>NW_006921937.1:3158406-3186366 GCF_000298275.1 Orycteropus afer afer
TTAGAATCATTACTAATTTTTCATTTATTTTGTCATTTTGTTCTTGTATTTTCTTCCAAAATTCTTCTAGGGATTTGTCTGTGTTTTCCTTGGTCTGTCTCTCAATCCTTTAAAGATACCTAAATGCAATTCTTTTGAATTCCTTATCAGAGAGTTCCAATGCTGCTTCTTCCTCAGGGATGTGTTGTGTGTCTGTATCCTGCACCCCTGTTTCTACCACTTTATATTGCTTCTTTTTTTTTGGACTGTGATGGTCTGTTGTCTTGGAGACATTGTGGCGTTGTTGTATTTATATCTCTGTTAACTGTGAAGACCAGCCAAGGGTGAGTCAAGCTTTTCTTGGTGGTTGTTCATGGTTGGCCTGTTGGTGGAGAAGGAAGTGGTGGCTCTCACTCAGTAAGTGAAGCTGCAGGAGGTGTGGGTGTAGTTTTGTCATATGGGGACTGTTGCTGTCTTCCACTCAGTTAGACAAAAATAACAATTGAATAACCATCAAAGAAGTAAAAGCAAATGGACAAAAAAATACACCATGTAATCACACAGGAACAGTAACCAACAAAAGAAAAAAGGGAAAAAGAAAAAAAAAACTGCAATATCTGGGGAGAGAGTGATAAGAGAAAAATCTTAGAGAAGGAGAGTAATGAAGAAAACAATGGGAAAAACAGAAAAAGAAAAATAAGGAAAGTGGTTAACCATGAGAAAGAAAAAAAATTTACAACCAGGAACAGGGAAAAGAAAAAAAGCTGAAAACTAGAACCTGGAAGGGGAAGAATAAAGAATAATAGTAAAAAAGACAAAAATAATAATAGTAGTAGTAGTTTTAAAACAGACAAAAAACAAATTAAAAAACAGTAAAAAGAAAAAAATATTGGGGCAGAGAGGAGCAGGGCACCCAGGCTCCATCTGAGCTCACAGACTGGGATGGAATTCCTGCTGGCCCAGAAAGTGGGTGGGAGTGAGGGCTGACCGCACCTCCATTCACCAAGAGGGTAGGAAGTATAACAGTAACAAGGGGAATGTAGCACCTTTCTAGTCATCCAGGTCCAGAATGTCCTTGGGGTTCCCAGCAAGTGGAGCCTGTTCTTAAGTCCCTGGAATCTGGGAGAACACTGTCACTCTAAATATCCAAAATGTTCAAGCTGCTTGTAAACATTCAAAATAGCTGCACCACTCCAGACAGAGAAAAGTCTACAGCTTAGCCCGACTTCCTCTTTGCTGCTTCCCCTTTTATTCCCCAGCCACCAAAGCAGTCCTCCGTGCAATCCCTGGCTAGCAGGGCCAATTTTTAGGTTAATTCTTAGGTTCTACCACCACTTGGCAATATCTAAGCTGTCTGTGCTGTCATGATCGCTGCCAGACCACAGCTCCGTATGTCTCATTTTCTGGTGTTTTCATGAAAATTCTTCTGCTAGTTGGAGTTTAGTCCACTTCTATATCCTTCCCTTCAAGGCTTAGGGGTCCAGGATTATCTTCTGTATCTGTGTTAAATGGTTCCCCTTTTCTTTGTTGAAGAGGGTTTGTGCAGTCTTTCTGCCTATTCTGCCATCCTACCAGAATCCCCCCCTTTCATTCTTTTTACTCTTTTTTTTCCCAAAAAATATTATCTTTGCCTCTTCTGTAATATAAATGATTCCTAATGCAAGATGTTCCTATGCCTCTCAGAATTGGCCTAGCTATTAAACATGGATTGGTTAGGCATTCTTCAGTCATTTCTCTGTTTTACTGGCCCTGAAATATACACTACCTTCTGCATCTTAACTATTCCTCTGATTCTGTAGTAACATAAAAATCTTTGTAATGTGAAAAAAAGACAAGACAAAAATCAATATTTTATTTAGATTGAATGTAAATTTCTCAAATTTTTTTTTCTTCTTCTTCTTTGTGATCCAGGTACCTTAGGATAATGCCTGGCACTTGTAGGCATCAATAATTGCTCATCAGGGGATTTATTTGCTTATTAAATGGATCCAAATTGCTATAATTGTAACTACATAAAATTATGTTTAAAGATGGACAAGGAATGAAAAAAAGAATATACAAAAGTAATAGTTCACTTTTTAGAGTAGGGAATAGTAGGTGACTTGCTGTTACTTTATCTTTTGTTATTATTATAATGCTGATTGAACAATAAAAATACTGTTAAGAGTTCATTTGTTGCAGTCTGCCTGAATTCAGAGTCCTCTGTTCTTTTACTAACAGCATATCAATTGTGGCCAGTCTTTGACTCACTGCTAACATTTTTTTTTTTTAATCCTGGAAAATTGAGCTGACATGAATATCCAGATCAATGTTTAGGATAAAGATAACAGTTAAAGCATGTTCACCCATAGACCAAGCACAGTGCTTAGCAGCTAGCTTGCATTACCTCATTTGATCTTTCTAACATCATTAGGAGATATGACTATTACTGTCTCTTTTAGAGATTAGGAAGTAGAGACTCTAAGAGGTTAAATAGCTCATTTAGGAATATACAGGATCTTGGGTCTGTCTCTATCCAAATCCTTGTTTATAACTGTGACAGAGTTTGATATGAGCAGTTAAGAGTGGAGAGCTGGCAGGCACATGTACTTTGCTCCTACAGGTATTAACAGTTTGATTGACTGATACTTTTTGTGTAAGGGTCCTGGCTGCTACCTAAGCTTTGTTTACCCGGACCTCAGGCAAATAAGAATGTAACTAGAGAAAAACGGGGTGGAACCATCAGGGAACTAATATGCATAGGAGACCAAGGAGTAGTCTAGGGGTAAAAATAATTCTCAATCATGATATGAGTCAAGATTTCAGGTTTGATCTAAGGCTGATCATTCAGGTTCAGAGGAAAGGATCTGTTCAGATCAACAACAGTCTCTGGGTATCCCAGTGAAGGTGCTATGAGCAAGAAATGAAAAAGATCTTTCACATCTCACCAAAGCTTTAGGACCATTGCTTTTTGAGCCATGTAACAGACCTCATATGGAAATCTGGAATATGGAGACACAAATCTTTCACTTCTTGGTCTCAGGAAGTCAAGACAAGAAAGAGAAACAATTGGTTGAAGTCATGAGGTGACTGAGATGATTCAGTTCATGACTATGTGTGAGACACCCTAGAGTTCATCCTTGGGCTGCTGCTGCTGTTCAGAGCTACCTTCTTTTCCTGGCCCCTGACTTCTTCTCTGTGTCCTGCCCAATTGAATGAGGGATGAACCCTACCTGAATGTACTATACTGAAGGAACAGCAACTTTTTTGTTGTTGTTTGTTTGTTATTATTCCAAGAAGACAGAGAACTCTTCAAGGGCAAAAGTTATATTATTAATTGTGTTTGTGCCTCCAGTGGTGCTCAGTACAATGTTGGGCAAAGAGCAAGCTGATGATAATTCCTTGGAAACCTGATTTGACATTAGTTTGTTTCTTATGCTTAAGATACTTAAAACTGTATACCTGTTGATACTTAAAACTGTATACCTGTTGCCATTCAGTCACTTCTGACTCACAAAGAGTCTATAGGACAGAATGGGTAGTGCCTAAGGCATTTGACTGCTAACCAGAAGGCTGGTGGTTTAAACCCACCAGCCACTCCTCAGAAGAAAGGTTGGGCAATCTACTTTCATAGTGATACTGTCTCAGAAACCCAAAAAGGGGTTGCTATGAGTCAGGTCCGACTCGACAGCACATAACAACAATAACAACAACATAGGGTTTCCAAGGCTGTAGTGGATAAGGCATCTGGCTGATAACCAGAAGGTCAGTGGTGCAAACCCACCAGCCACTCCATGGAAGGATGATAGGGCCATCTACTTCCATAAAGATTTATAGCCTTGGAAACCCAATGGGGGTCACTATGAGTCGTAATCAACTCCATGGCAGTGAGTTTGGTAATCCTTAGGGAAGTAGACTGCCACATCTTCCGCCCCTAGAGCAGCTGGTGGGTTGTAAAGACCTTTCAGTTAGCATATGAACACTTAACCACTATGCCACCAGGGCTCCTGCAGAACTGTATATTGTTGTTGTTGTTATTATGTGCCGTTGAGTCAGATCTGACTCATAGCGACTCCTCCTTGGGTTTCTGAAGCAGGATCACTACGGAAGTAGATTGCCCCATCTTCCTTCCGAGGAGTGGCTGGTGGGTTTGAACCGCCAGCCTTCTGGTTAGCAGTCAAGTGTCTTAGCCACTATGCTACCAGAGCTCTTGCATAGCGTTGCAAAAAGGTGTAAATGAAAAAAAAAAAAAAAAAAATCCTTCCTTCCTGGCTATCACAAAGGACAGCATTGCTTGGAAAGGATAGAAATATGTTGTATCTCTACTAACCATTTCCCTAGGAAGCAAAGCACAGCCTGTAATGCTGATTAACAACATTAACGTTCTGTAGGCGGACAGGCAACTCAGAGGCTTGCTTCTCACCTTCCCCCTCTTCCTTAGATAGAATGGCTTAACTCTTCTGAATTTCTAGAGCCAGAGTGAAAGAGACAGAAACTGAGACTTCTTTACAGTTATGCAGACTCTATGACTTTATCTGTAGAACACAGATCCTGCAGGAATTAGGAAGCAATGAACTTTAAACTACTACAACAACACAAATACCCTCTGCTCAACCCTGTCTACCATATCAGAATAAATTAGGAACCAAGAACCGAGAAGGCACTTGATGCTTTAGGCAATTTAAGGGCCTTTGCACTGAAACCAATGAGGTTTCAGTATCAGAAATAGCTACAGCCTTCAGAGCCCCGTGACTATAGGAAAAAAATAAATTACCACAACACACCTGGCACATGATAGTCTTTCAGCTCAGTTGTCTGTTTAGTTATTCTTGATCATGTCCATATTTGACTAAGAGATCTCGTTTCTCTCACAAAGTTTATTACCACACTTGACATGTTGCCAGATCTCACTGATGATGGTGGGGTATTTATTAGCTTATTTGCCCTTGACTTATTAAATAGCATGATGATTTGTATTTACAACTACATTTGATGAAGCATGTTTATCCATGGCAATAAGGGGTGAACACTGATCAGGAGTCAGTAAATTTTAACATAATTCCTTCATTAACTATTGGATGGCCTTTGGCAATAACCTCATCTTTGGGCCCCATTTCCTTACCTCTAAACTAGCAGGTTGGACCGGGTAACTTTGAGGGTCCTTGTCAATGCTAATTCTCTGTTATTATTTATGACAAAGTAGAGTGTGATGGAGAGATGTCCACCTGAAAAATCAGAAGACAGGTCCCCACCCTGCCAATGTATTCACTGCTGCAATCATTTTCCAATCCAGTAAACTGCTCTGAGCCTTGCTTTTTTTCATCTATGAGATCCATTCCAGTTCTAAATTCCATGATTCTATGATATTGCTTCTTGAGTCTGAAAATAACACAAACATAAGGTCTCAGAAATTACCTTTAAGTTTTTCATACTACACAGATTGTACCACATAAACTGCCCCATTTGATCATCAACCACAACATTTACTGTGCAAGCAAAGTTTTATCTGTACCACTGTGCAGGGGTGAGAGGATGTACATTTTGCAAACACTATTCAGCAGTGGTGGCTTTATTTGCCCCATTGTTAGTGAATTTTAAATCACCATTAATATTCAGTACTAATTATTACCAAGCTGCCTTGTTTTCATGAGGTTAAACACTGTCATGTTGACACACACATTCTATATTTTTAACACTCTGGATGGCCTGCTTTCTAGGATGGTGTCACTGGCAAACAGCCAGACAAACACAGATTAACACCTTCATACAATTGGCTCTGGAAAAAAAATGCATGCTGATTGAGATGCTCGTACACTCTGCCTGTTGTGGTAGGTTCCACTTCAGAGTTTGACTAACTCTGCTTCCTCCCCCAGGTAATAAAGTGTCATGTTTCATACCAGCTTGATCATGGCTGGGCTGTTGTCTGAGAAATGATGGTGCACTAAGCAAAGAATTTCTGTTTCCAAAGTGATCTCTGTAAGATACAGAGGGTGCGTGCATTGCTCTGGGAGGCCCACTTTGTGCTCCTCATTTCCCATTCTGTCTTATTGGCTTTCTTTTAAAAGCCAAGAACAGAAGTGTTTGCTGCCAAAGATGGTTTGAATCTTTGTCTGGAAGCTGCCAAAGTCAAAGAAGGAGGGAAAGTGAAGGGAAGTAACGTTTACTGAGCACCTCCTGTGCTGCCAGGCATTGCTTAACTCATTCAGGATCTTACATCAGACATGGCAGGATCTAAGGCCCAAACAATGTGCTCAGGACTCTGATTTTCTCCATCTCTCAGTTCTGCTTTTCTCTTCTTGATTTTGTTCTCACACTGGCTCTGTCCATACATTGGCAAGATGACCACCAGCAACCCCAGTCTCACATCCTCCTAGCTCAGTAAGCCCATGGATAGAAGACTCCTCCTTCTCTTTCTGTATGACAGTCCCAAAGAAAATGAAGATTGGCCTTCCTCTGTCACATGCTCATGATTGAACCAGGGCACAGCTAACCTGGTCAGGAGTCAGAGTCAGACTCTGGGCACAGTGACGGGCAGCCCAGTATGAAGTGAGGAAGGAGTTTCCTCCAGTAATCAGAAGAAAGGTAGCATTGCTTGCTAAACAGATAAAAACTCTAGATATTATATCCCATTGCAATGAGTTATTTAAGAAAAATATTGGTTGGAGTTGTCAGTTTGAATATTTTCTCTAATAGAACTGAATTAAGAATCCAAAAGGGAAAGTTAAGGACAGTTTATCAAGTTCCACTGCACATATATATTAGCATATATTAATCAGAGATGCTACATAAATAATTCTTTTTTCATCTTTTGATGACTCTTGCTGTCTGAAGTGGCAGTGAGCTTTCTCTTGGATACATAGGCAGTCATCTAGATTTAAAGGCATATGGTCTGTCTTGGATCACTTACAGATTGCAAGATGGCTCTGAAGCCAAACTTGCTGCTTATTTCATGCCCTACACGTTTAATTACTGCTTGATGTGAATGAAGCGTTTTATCTGAAGATATGCGCCACTGAAATTTTAGCTGGATTGAGTCATAAAACAGTTTTCAACAGATTGAGGCAATTTTAGAGGGAAGTTTGTGAAAAAAGTTGGCTTGAACTATCTCACTGTAGGTCATAAATGTTTTGAGTCAGTCTGATCTTTACCAGATAGGATGACAATTACAAGTGTTCCTAACCTGGTACTATTCTGGAAAATTCTAGGGCTAAAACAACATTACTCTATTAGAGTTAATGAGCATTGATAAATTGACTATTATATGGTAGCTTCTGAAAGAGAGGTAGGGTATTACCTTTAGTCACTCATTTCTTTTTTGACTTGTACTTTACTGGCACAAACTAATTTCTCTGTGTCACAAATTTTCTGTTTCAGTTTTTGTCTTTCCTTCTGGGTTGTCATGTCAGTTAAACTATCCCTGTAGCTGGCCATCTTAGGTATAACCAGCTTTGGGCAGAGGAATAGTAATAACTGGGGAGTCTGTATAACCTGGTGTTTAAATAAGTAGATAAAGAATTCATGGGTCTGTGTTGCTTGATCTCATGGGTTGTTCTATCAGTTTTCAATTATGTAAATGCAAGGAAATAGGTATCTCATAGGCTTGTGGTGAGGACTGAGTAATATCATGCTAGTAAAATGCCCAGCACTGTGTCTGGCATATGTTCTCCATAAAAGGTGGCTGCTGTGTGATTATTTATCAATCCAAGGCTGCTGTGTATGTACAGTCTTCCTAGTGGAACACCTGGGGAAGTAGGGGCCATCTCTTCGTCATTCTGGCTCCTGGAGTCCCATTCTGAATGAACTTCTATTTTCTCCTCTCCTACTGGCTCCCCTTCTGTGCTAAGCAACTGAGATAAACTGCAATATATACACATTCTCCAAGCTCTTCTCATAAGAAACAGAATGGAGAAAGTTATTGTAACTGACTTCCTTACATTTCTCCAAAGTATAGAATGCTCTCTCTCTCTTCAGAGACTTCACACAGGCTGTTCCCTCAGTCAGGAACACATTTCCTGTTGCATTTGCTTATGTGCCGTCTCATTATCCAGGCTTTAGATTAAATTTGTCTCTCTCCAGGAAGGCTTGGATGATGTCTGTTAATCTTCTGGGTTTCAGAGACATGGAACTTCCCCTACCCCAGCAGTTTCCACGCTGATGACTATCTGGCTCTAGCAGCAGACTCCAGGAAGGGCAGAGGCTATACCTGACCAATTTGGTTTATGGATTATTGTACCTCTAGCACCTAGCACAGTACCTGGTCTAGAGCAGGTACTCAGTAAATGTCCTTCCTTGGAAATACATGTCAGTTCCTTTTCTGAAAGGGGATCAAGGGTCGTTTAGTCTTTTATATCTACACAGTTGTCTGTCTCCAAGAGCACACTGTTGTGATGGTGGGAATGTTCCACATCTGTGCTATGCAGTAGGGTAGCCCCAAGCTATATGTTGTGATGGAGCACTTGAACTGTGGCTACTGCAACTGAGGTGTTTAAATTAATTTAATATTCATTTACATTTAAATGTATGGCTAGTGGTTACATATTGGGCAGCAAATTCAAAGAGCCTGAAGTTAAACAATTTGTTTCCAGGAGTTGTAACACTAGGAATTTTCACCTTTTGGGAGGGCTTAAATGGTCATAAAATCCATACTTTAATGTCTGGAACTGAGTTCCCAATTAATGCATACATCATATCACTTGTTGTGTGATGCAGAGAATCTTCGTTTAGGCAATGGAGTTATAGTGCCCAGCTCAGAATCCCTGATCCAACACTTTCTAGCTGTGTGACCTCAGGCAAGTCACTGAACCTCTTCGTGCCTTCTCAGCTGTAATATGGAGCTGATGTTAGTTTCTACTTCAAATACTGTGCAAAATGAGATTTTGTATCTATCTATCAAAGCCACATGTGTACGTGTATGTGTATGTGTGTGTGTGTGTGAGTGAGTGTGTGTAGTTTATATCAGTCCAAGGCTGCTGTCCATGTACATTCGTCATATTGAGTACTTGGTGTGGTAAGATAGATAGATAGATGATAGATAGATAGATATAGTCTGGCACATAGCAAGTTCTCAAGAATGCTAATCACCATGATTAATTACACCATTCTTCCATATTTTTCCATCAATATAGTATTTACACATGTCTCTCTATCTATCTATCTATCTATATAAATTTGCAATTTTCTTCATAAATATCGGTCAGGCAGAATGATAGCTGAATGTGAGTGTAAAGCAGTATAAGAAGGTCAGAGAAGAGGTGTAATGGAATGTTAAACTACTGTTATTAGGGAAGGTAACTCATTCTAGAAAAGTCAAACCTGCTTTGAAATATAATTTTTGAAGAAACAATATATTTGAAATAGAGAGTAGAATTCCTATTTTGGGAAGGCTTTTCTGCAAACATTTTTGTTCTCCTTTTCTATTTGTGTCATCTGTACAGGATGCCCTATCTTCTCAATAGGCAAAATATTTAGGGGCAGTTGCCTTATACCAAGCACTGAGGGGGCTGAAGCAATGAGTCTGGAATCCAACCTTCAAGTTTTGCTATTCAAATCAATGAGTTCTACAGCATCTGAGTATTCCTTGTTTCCCTATAGCCCCATCGGAAACTGTGTGAGCAAGGGAGGGAGACTGGGAGATAGTTCCTGGAATCAGTAACTGATTTGCAAGCCTGAGAAGGTTGCATGAAAAGCAGCAGTAAAAGTCATTCATCAGCTCTGATATTTATAGTGAGACGGAGGAAAGGAAGAAGAGAAAGCCATGAAATGTTATTAGGAAGTCAGGAAAATAGAGCTACTCAATATAACTCATACCTTACTACTTGCTCCTCTTCTTCTTCTTCTTTTATAAATGTATGATGTACACATGGCATCTTTTCTTAAAAAATGGAAACAAGAAACTGTCCTCCCTCTGATCCGTGGTATATGATAAGTTACTATGTTTTTTTGATATAAGAAATGGAAATGAACAAATCTAAAATGCAGGAAGATGAGATCTAGAAAAAAACAATATGAGGTCCTTTTCCTTTTTTTTTTAATGTCAGAATTTGAGGGATTGTGCTGAATTTCAAATAATATGCATGGCCCTAATACCAAACTGTTGCATATTTTTAAATTTTTATGTACTTTAAAAAGCATTTGTTGAAATATATTTTGTATACTGAGAACACAGAAGAAAAAAAGTAATTCTCACATGATGCTGGAAGAATATCTAGTGGTTTACAAATAAGGAACAATAAAATCCTGTACAAACAGCAAGCATTCATTTTACTGTCAATACTCACAGATAAATAAACAGCAATAATAGTGAGTCACAGACACTGTGGTAACTGTTGGAAACTCTAAAATGCCACAAAATCCAGGCGTTTTAACATGCCCTAATGAACTGTCCCTACTGCAGATCTCCCATTATCTGGTCTTATTGCTTGTTTTTGTAACTCTGATTTACTATCCTGGGGAGATTAGACAATGTTGTTTGGAATTCTTATTGACCCCCTCAAGTTGGGAGATTACTCTCTATAATACCTACCAACTTGGAAGTAGTAGGAGCATTTTGTCAGGAGAATATGTTCAAATATATAATAAAGTGAAAAAAACATATATATATATATATATCCCTTCTTTGAAAGCATTCTTTCCGGTTTTAGAAAGAGCTATACCTTAGCATCAGAACTGCTCCTTGAATTTGAATCAGTACCCTTAGGGAGGATTTACAAAAGCATTCACCTTTGTGAGTTCACAAGCAAAAAGCAATCATAGACTATTAAACCAAAATCAAACCCACTGCCACCAAGTTTATTTCGACTCATAGCAACCTTATAGGGTTTCCAAGGTTGTAGATCTTTGTGGAAGTAGACTGCTATATCTATTGATGTAGATGAAGCTGCTGGTGGTTTCAAACATCCAATCTGGTTAGCAGCAAGCACTTTAACCACTGCACCACCACGGGTCCTTCATAGAATAATAAACACAAAACAAAACAAAACTCACTGCCATCGAGTCGGCTCCAACTCACAGCGACTCCTCCTTGGGTTTCCGAGGCGGTATCACTACGGAAGTAGGTTGCTCAATCTTCCTTCTGAGCAGTGGCTGGCAGGTTTGAACTGTCAGCCTTCTGGTTAGCAGTCAAATGCCTTAGGCACTATGCCACCACAGTTAGAACCTGCAGAAAATCTAGGTCTATACCACTAATTTTGCGTGTGAGTAAATTAATCCCAGAGTTCAACTCACTTGCCTCCACACTAGTCAGGAATAAAGTTGGTTCTAAAATACCTTCTCCTGACCCTCATCCAATCAGTGCTCTTCTGACCTTAGGAATCTATGGTACCCAGCATTTAGTCCAACTCTGGCACATAGTAAACTCACAATAAATATCTTTTGACTAACTGAATGGTCTAAGAACCATAATATTTTTAAAAAATCATTTTAAATTACATAAATCCACTAAACAAACTTGGTTGTCAGAGAAACTAACCAATTGCTAAACAGGCCATTATGAACAAGAGGTAACTGAATAATAAACAGGAGGAAAGGCTCATCTGTATCCTTGTTGTAGTTATTTGCCATCGAGTCGGCCCCGACTCATAGCGACCCCTCCTTGGGTTTCCGAGGCAGTATGACTACGGAAGTAGGATTGCCCAACCTTCCTTCCGAGGAGTGGCTGGTGGGTTTGAACCGCCAGCCTTCTGGTTAGCAGTCAAGTGCCTTAGGCACTATGCTACCAGAGCTCCTCAGCTGTATCCTATAGTAAATAAAACTTCTCTCAAGATGTAGATTAAACCCACGGCCATTGAGTCAATTCTAACTCCCAGCAACCCTATAAGACAGAGTAGAACTGCCCCATACGGTTTCCAAGGCTGTATATCTTTACTGAAGCAGACTGTCACATTGTTCTCTCACAGAGTGGTTGGTGGGTTTGATCCACTGACCTTCTGGATATTAGCCAAATGCATTAATCACTATGCCACCAGCGTTCAAACTGAAAAATCTGGTAACCTGTGACCGTTTCCCAAACCAACAATGTAGTTGCCATGGAGCCAACTCTGACTCATAGTGACCCTATATGTTGCAGAGTAGAACTGTACTCCATAGGAGGTGGAAGGCTGAGATCTTTAGGGAGCAGACAGCCACGCCTTTCTTCTGAGGGACTTCTAGTTGGGTTCAAACTACAAACCTTTCAGTTAATGGTAGCATGCTTAACCATTCACACCATCCATCACACCATCAAAACTGCCTTGGCTGTGATGAAGGAAAATGTGGTGGGAGATTCCTTTGCTTTCTGATGCCATTCAAACAGCAGCTGTATTTTCAGAATGTTTTTTTTTTGTTTGTTTGTTTGTTTTGTTTTTTATAAAAGAGAAAGCCAGGTCAAATTTTGATATCAAAATGTCTTGAAAAAGTCAGAGCAATGAGAATGACCACTGGGAAAGAGCAACCTTCTGTTATACTGATTTAGAAGGTAGCTATTTTGAGCATTTTTATTTTAAAAAATGGAAATTTTGCTTAATTTCCATTTATCCTGTTCTAAGTCTACCAACCCTTTAAAACAGAGGCATGATTGATCTTAAAATGTCAATCTCTCACCGAAGAAGAGGAAGAAAAGATTTATTTAAAGAATAAAATGTCATAGGAGTTCGTAGGAGAAAACTCCTGGGTTTAGATTTTCTCTTGACAGCCTGGTTTCCAAGTGAGTAATTCTCCCTCTCCATCCATCTTGCAGAGGCTCCCCAGGTCACTATGAGTGCAGACATCCAGACTAGCAAATGCTTCCACATTTTAGTCTTCTCTTCGACAGCTCATTTGTTTGGGCACTGAGTTTCAGGAAAGAGTTCTTCGTACCAAAACCCACTGCCACCAAGTCAATTCCGACTCACAGTGACACGACAGAACTGCTGCATAGGGTTTCCAAAGCTGCAATCTTTATAGAAGCAGACTGCCTCATATTTTCCTGCCAAATGACTGATAGGTTCTACTTCACTTTCAGTTAGCAGCCAAATGCCTTAACCACTGCACCAGCAGAGCTCCTGAAACCTTGGTACCTGAAGAAAAAAAGTCCTCAGTAGTCTGAGATGACAAAATCCTATTTTTGGAGACACATATCCCAATGAAAATGCATCCAGTAGTCAGAGGTTTAAGGAGTTCTGGCAGTGTAGTAGTTAAAGCATTTAACTGCTAACCAAAGGTTGGTGCTTTGAACCTACCAGCCTCTCTGTAGGAGAAAGATGAAGCAGTGTGCTTCTATACAGATTTACAACCTTGGAAAACCTGTGAGGCAGTTCTACTCTGTCCCATATGGTCACTATGAGTTGGAATCCGCTCAATGACAGTTTGGTTTGGTTTTGGTTTTGCACTGGGCTTGGGAATGAGGGAGCTGGAATTCAGTGGTTTGGGTTTAATCCTGGGGGAGCTGTGAGGCAAGTGAAACTCACAATTTTAAGAACTCGTTGGCTACAGATACATAGCTATGGAAAAGTGAGTGGATTCTTCAGAGGGTTCGAAGAATTCTCAGCATCTACATGCAGCCGGGGTTTGGAGGCTGCTTTTTCCTTGGGTGTGGCTCCATATTAAGGCTGGGGCCTGGGTAGGCAGTCCTGGGGCTGGGAGCTGCTTTTCACTTTGGGGAAGCTCTTTATTAATGCCAGGGCCTGAGGTAGGTGGACCTGGGGCTGGAGGCTGCTTTACCCTTGGGGCAGCTCCATTTTAAGGCAGTTGCCCAAGGTAGACAGGTGCAGAAGGGTCAGGAACAACTAAGGGAGATGAACTCATCTGTCAGTTTGTCATGCTGTGGTGGCTTATGTGTTACTGTGAGGTTGGAGGCTATGTCACTGTGTTGCAAAATCCCAGCTGGTTTACCCGTGGTGGGCAGGTTTTAGCGGAGCTTCCAGGCTAAGAAAGACTTGGAAGAAGGAAGAGGCCATCCACTTCTCAAAGAATTGGCCAGTGAAAAACCTTGTGAATACCAGTGAGACACTGTCTTTATATTACTGGAAAACATTATGAATAGCCCAGAAACATTGTCCGATATAGTGCCGGAAGATGAGCCCATTAGGTCAAAAGGCACTCAAATTTTGGGGAAGAGCTGATTCCTCAGAATAGAGACGACCTTAATGATATGGACAGAGTAAAGCTTTCAAGACCTCAATTGGCTGATGTGTCATGATTCAAAATGAGTAGAAACAGATGCAAGCATCCCTTAATAATCAGAAAATGGAATGTACGAAGTATGAATCAAGGAAAATTGGAAGTTATCAAAAATGAAATGGAACATATAAAGATCAATATCCTAGGCATTAGTGAGCTGAAATAGACTGGTTTTGGCCATTTTGAATCAGACAACCATATGCTCTACTATGTTGGGAATGTCAAATTGAAGAGGAATGGTGTGGCATTCATAATCACAAAGAGTGCTTCAAGATCTCTCCTGAAGTACAATGCTGTCAATGATAGGATAATATCCATATGCCTACAAGGAAGACCAGTGAATACTATTGTTATTCAAATTTATGTACCAACCACCAAAGCCAAAGATGAAGAAATTGAAGAGTTTTACCAACTTCTGCAGTCTGAAATTGACTGAACATGGAATCAAAATGTGTTGATTATGACTGGTAACTGGAATGCAAAAGTTGGAAACAAAGAAGAGTCACCGGTAGCTGAAAAATATGGCCTTGGTGATAGAAATAACACTAGAGATTGCATGATAGAATTTTTCAAGACCAACGGCTTATTCATTGCAAATACTTTTTTTCAACAACATAAGTGACAACTACACATGTGGACTTCACCAGATGAAATACACTGGAATCAGATTGACTACATCTGTGGCAAGAGGCAATGGAGAAGTACAATATCTTTGGCCAAACAAGGCCAGGAGCTGATTGTGGAACAGACAATCGACTGGTCATATGCACATTAAAGGTGAAGTTGAAGACAATTAAAACAAGTCCACAAGAGCCAAAATATGACCTGGAATATATCCCTCCTGAATTTAGAGAGCATTTAAAGAATAGATTTGATGCATTGAACACCAATGACTGAAAACCAGACGAACTGTGGGATGATATCCAGACTACCATCCATGAAGAAAGCAAGAAAACATTAAGAAGACAAAGAAGGAAGAAAACACGCTGGAACTTGCCCTTGAATGGAGAGTAGCTAAAACAAATGGAAGAAATGACAAGATAAAAGAGCTGAACAGAAGATTTCAAAGAGCAGCTCAAAGAGAAAAAAACAATTATTATAATGAAACGTGCAAAGACCCAGAGCTAGAAAACCAAAAGGGAAGAACACACTTGGCATTTCTCAACCTGCAAGAACTGAGGAAAAAATTTAAGCCTCAAGTTGCAATATTAAAAGATTCCATGGGTAAAATACTGAATGATGCAGGAAGGATCAAAAGAAGATGGAAGAAGTACACAGAGTCACTGTACTAAAAACAATTAGTCGACATTCTTCCATTTCAGGAGGTGGCATAAGATCAAGAACCAATGGTATTGAAGGAAGAAGTCAAAGCTGCACTGAAAGAAGTGGCAAAGAACAAGACTCCAGGAATTGACAGAATCCCCATTGAGATGTTTCAACAAACAGTTGCCCCACTGGAGGCACTCACTCGGCTATTCCAAGAGATTTGGAAGACAGCTACCTGGCCAACTGACTGGAAGAGATCCATAATTGTACCCACTCCAAAGAAAGGTGATGCCACAGAACATGGAGATTATCAAAAAATATCCTTAATATCACATGCAAGTAAAACCTTACTGAAGATAATTCAAAAATGGTTGCAGCAGTTCTATTGATAGAGAACTTCCAGAAATGCAAGCTGGATTCAGAAGAGGAACAAGGGATATCATTGAGGATGTCAGATGGACCTTAGCTGAAAGCAAAGAATACCAGAAAGATGTTTATCTGTGTCTTATTGACTATGAAAAAGCATTTGATTGTGTGGATCATAACAAATTATGGAAGCATTGAGAAGAATGGAAATTCCAGAGCACTTGATTGTACTCGTCAGGAACCTGTACACAGATCAGGAGGCTGTCGTTCGAACAGAACAAGGAGATGCGTGGTTCAAAATCAAGAAGGGTGTGCGTCAAGGTTGTATCCTTTCACCGTACTTATTCAACTTGTATGCTGAGCAAATAATCCAAGAAGCTGGATTATATGAAGGGGAACGTGGCATCAGGATTGGAAAAGACTCATTAACAACCTGCAATACACAGATGACACAGCTTTGCTTGCTGAAAGTGAGGATGACTTGAAGCACTTACTGATGAAGACTGAAGACTACAGTCCGCAGTATGGATTATACCTCAATATAAAGAAAACAAAAATCCTCACAACTGGTCCAATAAACAGCTTCACAATAAATGGAGAAAAGATTGAAGCTGTCAAGGATTTCACATTACTTGGTTCTACAATCAACACCAGTGGAAGCAGCAGTCAAGACATCAGATGACATATTGCATTGGGCAAATCTGCTGCAAAAGACCTCTTTCAAGTGCCGAAGAGCAAAGATGTCTCCTTGAAAACTAAAGTGTGCCTAAACCAAGCCATGGTATTTTCAATAACCTCTTATGCATGTGAGAGCTGGACAATGAACAAGGCAGACCGAAGAAGAGTTGATGCTTTTGAGTTGTGGTGTTGGTGAAGAATGCTGAAAGTACCATGGACTGCTAAAAGAACTAACAAATCTGTCCTGGAGGAAGTGCAGCCAGAATGTTCCTTGGAAGCGAGAATGGCCAGACTTCATCTCACCTACTTTGGTCATGGTGTGAGAAGGAACCATTACCTAGAGAAGGATATCATCCTTGGTAAAGTGGAGAGTCAATGAAGAAGGGGAAGGCCCTCAACAAGACGGACAGACACAGTGGCTGCAACGATGGGCTCAGGTATAGGACGGCTGGCACAAGACTGGGCAGTGTTTCGTTCTGCATAGGGTTACTATAAGTCAGAGATGACTTGATGGCACCTAACAACAACAACAACATATGCAGTCTTTACACTGAAGGTTTAACATATGAATTATACTCTTCTTGTTGTTATGTGCCGTTGAGTCGCACCTGACTCATAGCGACCCCTCCTTGGGTTTCCAAGGCAGTATCACTACAGAAGTAGATTGCCTCATCTTCCTTCCGAGGAGTGGTTGGTGGGTTTGAATTGCCAGCCTTTTGATTAGCAGTCAAGTGCCTTAGGGACTATACTACCAGAGCTCCTAATCAAGGTCATAGAAACATGTTTTTCAGACATATTTCTCTGTAAAGAGAATTCATAACTTCCATTGCTCTATACCAGATACTAGAGTAACTTGGACTAATATTGTAAATTGACTTAATACATGTGTCTGCATCTAGGTAGAGAATCAAGCAAGAAACATACATGTGATTTTGGATTGTTCTAAATAACTTATCTAGGTTACATAGTTACATGCTTACAGTTCAAACATACTCAGGACAAAGGGAATGCCATCAATGTAAAAAACTGTCCCTCAAAAATTATTAAAAAGAGCTAGGAGATTTAAAATTGAAGCAGTAGTGTCAAGTCAGGGTATGAATTACCAGAACTGCTTTGCCTAAGCAAATTTGCTCCCTGAAGGGCGGAATGATGTATATTTGAAACTGAAAATGCTCACGTCTTTGGTTCCCCCATGGTTGTGGTGGAAATATTCTAATTTATTTGGAATCGGCAAAGAAAACAGCTTACCCTTTCAGTGCTGTCTCATTTGATGGTTTTGAATTTTTAATAAGTTGTATTGATTCTTGTTGACTGTTTTTCTATGACACAAAGAGAAAAGTAAATTAAATGTTTTAGAATTTTCTTTCTATGCAAACTCCTTCACTCATAAAATTTAATTATATTGCTTTTCACTTTTATAGTTCTTGGCTGCTATTTCCCCCCCTTGTGTCAATGACTTATCATAGGAGAAAAAAGATTTCCCATCGGTCCTTCCTTGGTATCTAAGTGGCTGTAAGTGAAGATATTGGCTTTATCTACAAATTGCTATAGTCATATTGTTGCAGATATATGAATTAATTACTGCAGAACCAATGTAATACTATTACTGGGAACTAGAGAATTAAAACCAGGATCCAAGGCAATACCCAGATGTGAAAGTGATTGGGATTTGTATCTGAATTGTGATGGTGTATTAAGGTTTAAGAGGGAGGTTGAGATGAAGAGACAGAAAACATGGAAGTTTCTCCTTAGGAGAGCCTTGTGGCTTATTGTGCCTGTCAAGTAGGCTAATGTGCCTGTAAATTTCCTCTGACAGAAAACACATCTCAGCAGCAGCACCAGAAAACAACACAATGAAACTGCAAGACTAAAAGCCCAGCACTTTCAAGAGTGATCAGAATATACCATAATAATAATAACAACAACAATAATAATAATAATAATAAAAGGTATTGAAAATAAACAAAGGCTAAGAAGAAATGAGATCACTTTCTAAGAAAAAAGCATTATCATTTATAAGCCAAAAGAAATATTTCTCCCACAGCCATTTTTTATATATTTTTGGGCAGACCCAATCAAGGGCAAAAATATCGGAAGGCAAAAGGAATATGACTCAAGATTTAAGATTTGTCATGACTGCCTTTGTAATTGCATAAATATTAAATATGTAGAAATAATTATAAGCACATTATCTTCACATCTCCACATGGTGGTTTAATTTTTAATGTAATCTTTTATCTGCCTTTTCCTCAGCTGGCTGTGGGTTTGTGATTTGCATAGCTAGAATGTTCTGGGGCCATCAATTTAGTAATGAAGTCACTCATTGAGCAGAAGAGGTTTCTCAAGATTATACAAAGCTTCAAGGAAGAAGAGTGCAAAATGAAATTTTATGTTACAGGTAAATGGGAAGTTTATTTTAGAACACTTTTTTTTTAATCATTGTAAAAGGATTATGGTCACTTTAAAACAAATTTGGAAAGCAGAGAAGAGGAAAAAGAAGTGCCTACAGTCCCATCATCTTAACATTATCAGTGTTTTCTATGCTGGTCTTTCATGAGTGTATATATAAACACTGATATAATCATACCAGACACCTCATTTTGCATCCTATTTTTTTTCTATTATTAATATGGCCTTGATAATATTTTTATGACTACAAAATAATAACAAAAGGAGGGGTTTCATAATTTGCTTGGCCACCAAGTATCCTGTGGCCAGTACAGCAGAGTGGTGAAGCATGCGGACAGTAGAGCAAGAAGGATCAAACTCTGTTCTGGGAGGATTTAGACAAGTTAGTTAAAGGTAGTGCCTCAGTTTCCTCACCTACAAAGTGGGAATAATAATAGCACCACTATTCTTGTGGCTTAGGAGCTCTGGTAGCATAATGACTAAGGCACTTGACTGCTAACCAGAAGGATGGCGGTTCAAATCCACCAGCCACTCCTCGGAAGGAAGATGGGGCAATCTACTTCCATAGTGATACTGCCTCGGAAACCCAAGGAGGGGTCGCTATGAGTCAGATCCAACTTGACGGTACATAACAACAACAACAACAACATTCTTGTGAGAATTAAAGACATAAAGCATGGAAAGAACTTAGCCTGGCTCTGTCACATATTAAGTACTAAATTATTGTTAGAGACAAAAATGTCAAATATATTACATTGAATTTCAAAAAAAAAAAACTTGGGTCTTACAAAACTTAATTTCCTGAGACACTGCCATTTCCCCAAAAGTTCTCATGTGCCTCTCGCTCCACCGATAACCAGACTTTGGTGGCTGTTAATACTTCTTTACACTTAGTGTAACAAGTAAGTACACATTCCTAAAAATACAGGTTAGTTTTGCCTGTTATTGAACTTGATGCAAATGTAACAACACACACGCACGCAGAGTTCATTCTGCATCTAGTAAGATCTGGTTTTGTTGTGATAAAAAAAAGCTTTGGACAGGGAGTCAGAGAACTCGGCTTCCAGTCCAATCTCTGTGGGATCTCGGGCAAATCTCTATGACTCTCTGGGGCCTCCATGTAAAATGTTTGGAAATGCTAAGTGTCTTTGAAGCTTTAGAGGACTACATTGTTAAGCCTTTCCTATTTGAGTATTATGTTTTGGGACATGGACAAATCAGAGCCAAAGAGGATCAAAGAAAGGCTTGGGGCCTACTGAAAATAAGCTCACTCTTCCCAAACATGATGCCAATAATTTTGACATCAAACAAAGACTATAAAAAAGTGAAAATGATGATCCTACATCACAAATAATTTTCTCATCTCTGATCCATGCACATTTAGACATATTATTGGCCTTAATTATCATGTGCATAGAGGATATTTCCCCTAGGGTAAATCACATCCATCAAGATTTTAATGTCAGGAGTTTGGCATTCACATAAGTAATCATGTATTATAGGTTTTACTAGACAGAGTCAGGAAAAAATTTTTAAACCATTCTTTCTGTAGAAATATTGTACTTCTGCAAATACTGCCTGTGGTCAGTACTGTAGGCTTCCTCACTTAATGTGAGTGAGTTAACTAATTAATTACACTCCTATGATAATGACTTCCATACTATAGACTGGAAGCTTAAAATATTTCCTACGCTTCTTTGCACCTAGACTTATACATATGAATTACTATCTGTCAATTAGATATTTTTCATGAAAGATTTGAAAACATAAGAGAAATGGAAGTGTTCTACTGCCACTTTTGGCTGCATTTCTCTTATAATCAAGGTCATGTTGTTGTTGTTGTTGTTTTGTGCTGTCAAGTCAGACCCGACTCATAGCCACTCCTCCTTGGGTTTCTGAGGCAGTATCACTATGAAGGTAGATTGCCCCATCTTCCTTCTGAGGAGTGGTTGGTGGGTTTGAACCGCCAGCCTTCTGGTTAGCAGTCAAGTGCTTTAGGCACTACGCTACCAGAGCTCCTAATCAAGGTCATAGAAACATATTTTTCTGCAACACTGTGCCACAGTCCATTATCCAGCTTCCTGGAGGCCAGTAAGTAGTTGTATTAGTTGTGACAGCAGTAGCTTCTCAATTCCAACTTCTATCATAGAGCATGCTCTTGAACTAGTGTTCCAGGAGTCCTTAGAGGTCACAGCGCCACTGATCTGTTCTGCATTGTTTGTGAGTCATTCTGGGAGGCTGAGCCTGGAACTCACTTCTCCAATCCTGACATGGATATTGTAAGCATCCTCTATTATATACCTTCCTGCTTAAAAATATGTAGGATAGTTTCTTTCTTTTCTTTTTTCTTTATGAACACCAAGGAGCCCTGATAGAGCAGTGATTAAAGTACTTGGCTACTAATCAAAAGCTCAGTGGTTCAAACCCCTCAGCCATTCTGCAGGACAAAGATGTGGTAGTATGCTTCCATAAACATTTATAGCCTTGGAAACCCTATGGGGCAGTTCTACTTTGTCCTATAGGGTCACCTTGCATCAGAATTGACTTGAGAGCAATGGGTTTTTTAACACTGAATCGTGACTGATCCATATCTTAAATCATAACTTATACTACAGAATATTTTATCATAAGGAAAAGGATTTTTGAAGCAGAAAAACCAACCTATACCAACTAGTAATCACTATACATCTTAAAGCAAGTTATTTAACCTCACTGTACCTAATTTTCCTATAGTGAAATAAATATTAATATACAATATTGTGCAGAGTGGTGAGAATTAAATGAAGTAATTAAGTAAAGCTCCTAGTATAGTCTAGTCATTCACTACATAGTGTCCATTTCTTCCCATCCTCATATTGAACTAAACCACTTTAGTGATTGGGATGATTAGTATAACACATTTTGGAAAATCCTCTCTAATGTGCTTTTTAAAACCTTTCAAAAAATGCAAAGGCTCATAAAACAAAGAGAATAACTAAATGAAGCTCAAGTGTAAACAGACTTTGGTTATGAACCAGGACAACCCTTTACAAATACTACTAATCCATTTCAATTGGTGGCTCAGGTCCCAGATAATTATTCATTCAATGAAAAAAAAAAAAAATTGTAATCCTCTATGTTGCTAGATACTTCTTTACCTGTTAAAGTACAGTGGCAAACACAAAGACCTCTGCCTTCCAGGAGCTTCAGTTCTATTGAGAGACAGGCATGGAAGAAGTCAAAACATTTCAAATAGTGATGACAATTACAAAGAAAAGGCCCTCTGCCTCCTGCCTTCTCTCTTGCCTTCTCTTCATGCTCCTCTCAGCACTTTATTATGCTACTTGGCTCATGCTCTGTCCCAGCTTTCTTTCATGGGGTGGGGGGTTGGGATAGGGGATGGGAGGAAAAGACACAAGAGGGTAGAAATTATGCCAATATCAAGTTTTTCTTAAGTAGGAGAGTAGAGAACCTGTGAAGGTCCCTGGTCTGTTACTGTTTATGAATGTTGGAATAAGACAAGATACCTTGGTCAGAGATAAAGGGGTATGTTAAAGCAGCATATGTATGATGTTGGCACTGGTTTTCCATGTCCCTTAAATCCCATGGCAAGTATGTGGAGGGGTCTATGTTTATGCTATATACACAGTGGATTTGTGTCACGATCAAGGAATTCTGAACTTGGGGAATATATTGCTTATGCAATATACAATAAGCAAGTCTGCTTTCTGTTTAGGAAAATATTGTACTTGACTGCTGAGTGTTGCTCACTGCAAATGAAATCCTGAGGAACAGTCCAAATAAGAATGGTCAGGGCCTTGTGTTTTGGGTATACTCAACAAGAGCATGCAGGGATGCTCAGGGCCCTTGGCAGACTGCCTCTCCCAAAGTTGTTGCTGTTGTTGTTAGGTGCCATTGAGTCTGTTTGAACTCATAAGGACCCCATGTCACAAAGTAGAACTGTGTGATAGTTAGGCTGTGTGTCAAAATGGCAGGGTCATGGTTCTGAGTGGCTTGGTAGCTGGATGTAGTTATTCCCCATGATGAGATTGTAATCACCTTCATGGGGGAATCTGCTATGAGCAGCTAAGTAGTTGATGGAGAGTTACCTTTGGGATGTGACTACCAGTATATATGGTGAAGCTTTGAGGAAGGTCTTGAGCTTTTTGGCACATTTGGATTCTATACTTGGATGAGTCTTCATCTTCAGTCCCTGGACTTGAACCAGTGGCCTGCCGTGCTGCCTGCCGATCTTAGGATTGTTCCTGCACTTGAGTCAGTGGTCTTCCATGTTGCTCGCTGATCTTAGGATTGTGCCATTTAACCTGTCAATCTCGTGTTCATCAGCCTCAGCAGCCAAAAGCTGCATGAGTCAGAAGAAGCCTCTAGCTTGCTCCAGTGGACCTAGAACAAGAGGCAGAGCTGAATCCCAAGGTCAATGGGACTTCACTCAGCTCCTAGAGCCAGCACTCTGAATTCAGACTCTTAGCCTCCTAAACTGTGAGAATAAATTCCTTTTTTGTTAAAGCCATCCATTTGCGGTATTTCTGTTACAGCAGCACTAGAGAACTAAGACAACTGATTCATAGGTCTTTTTTTTTTTTTTTTTGGCAGTAATCTTTATGGAAACAGACTACCAGGTATTTCTTCCATGGAGCTGCTGGTGGGTTTGAACTGCTAACCTTTCAGTTAGCAGCCAAATGCTTAGCTGAAATGATTGAATTCTCCATCCTTTGTAGTTTCATACAATCACAATTATACTATTTTCTTAAGTTCTTAGAATTTAGAACTTCATCTTTATTGCTCTTCCAACCGTCTACCTTGGAAATGATGACTTTAGGCAACTGAGGAGCTCAGACAGATTTAAAGTAGTAGCTGACAGAGGAAGTGATAGATTTTCCAGTTGTTACCAAATATAGCTTGTAGGTCTTTTATAGACCTTCTATCATCAGAAGCACAGACTTAGACCTTATTCTTTCTAGCAACCTACCTCAGGCTCTGCTTGGGGGATTTTTTTCCTATTTTACCATAATCTTAACTGTAAAAGAAATATTTAGGAGGGGAGAGAAAAGGACAGAGTATAACATGCTCCCAGCTATGAGCACTCTCTGAATGGCCATTGCTCTTGCATCCTGGTAGAAAAGACCCTTTCTGGATCATCATCACAGTCAACTTTCCTTGAGCTCTCCAGCCACAAATCAGTGTCAGTGAGAACTGCAGACTTGCTCCTTGACCAAACACTGCTGTTCATTATCCATATGGTTTTCAATTCTCCATGTTCCATAGTGTTGCTTTCAAATGTTCTCTACCCTACTCACTCCTCCTTCCAACCCATGATGCTCTTTCCCAGAGAAAATAGAGAGTATTAGAGGAATGTTCTTCTAACACGTCATTTGTTATTGCATGCAATTCCACAGCAATGCTGAAAAATTGCTATTCTAAAGTGGTATGTTGGGAAAAAGAGGCTTAGAGATATTATGTAGCTGTTCCAAAGTCACAAAAGCAGTGTGTCCTGGAGAAGGAAATGGATTTGAACATCTATGATCTAGGCATTGCCTTCAAGGAGCTTCTAGATGTAGAGAAGTCAAACTTTACTGGAGTTTTCAGTCTTCCTATGAAAAGCTTCTTGAGCCACAAAAATCTATTACTATAGACAACGTTTGTTTTCCCTTTAACTTCACCTTAAAATATTTTCTAATAAGGATTAGATATGTAGCCATTTGTTTTCCTAATGATAGAGCTAATTGTTCTGATTAAAAAGGGTAATTGTTGTTGGTAGGTGATTTCAAGTCAGCTCCAACTCATAGCAACCCTGTGTACAATAGAATGAAACACTGCTTGGACCTGTGCCATCCTCACAACCCTTGCTATGCTTGAGGCCATCACTGCAGCCACTCTGTCAATCCATGTTGTTGAGGGTTTCCCCTTCTTCTCTGACCCTCTACTGAAAAAGAGAAAAGGATAATATGACTCCTTTTATCTTTCCAGGAAGCTGCTAACCAGAGGCTGGCAGTTCAAACCCACCAGCCACTCCTTGGAAGGAAGGCTGGGCAATCTACTTCCATAGTGATACTGTCTCAGAAACCCAAAGAGGGGTTACTATGAGTCAGATCTGACTCAACGATAGTGAGTCTTTAGAGTTTATAGGCACCTAGGTTAGTTTTGAAAGCTAGAGGGAATGAGTGTAATAACCCAAGTGACATATCAAGGAGGAATAAGGGGCAGAATCTTGGAAACATCTGGTGTAAGGAGGAGATCCTTTCAAGCAGGGAAGGGTATAGCCACCTTATTCCACTTTATATGCAGAGAAATATCCATTTTTCCTTGTCCATTGCCTATGGAGTGTCCAACTACTCATATAGGAAAAATTTCCTTTGGCTGTCATCACTTAGTCTCAAGGGTAAGAATTGGAACAAGTGAGGGGTTGGGAGAATGAAATTATTTACTCTGAGGTAATTAATTAGAAATCTCTTTCTAATCCAGAACACTCATTCAAGATACAATTAATAAAGATAAAAATTAAAAACCCAACACTAGACGGTTCAAAGGAGGGATAAGAATGCAAACTATGTGATAAGTACTATAACAAACATCTGGTAATATTTACGTAGATAGTATCTGCATTGTGTTGTGTAGCATGAGTAGGTATTTGCTGGTGAAAGGGTTGTGGAAGTGCATCACAAACCCAAAGAAATATCCCATGGATCTGAGATCTGCCTTGGTGCAGGTTTTAAAAAAGTGACCTTTTCATCAATATACTTTACTTCCATCTGTCATAAAATTATCATATTTTTTTGTTAGAGTAACATACTCCAGTGCCATCTGCTATAAATTAGTTATAATAACTATAAAAGTGGACAATATCAACATCATGAAGGCACCCCTCACATGTGTTCAGTATGTGTTCTGGAAAAAGCATATAAGAGAGTTTGTTTGTTCTTAGATGGTAGAGAGAGGCTACAGGGAACTGACAACAGTAATTTTGGGCTAAGGGGAACCATATTAATGTTCAGAAAATTTATCTTGTTCTGTCAGCCTTGGTGCAGGTCATCTATCTGAAAGGTTAGGAGTCCTCAAGTTTAGGTCTAGAGTGGGTATTTAAGGTTACCAAAGCATTCTGAGATGACAAGTCAGACCAGATGCCTTTGAAATGAGAGTCAAGAGAGTTAATTAATAGTCCTTCTTCAAACTCTACAGTTTAAAGCATTCCTCTCCTACCAGCTGGCATTGTTGCTTTCCTTCTACCATCAGTCCCTGCAGCAGTTATACCACTCTTTTCCAACCTTCATCATATCTGTTGTTAGGTGCCACTGAAATAAGATGGACTCATAGCAATCCCATGTAATGGAGTAGAATTGTCCCATAGTATTTTCTTGGCTGTAATCTTTTAGAAGCAGATTGTCGGGTTTTTCTCCCACAGAGCCACTGGGTGGGTTCAAACCCCCAAACTTTCACTTAGCAGCTGAGGACTTACCCATTTGCCCCACCAGGTATCCTTTCATCATATCTAACCCATATCATTTGTTTGGATTAATTTCATGGTAATTCAGTAGTTTCTTCCCTGTACACCTTGTACACATTGAACTATGCTAGAACATATCTCACCCCCTGATGTTTGGACCTTGCCAAAACCAAAACAAAATCCACTGCCACTGAGCAGTCCAATTCATAGTGACTCCCATTAGGTTTCCAAGGCTATAAATCTTCACTGAACTAGATTGCCTCATCTTACTCCTGAAGAGCAGCTGGTGGTGGGTTTGAACTGCTGACCTTCTAGTTAGCAGCCAAATGCCTTGCCCACTTCGCCACCAGACCATTTAAAATTTGTCTGTCACCTCATACTCATGATCACTATGTCCTTCCTTCTAGTCCCTACTAAGGCATCTAAAATACTTGTTACTTCCTGCTCCTCAGGTCTAATCATCACAATGTCCTCAATCTAGTGAAACTGTGTGTGATATTTTGTGGAACATAAAGATGATCAACATGTCTGTGACGTATATTAAGGAGAACTGACACAGTTTTGAGGTAACATTATGAAGGTATACTGTTTACTTTTCAAGGTAAAAGCCAACTGTTGATTTTTGTAAATTGGTACAGATAAAATCAGCCAAATAACAATAGAGAAAGTAGCATTAGTTAGGCCAGTAGCTGTATACCAAGGACTGAAGCTGTGTTTATTTGTTCCACGAAGATACTATATCTGGGACAGCAGCAGCAACTGGAATCATACCCTGATTAAGTTTACAATAGTTCATATTCATGCTGAAAGATCCATATGATTTTTGCACAGGTCAAATTGGTGAGTTAAATGAAGATATGATAGGTATCCACATGCCTACATGGAAGACCAGTTAATACTACTATTACTCAAATTTACACACCAACCACCAAAGCCAAGGATAAGAAAATTAAAGATTTTTACCAACTTCTGTCATCTGAAATTGACCAAACATACAATCAAGATGTGTTGATTATCATTGGTGAATGGAATGAAAAAGTTTGAAACAAAGAAGAATCACTGGTAGTTGGAAAATATGGCCTTGGTGATAGAAATAACACTGGAGACTGCATGATATAATTTTGCAAGATCAATGACTTATCCATTGCAAATACCTTTTTTCAACAACACAAATGGCACCTACACACATAGACTTCACCAGATGGAGTACACAGGAATCAGATTGACTATATCTGTGGCAAGAAGTGATGGAGAAGCTCAGTATCCTCAGCCAAAACAGGGCCAGGAGCTGATTGTGGAACAGACAATCAGCTGCTCATATACAGTTGAAGTTGTTCAAGTTGAAGCTGAAGACAATTAAAACAAGTCCATGAGAGCCAAATTATGACCTTGATTATATCCCTCTTGAATTTAGAGACCATCTAAAAAAAGATTTGCTGCATTGAACACCAATCAGCTTTCACATGTATGTGAGACAACTGAAAATACTATGGCTTAGGGTAGGTGTACCTTAGTCTTCAAAGAGACATCTTTACTCTTCAGCACTTTAAAGAGGTCTTTTGCAGTAGGTCTGCCCAACAACGCAGGGATGCCAGAGTAGCAGGCCGGAAGAGCAGGGAAGGGGATAAAAGCCTTGAACCCGGACAGAAGAGCAATCAGCCGAAGGGATTAGGTGAGGAGGGGAAACTCAGGCCGTCCAGAGTAGCAGG
>NW_006921937.1:3189581-3228678 GCF_000298275.1 Orycteropus afer afer
AGGGTGGAGGGTCAACGAAAGAGGGGGAGGTCTTCAACAAGATGGATTGATATGGTGGCTGCAATGATGAGCTCAAGTATAGCAGGGATTGTGGGGCTGGCGCGGGATAAGGCAGTGTTTCATTCTGCTATGCATGGGGTCGGTATAAGTCGGAAACGACTCGATGGCACTTAACAACAACAACAAAGCCCAGGGCAATATGACATCTTTTTTCTTGACTGCTGTTTCTATTGCTGTTGATTGTGGAACCAAGTAATACAAAATCTTTGACAACTTCAATCTTTTCTCCCTTTATCATGATGCTGCTTATTGGTCCAGTTGTGAGGATTTTTGTTTTCTTTATACTGAGATGTAATCCATACTGAAGACTGTAGTCTTCATGACTGCAAAAACTTCAAGTCATCTTCATTTTCAGCAAGCAATGCTGTGTCATCAGCCTATCACAGGTTGTTAATGTGTATTCCTTTGATCTTGATGCCATGGTCTTCTTTATATAGTCTGGTTTCTCTGATTATTTACTCAGCATGCAGACTGAATAGCTATAGTAAAAGAATACAATGCTGATGCACACCCTTCCTGATTTTACATCTTGCAATATCACCTTGTTGTTTTTGGATGACAGCCTTTTTGGTCCATGTACAGTGTCCTCATGAGCACAATTAAGTGTTATAGAATCCCTATTTTTCATAATGTTATCTATAATTTGTTATGATACATACAGTCAAATGCCTTTACATAGTCAATGAGACACAAGTAAACATCTTTCTGGTATTCTCTGCTTGCAGCCAAGAATGATCTGACCACAGCAATGATATCCCGTGTTCCATGTACTCTTCTGAGTTCACCTTGAATTTTTAAAAGTTCCCTATCAATATACTGCTGCGACTGTTTTTGAATCATCTTCACCAAAATGTTACCTGTTTGTGGTGTAAATAATATTGTTCAATAATTTCCACATTCTTTTGGATCACTTTTCTTTGGAATGGGCACAAATATCAATCTCTTTTAGTCAGTTGACCAGGTAACTGTTTCCCACATTTCTTGCCATAAAAAAGTATGTGCCTCCAGCACTACATCCATTTGTTGAAGCATCTCAATGGGTATTCTGTCAATTCCTGGAGCTATTTTTCACCATTTCCTTCTATGCAGCGTGGATTTCTTTTTTTGATACTTTCGGTTCTTGATCATATGCTACCTCTGAAATAGTTGAACAATTATTTTTGGTACATTGACTGTATTCTTTCCATCTTCTTGTGATGATTCCTGAATCATTCAATATTTTTCTCATAGAATCTTTCAATTTTCAGTTTGAGGACTGAATTTTTCTTCATTTCTTTCAGCTTGAGAAATGCTGAGTGTGTGCTTCCCTTTTGGTTTTCTAACTCCAGGTCTTTATACGTTTCATTGTAATACTTTACTTTGTCTTCTCAAGCTGCCCTTTGAAATCTCCTATTCAGCTTTTTTTTTTTAAATCATTTCTTTCTTTTGCTGTAGGTACTCTGTTCAAGAGCAAGTTTCAGAGTCTCTTCTGACAGCCATTTTGGTGTTTTCTTCCTTTTCTGTCTTTTTAATGACCGTTTGCTTTCTTCATGTTCTTGCTGTCATCCCACAATTCATCTGGTTTTTGGTCATTGTTGTTCAATGCATCAAATTTATTTTTCAGATGGTTTCTAAATTTAGGTGGAATATAATCAAAGTCATATTTTGGATCTAATGGACTTGTTTTAATTTTCTTCAGTTTCATGTTGAATTTGCATATGAGCAACTGATGGTCTGTTCTGCTGTTAGCTCCTGGCCTTGTTTTAAATGACAATATTGAGCTTCTACTTGCTTTTTTCCACAGATGCAATCAATCTGATTCCTATGTGTTCCATCTGGTGAGGTCCATATATATAGCCACCCGCCATTTATGTTGTTGAAAAAGGTACTGGAAATGAATATGTCATTTGTCTTGCAAATTCTTTCATGTGATCTCTGGTGTCATTTCTATCACAAAGGCATTATTTTCCAACTACTGATGATTCTTCTTTGTTTCCAGTTTTTGCATTATAATCACCAATAATTATCAATACATCTTGATTGCATGTTTGGTCAACTTCAGACTGCAGAAGTTGGTAAAAATCATTAATCTCTTCATCTTTGGCTTTAGTGTTTGGTGTGTAAATTTGAATAATAGTAGTATTGACTGGTCTTCCTCATAGACACATGACTATTATCCTATCACTGACAGCATTGTACTTCAGGACAGATCTTGAATCATCCTTTTTGATGATGAATGTGATGTCATTCCTCTTCAACTTGTCATTCTTAGGTTGGTAGACCATATGATTGTCTAATTCAAAATGGCCAGTATCAGTCCTGTTCAACTCACTGATGCCTAGGATACTGATCTTTACATGTTCCACTTCATTTTTGACAACTTTCAATTTTCCTAGCTTCGTATTTCATACGTTCCACATTCTGATTATTAATGGATGTTTGCAGCTGTTTCTTCCCATTTTGAATTGTGCCCCATCAACATAGGAAGGTCCCAAAAGCTTTACTCCATCTACCTTATTAAGACTGACTCTTCTTTAAGGAATCAGCTCCTCCTATCATATTTTGAGTGCCTTCCAACCTGAAAGGTTCATTCTCCAACCTTATATCAGACATTGTTTCAATGCTATTCATAAAGTTTTCCAGGAATATATCAGACAGTGTTTCACTAGTATTAATACGATTTTCACTAGCTGATTCTTTGAGAAGTGGATGGCCCATCCTTCCTCCTAGTCTGTCTTAGTCTGAAAGGTGTCTTTGCTGAAAACTGTCTACTATGGGTGACCATGCTGGTATTTGAAATTCTGGTGGCATAGCACCTAGCCTCACAGCAACATGTACTCTCAATGCAGTGCTATATTCTGTCCTCCTTGGTCTAACACCATAGAATCCAAACTCCAGAAACCAATCTCACTGCTATCGAGTCAATTCTGAGTCATAGTGACCCCTACTGGGTTTCTGAGGCAGTAAATCTTTATGGAAGTGGATTGCCTCATCGTCCTTCCACAGAGCACCTAATGGGTTTGAACCACCAACCTTTTGGTTAGCAGTCAAATGGCTTATCCACTACGCCATTAGAGTTCCTTTTATAGAATTTACTCCCACATATTTCCCAGGTTTCTGCTACTATACATTAGCAAAGTCTTGTAGCTCTATTGGTATGTAGGTTATTTCTTCTTCCATCATATTATGTTCTTATACCCCAGAAGCAGGCTGATATTTGACCTAGTTATGGGTCCATTGACAACAGGGGATGATTGTGGTTGGTACATTCTCCTTCAAGGGATCTGCCCTAGGTAGGGTTGTCACAATGTTTTTAAACAGAGAAATCTAGTGTCCTTAGGTACAGGAGGGCAACATACTTTCCACTGGTAAGTAATGCTCAGAGTTACTTGGAAGTTCAAGATTATCAGTTTCATCTCAAGATCCTATCATTAACTAATTGATGCCCAACTTTTACATGAGAAAGTTGGTGTGTCTGTGAAGTCAACTGTTATTGTAATTCAGCTACCTGAACAATTAAACTTTTGGGTTTGATTTTAAGCAATATTATTGGTGGCTACAAGAAATAAGAACTTCTTTTAGAGTTGTTATAGTTCTTTGGTTTCCAGACCATGACTTGATCTAAGAGTTAATGGACCTGTGCCTGTCATTTTCTCTCTGTAAGTACTCAAGGGCACTCAAAAGAATCCACAGTACACCACAGTCCTCTCTACTGCCATTTACACAAGTGTAGCTGCCACTTGGGTTACCAAACAGTACTTCAGTTGGCACTTCATCACAATAGTCCACAGGTAATTGCTTGATTAATTGGGATGCTTTTCATGCCATAAATTATTAGCATCTCATGTCCTTCTAGCAAGGAGTTCAGCATTGCACTCAAACCCAAAGGCCCAACTAAACCAATTCTCAAATCCTGTCTTTCTGGGTTTACCTCCTGGGACTACTTCTGAGAGAGAGAAACTGAAAATAAGGAAACTCACTACCATACAGTTGATTCTGACTCATAGTGAGCCCCTTTGGGTTTCTGAGGCAGTAAATATTTATGGAAGTAGGGTGTCCAGTCTTCCTTCTGGAGAGAGAGAAAGCTTAATGAAAAATTAACTGTAACAAGTGATTAGAGCAATGATGAATTTACTAGTAAGAAAAGAATATGCTGAAGAACGTAGAAATAGCGGCTGAGCAATAGAAGAGCTCTGGATGTGCAGTGGTTAAAGCATTTGGCTGGTAGTCGGAAGGTGAGAGGTTTGAATCCACCATCTGTTCCATGGGAAAAAGATGAAGCAGTCTGCTTCCCTAAAGATGTACAGCCTTGGAAACCCTATGGGTCAGTTCTACTCTGTCCTATAGGGTTGCAATGAGTCAGAATTAACTGGATCACAGTGGGTTTTGGAAGGAGCAATAACTAATTCTAGGACTTAGGTATAATGTCCAATGAAGACACTCACCCGTGGCTGAAACCCATGACTTGCTGGAGGGCCAAATGGTGGAAGGAATTGTGGTGCCACACCAATACAACTTGTTGAAAATCTGCTCTAGAACTTGGAGGAAATATTCTCTCCAGGGTGCTGGGAGCAGCTATTCATAGGGAGATGTATTACTTTAAGCCCTCCACTACAAAACTTCTAGAAGGGGGGTGGTGATGTAGGAAATTGTTGGCTGCCAACAACTACTAGAGCCCAGTGCTGCAAAGAGCCAGGTATGCTACTAGCGCTGGCCTACCAACACCTCAAAACCAGGAGGCAAACCTTTTTCTTCCTGTAACGTCTCTCCAGCGCCCTCTACTGACAAAGCTTCAGTGCCAGCTGGCAAAGGAAAAAGGAAAGGCCCAGATCTGTTTTCACACTGCCGTCAAAAAGGATGAATTTGGAGCTGAGGGGCAATAATTCAATAACTGGCAGAGGCATCACTTCTAATTTCCTTCTTAGACTTTGTAGTCATAAATCTGTATCTGCCTGCAGGGGCCTTTGGAAAGCTCCTTTCCGCCAGGTTTGATCAGGGTATCACCAAAAACAGCAGAGGAAAAGACCGCGAATAGGATTCACAGCCCCCTTCTCTTTTTCCTACAGCCCCTCACGAAGTTCCCTGCTAAGGTACGTCAGGCCCAAGTCCTCAAGGGCCGTAAACCTAAACAGCAAAACAGAGTTTTGGGGAAAGCTCAGACTCTGTGGAAAATGGGCTGCAGGAGCCCGAATGCCTCTGATGCCCTCAACTCCTGTAAACCAGCCTCCCAGGTCACAAAAGCTGTCTGAGGTCTTCCCACCGCCTGGGCGCAGGAAGGCAGACACCGGGAGGGCCGGCGGGCGGCGCTCAGTGATTGGGTGCCGGGAGCCCCGCCTCTTCATCCCGGCTCGTCGGGAGGGGGCGGGGCCAGCCGCCTGTTCGGCTCCGGGGCTGCGGGCGCCTATTGACCCAGCAGCCGCTGCGCCGCCGCCGTCTGCTGCTTGTGGAGGGCGCTGCGGGAGCGCCGAGTGGCGCTGGAGAACCGGCGCTTCCTTTCTCAGCTGCTGCCGCCATCTCCGCGTTTGCGGGGCGGGAAGGAGGGAGGGGGTTCGTGGCTGCAGCTGGAGCGGGCTTTTCTCCGGGGACGATCTTCTTCTCCTAGCTCTCCTTCTCTTCCCTGTGCCGCCGCCCGCCCCCTGCGCCCTCCCCGCGCAGCCCGGGTTCGGGAGGGGGAAAGAAGGGGCAGCGGGGGGCGGGAAAGGCCGGCGGCCAGACGCGCTTTCGGAGGAAACTCCTGCCGGATCCGTGCGCCCCCGCTCCCGGGGTGCACCCCAGCCTGGCTGCGGCGGCGGCGGCGGCGGCGGCGGCAGCAGGAAGGGGCTCGGTCCAGGGAGGCGGGGGCGGTTTCGCGGGGGCGGGACCGGTCGTCCCAGCGCTAAGTTGTGGGGCCCGGCTTCTCGAGATCCTGTTCCTTTCCCATCAGCTCCTGCAGACTCAGCTGCGTGCGGCTGGCCGCTGGATCCGCCGAACCCGCGCCTCCTCTGGGCGAGGACACGCCTGCCCTTGTCGAGAAAACTTTTCCTGCCGACTCGGTCGGGGCGGCGGTGGCAGGAAGTCCGGGCGGCGACCTCTCCTCCGCCTGCCCCGCGCGCCCTGCTGGGTCCGGGTGCTGGGCATTCGATCAAGTTTGCAGGGCTCCTTCCCTGCTGCAGGCGGGTCCCACTTTGGGAGGAGCGACCGCTACCTAGGAGGGCACCGGGGCTAGGGCTAAGGCCAAGGGCGCCTGGGGGCGCCGGAGACAAGGTGCGGAACGCGGCCCGTACTCGCACCCGAGAGCTTGAAGGGCGCGTAGCCGGGGAGCAGGGAGCCTCCCGCGGCTGTTTCCTGGAGTCCTCAGTCCGACTCCTCCTCTGGCCCGCGTGAGGACAGAGCCTTGGCCCCGAGTCTATCGAGGAAAATGAAGTTAAGCCGTCAGTTCACCGTGTTCGGCAGCGCGATCTTCTGCGTGGTGATCTTCTCGCTCTACCTGATGCTGGACCGGGGTCACTTAGATTACCCCAAGAGCCCGCGCCGGGAGGGCTCCTTTCCCCAGGTAAGCCCCGAAATAGTCGGGGCGCGAGGGCTGGAGGAGGAAGGCGTGGGGGCCTATGTTACTCACTGCTTTGCGACCTCCACCTCCTGCCGCGTCTCAGCGCCCGGGGAGTGCAAAGCCGAACTGGAGGAGGATCCGAACCTCTTCCAGCCCAGGCTCTGACCGCCACTCGGGAGCCTTCGCCACCCGGGTGCGCCAAGTTAACAAAGTGCGGGCGGCGTATAGTGGAGGGATGGCGCTTTGGGGAAGTGGCCATGTTACCGCACTCTCAACCAGGCCTGTCGGGGTGGCCTGGGGCACCTGCTGGCCGAGGATATGGCGTGGTGTGAGGCGCCCCTTTGCTAGCGCGGTGCCCGGATATGTCTGTTGTGTAGCTCCTTGTGTCGCTCAGGGTTAAGCCACCCGCCAGAGCCCAGACCTTTAGCGCTCACTGAGATGCGGAAATGAATCAAACACCTAAAACCCGGGCGTTTCCCACTCTCACTGTCTTATGAGAAATAAAAGTTCATTTCGTGTTACGGACCTCTTAGGTGTGAATCTGTAGGGTTGGTTTTAGTGTCGTCATTCTTTAGCTGTTACATCGGGTTTGTTAATAGCAGACGTGGTGAACAGTGGGGAAGCACATGTTATACTCCTGCTGGAAGCTGTGGGGCGCTCAGTCCCGTGGCCAGTGGTCAAGTTGACTAACGAGTTTGGAAAACGACCCGTCTTAAGACTTTTATTTAAATTGGCTAAAAATAAGCAAGATCAACACAGCCGGTTCTGTATGGAAGTGTGCAGCGCCGCGTGTGCGAATTCAGATTCAAGTTACTTGCCAGTTACCTGTACATTTCAGAAATTAGTAAAACTAATTTTGTGTTTTATTTCCTGTAATGAATGAACTTGTAGAATTCAAAACTCTGAGGCAGACTGATCTAACAACTACTTGACTCAGGGATAGAGAAATGGAGGACCCGAACAACTTGAAGAATTTTCCCCCTACCTTTTGTGACAATGTAAATGACTAAGGAGTATCCTTGCTGTTTCTTGGTTTTGTATGCTAAGGTAAATGGTCCAAATTTAATTGAAATTAGACTATAAATTATTCATGAATTATAATGAAATAAAAAATAATGACCCGTTTATGGATGGTCCCAGGTCAATAGAGAGCAAAGTATTTTGCATTATGGGGATTAAAATGTGGCAAATAGATGTATCAAATTTAAGAAGTGTCTGCTGCCTTTAGGTCGTGTTGTGATAGAGAAAAGGTAGTGAGACATGCACTGTTTGATATCTTAAAACCTTGTTTAGAGCTTGTTCAAATGCTTCTTGGAGCAGTTAGCAAAACCAGTTCCTACAAATAGGGTCCTTGGTATGCAGTCAATGGTGTCAGCCCAGCTTCTTTATTTTAGTTGCCCACGGGGTAAAAAATCTGTGCCATAAACGCTTTCATTCCTCTGGTTTTTTACTTTACATCTTTACATTTTCTGTTTCTTAATAAAGTTCTTTTGAAAAAGTAAAAAAAAAAAAAAAACCCACAGTTCCTAAGAGGTAATCCATCTGAAACCAGAGCAAAATGAGGGGTTCTAAGCTTTGATAATGCTGTTTTATTTTGGGTTAAACTTACTTTTTTTTTTTTTTTCCCTCTCTCCCACTAACCCTATTTTCGGAAATTTTTCCATAACAGGAAAATCATAAAAGCTGATGTGTTTTATGTAAAGTGTTATATTGAATAATGTCCTTTGGCTTTGGCTTGATGGTCACTTGGAAATGATTTATGCAAACATCTGGCTTGGGTTCTCTGGCAACCTTGACATTTTACTCTGTTACAAAAGAAGTGAGTGACTCATTCAGTTCCTGGGAAATCATAGGCCAAGTTAATTCCAATATTTTAGTATTTATCCCTTGGTCCTTGTCAGGAAGCTGAAGTTTTGCTTAGAGTATAACACCTTTGATGGAAAATGACAGTGGCTGCTGGAGGGGAAGCCCCTATTGTGTGTACTGTTTTGTGTGTGAGGGGAGAGGATTTGGAAGGTTGAACTGTTCGCACTTAAAGTTACCCTTCTCAGATTGTCAGTACTATGTAGAAGGAAGGTTCCCTTTGCTGTGGTAACCTCTGGAGGCCACTGAATCCCCAAGCAGGTAGACAGGATAAGCACTCTGCTAATTGTTACAGGCTTGACATTATTTTATGTGTCTTACATTATAAACTCAGACCTCCCAACCACCACCCAGTAGATGAGGAAATAGGCTTGCAACGGTTAATTAACTAGCTCAAGGTCATACAGGCAGTAAGTAGTAGAACTGGGATTTTTGTAACAGGTGACCTTTGGAGTCTGATCTCTCAGCCACTGTGCTGTATTGCCTGTTAGGCCCACTGTGTTTGTGGAAAGATACAGAGTACAGAGCATGTTGCTCTATGACTCTTCAGTTGATGACTTTTTTTAGCAAAAAAAAAAAAATACGAAAAAAAAACCAGTGCCATCAAGTCTGATCCGTCTCATAGCTACCCCTCCTTGGGTTTCCCAGGCAGTATCACTATGGAAGTAAGCTTTATTATAAAGCAAAGGAACTTTTATTATAAAGCTCTAGTGAAGATGATCCTTTTTGTCTGAAACATTTGCTGCTTGAGATTTACACTTTCTCAGATTGTCTTCTAGAAACATTACAGTGGAAACCATTTATGCAGTTAATGCAGCACAGCATTCAACATTTGGGTTACTTATTCCTTTATTTTTTCTACTACCCTCAATTCAATGCAAAACTTTATTTGATGAGCACACCAAACATAGCAAAAGTAGTTTGCAACAGATTATATTTCTTTGAGGAGTTTGGGTCCTGGATTCCTGAGAGTTTTGATACAGTTAGGCTAGTTAGTCAATAAGTGTCATTTTTGGTGTCTGGTAGGATGATTTTCAATTAAAGGATAGAGTTTTTAAGAACAATCTATTTGCTGGTTTTTTTTTTGGCCCGTGTTCCTTTTTTCTCTGCCCCAAAACTCTTGTGTTTTCTGTTGCCTAGCCAGGAGTAGGCCAGGCTCAGAGTGCTCCGGTTTCTCCTACCCTAGAGCAGCTGCCTGCCGCCAGTGTTGCTGCTGCTGCTGGCAAGGCCCAAGGAGGGCTTCCCTCTTGTGCTTCTGGGAGGAATTCCTTTGTGAAGCTCGGAGGCAGCAGGTGGCTGAGTCCTTTTAAGCTGGTGTGTGTATTTCAGGACTGTTAAATCTCAGCTAGAAAAATTAATAAAAATTCCACTCTGAATAAGAGGGTGGTCAAGGCTTAATGTCCAAAAGATACTTAATGAGAAGATACTTTAATGAGAACTTTTAAGAATTTCAGCAAATGGAAAAAAAAAAAAAAACTTTGGTAAAGTTTTCCTGAAGTTTATTATCACTTTACAGATTTCATAGGTTGCTTTCCATGTATCAAAACCAAAAAAGTAAACCCACTGCCAAGGAATTGATTCTGACTCATAGTGACCCTCATTGGGTTTCCCAGGCAGTAAATCTTTATGGAAGTAGATTGCCCCGTCTTCCTGGGGTGGGTTTGAACCGGCAACTTTCTGGTTAGCAGTCAGATGCCATAGGCACTGCACTGCCACTTTGTATAATATGTTATTAATGTCTCATATTTGAATCTGGAAAATTAAATCAATAAATCATGTTTTGTATAACAAATGGTCAATCTATAACTAGTGTTGCATGTGACTTTTTTTTTTTTTTTTTAAGTAGTTGCTTTTGAGCCAATTCCAACTCATGGTAACCCCATCTGTGTCAGAGTGGAATTGTGCTTCATAGAGTTTTCAGTGGCTGATTTTTTGGAAGTAGATTACCAGGCCTTTCTCTGAGGCACCTCTGGTTGGACTCAAACCTCCAATCTTTTGATTAGCAGCCGCCCATGTTAGGAAAGCCTCTATGGAGGTTGGACTCTGATGTAAAATGTGGAAGTGAATTTCAGACTTTATCTTTGTTCTTAGATAACATTTATCATTGAGAAAGTGAGAATGCCTTTAAATAAGTATTTGATTGAAAACCATTGAAAGGTAGGGACTTGGATGGCTTTTGTTGCTTAATCTTTCTTGTGAAAATATAATACGCATATGGGGATGTACTTAAACAATTCACATCACTAAACCAGGAAAACCAAACTCATTGCCTTCTAGTCGATTCTGACTCATAGCAACTGTGGTAGTTAAGTTTGTGTGTCAACTTGGCTGGGCCTGGTTGAGTGGCTGGGCAGCTGGATATAGTATCCACATGATGAGACTGGTAATCAACTCCATGGTGGAATCTACTGTGAGCAGCTGAATAGCTGCCTTTGGGCTGTGGTCTGCTTCCTGTATATAAGGAGAAGCCTTGGGGAACGGTGTCTAGTTAATGGCATGCTTGAACCCTGCATGTAGCCGAGTTGGCGTTCAGCAGTCTGCCATGCTCTGCCGATCTTAGGACTTTTAATGGAATGGAATTAATGGCCTGTCGTGTGGTTTGGTAAATCTTAAGAATGATCTATAAGAAAGAAAAATACTCTGTGAACAAACAGTAGCACTTGTTTCCTGGGGTTTCTGTAAGGGAGTTTGTCTAATTTCTTGGATTATACTTGAGATCTGTTATTTTGGGGAAGTGATAGAAATTTGACATTGGTGGCAACCAAGCATTTAGGCATTTTCTTGAGACTTGTCTTCAGGGACAGGGTACCCTGTAAGCAAGGGAAGCAGGGGCTTACTTGTGCTTACTTACTAATCTCTCGGGAACAGTTTCACAGGTTTCACCACATCACAGGCTTACTCGTGCTTACTAATGGTAGTCAACAGTTTCACGTGTTTCACCAATGTGAAACCGTTGGCTACAGTTAGTAAACACAAGTAAGCCTGTGCTTACCTGTGCTTACTGGGTACTCTGTCCCCATCAGGGATTGTAAATTTGAAAAAAAGCATAGGCAGATGCCAGCCCTATTTAGGAGCAGAATCTTTGATGTGATGAAAAAATGTGAAATTGTTCATTACGTATTAGTAAATAAGTATAAGTAAGCCTGTCTTTACCTTACTTATTGGGTAATCAGACACTGCTTATCTTCCTCACCCTGTCCTGACAGGGTTCTTCCTGTCAAAACCAGTGGGACTCTTGCTCTGTAAGTTTTACTAAGACCCACGCTTATTTCCTGTAAATCAACTGCTGCACACACTGGTGATTGCAACTGGTCTGAAAGTTTTGTATTTTCATATCCTTTCTCCTCAATCAACTGTCTCATGATCCAGCATTTTGCGTTTACAACAATAGTTAAAAAAAAAAAAAAATGCTCTCCGACTGTTTTGCACATCAATGACATCTCTCTGGCAGTAATGAGCACTGAGGTGTGAGGCAATTGTAATGCTGGCTGTGATGGTTAAGATTATGTGTCAACTTGGTTGGGCCATGATTCTCTGTGGTTTGGCAGTTTTGTAATGACATGATCATCCTCTATTTTTTCATAATGCTGATTTCACATAGCAATCTGGTCTTTGGAATGTAACCATGTGGATATATGAGGAAAGGGTGTACTATTTTAATTGAGTTGCATGTATTGTTCCCAGATCAGCACTGTTACCGAGGCCTGAACAAAATGCTTTGTCCAGGAGATGTTGTAATCTTATTTCTCCAAAGGAGATTTTCTTTGTTACTCATTAATTAGCATTAAAGGGCTTGGGGAAAACATTGATTAAAATTACCACTTTTATTTGTTTTCACTTTAAGTCATCTGTTGCTTTTTGTGATCGATGTTAAAACTTTGGCCTTTTTGTGAGACAAATAAATGTTGAGACTTTCACAGAAGAAAGAGTTCAGTAGGTGTTGTCAGTCCCTTGCTTTATTCTTAGCTTTTTGGGTTCAACAGTCTTAGTTTTCTCTTGGCCTTGCCCCATTTGTGTAAGTAATCCTTAAGAAATTGGGCTCTGGTGATCTGGCCCCTGGATTGTAAAGGCCTCATCACGTTTTTGCCCCTTTCTGTTTTGTTGCTCGTGTTCCTGGTAAGGTTTGCTTTTATGGGACCTGTAAAACTGAGGAGAGGCAGAGGGACTTCAAAATAGGGAATATTACTTTTCATCATAGCTGTGCTTAATAAGTAGATTAGGAGAGGAAGTAGAAAATTTTAGCTAAAACAAGTTTTTGTTTCAGCTATAGATTTCAAGCCAAGTTGCTAATTTTAATGTTGAAACCATGCTTAGAATAAAGCAAGTTTGAAGGATGGTTGTGCTGAAATGCCTGGTCCTTTAGAAAAACAAACCCATCCCAACCCAACCCACTGCCATCCAGTTGATTCTGATTTCATAGCAAACCCCATTGGGTTTCCGAGGTGGTAAATCTTTTAAGTAGATTGCCCAGTCTTGCTTCAGAGAAGTAGCTGGTGGGTTTGAACCACCCACCTTCTGGTTAGTGGTCAGATGCCTTAGGCACTGTGCTACCAGAGCTCCTTGGTCCTTTAGTGAGTATTGCTAAATTTGCCTCATGATTGGGAAGGCAATGCTATTTGATTTGAATGAATCCAGTCTCAAGGTCTTGCCAGTTTGTCTGTGAGATAGTGTATGCAGACAATAGCATAGTAGGTGTACATAAGCACTTTTGTCACATTTATGAATCCAACTTAATTGTTTTCTAAAGAAATGATCAGGAGCTCTGGTAACATAGTTCCTAAAGCACTTGACTGCTAACCAGAAGGCTGGCGGTTTAAACCCGCCAGCACTCCTCGGAAGGAAGATGGGCAGTGTACTTCCATAGTGATACTGCCTTGGCAACCCAAGGAGGGGTCGGTATGAGTCAGGTCCGACTTGAGGGTACATAACAACAACAACAAAGAAATGATCGATCTTCAGGCACTTTAGTTTAAAACTGTGCATACTGTATCTTTCGCTGCCTTTTCCCAGGGTTTCATAATCTAGATGTTAGCAACATATTTGGCCAGATATTTCTTTATCTTATGAACTGTGTTGTGCAATGCAGGATGTTTAGCAATATCCCTGCTCTCTACCCACTAGATACTGGTAGTGATAACCAAAAATGTCTATAAGTCCCTTTCTTTATACCCATTGTACTTTGTGGACATTTTGCATTTAAAAGGAGTGATCTTCTAATTAGAAGTCTTCTAATTCTTTAAAGGATCACTAGATTTTTTTTTTTTTTTTTTAATTGTGATTTGGGTGAAAGTTTACAGAGCAAATTAACTTTCCATACAGCAGTTCACATACACTTTGTCTCATGACATTGACTATAATTTACCACAATGCAACAGCTCCCCTCTCACTTCCTTCCCATAGTTACCTCTTCCTTGTGTCCTTCCCTCCATGCGCTCCTGCCCCCTGAGCTGTCTCCCTGTGCATACACAGCCCTTATGTTCTCCCATGATTGTTCTCTCCAAGGAGTGTAACTACCTGGTGTAAATGTTCACTTCATATGCCTATCTTTTGTTTGGCTGGAAGCCACAGGAGTGGGTTCAATTCCAGACCTGAAGGGCAGGTAGGGGCCCAAGTCTTAGTGGTTCCAGGCTCTGTCAGACCATCAAGCCTGGTCCCTTTTTATTTTTTCCCCTAAAAAGGATTTTGAGTTTTGTTCCACATTATTCTCCCACTCTATCCAGGATCTCCTACATAGATCCCCCTCTGAGTGGTTGACATTGGTAGTGGGGCACCATCTAGTTCTGGTCTCACAGTCGTATAGGCTGAGGTTTGCATGGTTTACCAGTAGCTTGGACTAAATGTTTCCATGAATCTTTGGTTTTCTTCATTCTTTGTCCTGGATGAGGAGAGACCCATCATTGCATCTAGGTGGCTGATTGCAAGCTTTTAAGAAAAGGATCACTAGAATTTTTTGATGGTTGAAATGAAGCTTCCATTATCTGGATGCCTAAAATGCACTTTAACTTTTGTATTCTAGGTAATAATATTTTAAAGAAAATACAAGGATTCTGGAAAGGGCCAGATAAAAAATACTTTAAGCTTTGTGGATCAGGTAGGTTCTGTCACAACTATTCAACTCTGCCTTTGTGCCAGGGCTCCAGACCGGTTCATTGTGGATGCCTAAAGTGCACTTAAATTTTTGTATTCTGTAGCACAGTGCCTAAGGCACTTGACTGCTCACCAGAAGGCTGGCGGTTCAAACCCACCAGCCACTCCTCGGAAGGAAGTTTGGGCAATCCTACTTCCGTAGTGATACTGCCTCGGAAGCCCAAGGAGTCGGGGCCGACTCGACGGCAAACAACAAGAACAACAACAAAGTGCACTTAAATTTTTGTATTCTAATAACAGTAGTTTAAGGAAAATACAAGGAGAGGTTTTGTATGTGTGTGTGTGTGTGTGTGTGTTTTGTTTTTTAATGTGAGTTAATGGAAAGTGGAAATTAAATGAAACCATATATATATATATATATATATATATATATATATATGTATATATGTATGTATTCCAAGGTGGTATCTTTACAGAAGTAGATTGCCCAGTCTTCCTTCCAAGGAGTGGCTGGTAGGTTTGAATTGCCAGCCTTTTGGTTAGCAGTCAAATGCCTAGGCACTACACCAATACATATGTATATTTTACCTTTTCCAATTGGACTTGCTTGTTCTGAGAAATGTTTATGGTCAGACCATAGTGAATAGATCATCTTGTACTTTCTGCACACCGAATTAGAGGTTGGCAGTAGTTCATACTTATTCCACTTGCTTTATGTGTACAGTGATTAGTAATAAGTTAGTGTAAAAGTCATACTAAAAATATTTTGGAATGTCTGAAATGTTTTTCAGGCAGTCTGTTTACTCTCTTCAGGGGATTACTTTGTTTTGTTTCTTGTAATTCTGATAATTCCAGGACAGAAACTGGAACGTAAATAAAGTGGATGAAGATTTCCCTCCTGTTCATTTCAATTTGTCTTCTAAATAGCATTTTTTAAGAAAGGGGGATAAAATTAGGGGTAGAAAAAGAAGTTCTTGTTAAATATCTTCCCCCTTTCCATTTTATCTCCAAGCCCTTCAGGTCTTGAATCACCCCTCCTTGGGTTTCCCAGGCAGTGTCACTACGTAATCAGATCGCTTGACCTTTCTTCCTTGAACCCAGTTCAGTGACTATAACCCACGGGGTAAAATCCAGCCTGTCCCATTTATGTAGAGCCATGAGCTAAGAATGGTTTTTACATTTTAAAATGGTTAAATAGTATTTTATGACAGTCACTCTTATTTGTCTGTGGATTATGTCTGGTTGCTTTTGCACAAAGCATGGCTTTGAACCAATTCATTTCAGTTCAGCCCCCTACTGAGACTTTGCCTTTGTACCCCCAGATATACTGAATCAGAAACTACATTTTAACAAGATCCCCAGGTGATTCTTATAGATCCCCAGGTAATTACACATGTAATCATCTGGGCATCTTGTCTAAATTTAGATTCTGATTCAGTATATTTAGAGTGGAAATGCAAATTCTCAGACTGGTTAGGGGATAGGGTGAGAGTTTACAGTGTTGAGGGTGGAGGGGTGGGATGGGGGTGGGGATTGGAGTGCCAGAATGAACCATTTTGGAGACCTGACAAAAAGGCAGAGTTGAGTAGTTGTGACAGCAACCACCTCACTTTAATACAAAGCTTAAAGTATTTGTTGTCTGGCCCTTTCCAGAAAAAAGTTTGCCGACTCTAGTTTAAAGGATGTGTTTGCGTTATTAACAATGGAGACAAGTAGTATGCTTAGATATGTTGAAGCAGAGGAGGGTGGTTTAAAAGTAGCATCATCTATGTGTTTCATAGATTTCCAAAGTATCCTTGGGGAACTACTATGCCAGAGCGTGGACAAGGGTGACATGTTTAATTTGTCTCCCTTCCATCACCTGAAAGTTTTTCACTCCAGGACCACTCTGGGAGTGAGGGTTCTCAAGCGTGAACTATGCAGAAATGATCCACAGCCTCAAGACTGAAAACCATAACTTTCTGATTTTTTGGATTTGCTGTAATTCATGGATGGGCTGAATTCTTAGCTTAGTCTGACTGCTTGGGTTATTTTAGTACAGTGAAAAAGTAAGCCTCAGTCTAGGTATCTTCTTAGCTGCTCTTATTGGTACCCTTAGGCTGCTCACCTTGGAGGTAGAGAACCAACCATCAGGCTGTCATCAGGGGTCCTGGACTACTGCTTTACTTATCAGAGAATAATTACTTCCTGTTCAGGTCTGTGGTTTGGGCAGTTTGACTCTACTGTTAAATGTTGGTGATGCCTACTCTGTAATACATGGGGATAGGAGCTCTGGTGGCATAGTGCCTAAAGCATCTGACTGCTAACCAGAACGCTGGCGGTTCAAACCCACCAGCCACTCCTTGGAAGGAAGATTGGGCAATCTACTTATGTAGAGATACCGCCTCAGAAACCCACGGAGGGGTCGCTATGAGTGCAGTCTGACTTGATGGCAGTGAGTTTGGTTTTTTTGAATATGTGGGGTCCCCACGAGTCAGAGTTGACTCGACCTCAACTAACAGCAACAACAATTTTCATCCTTCTTTACTCTTGATAAAGATTGTGTGGCTTTCTGTATCCTTTGTGGCACAGGCCACCCATCTCATTTGTGTCCTTAGAGATTGTAGTATCTTTAGTCTTACACTTAGTGTAAGCAAAATGAGTGAGTGTAATGGCTTTTTCATTGAGACTGCTGAATTTTTTTTTTCTTCTTCCATTTTATAATATGCATCTGTTGTTTTTATACATGTAAGTGATTGCCATGACTCCCTTTGCAGATAGGTGCTCTGATAGTGCAATGATTAAAGCATTCAGGTACTAACCAAAAGGTCAGCAGTTTGAATCCACTGGCCACTCTGTAGGAGAGAGATGAGGCAGTTTGTTTCTGAAAAGATTTATAGCCTTGAAAACCCTATAGGGTTCCTGTGAGTCAGAATCGACTTGATGGCTGTAGGTTTGGTTTTTTGTGTTTCTTTTGCAGGTGGGCACCTTTGGAAATCCAAAGAAATTAAATACCTTTTCTAAGGGCAGACAGTTGTTGTTGTTGTTGTTGTTATGTGCCGTCGAGTCGGCCCCGACTCATAGAGACCCCTCCTTGGGTTTCCGAGGCAGTATCACTACGGAAGTAGGATTGCCCAACCTTCCTTCCGGGGAGTGGCTGGTGGGTTTGAACCGCCAGCCGTCTGGTTAGCAGGCAAGTGTCTTAGCCACTATGCTACCAGAGCTCCCAGGGCAGACAGTATAGACCTCAAATCTCACTTGATTCTGTGCTCTTAGCAGTGAAGTACATTGTCCTGAATTAGGAGTCTGGGGACCTGGGCACTTTGCCACTAGTTTTTTCTTTTAAACATTTAAGTATTTATGAGTATAAATGCTGACTTGACAGCACATAACAACAACAACAACAACACCATAAATGTTCATAGAAATCCAAATCCAAATGGTATCAAAAGGTATGCATTGAAAATTGAGTCTTTCTCCCCTCTTTCCCTACCTCAGTTCTCTTTTCTCCAACTCCTACTTCTGACCATTTCCATGTTGTTAGCAGGTAGTTTCCTCTCTAAGTCTAAATAATGCATTTATATTTCTTTTTAAAAAAACATTTTCCACTGTGTGGTATTATTGTTTCCATTTATAAAAGATGAAAAATTTTTAATTCAATACCTCGTTCTCTTTCTATTTTTATAAAGTTACTGGTTTACATTAGTTCTGTTTGATATTTCTTTATAGTTTTTGATTATATTATTGCATTTATTTCCTTGCTCCATTACCTTTATGTATTACATCTTGATTCCCCACTCTGTCTGATGGGGAAATTAGCCCCTCTCAGCCTTCTTCCACTTTGTTCTTTTCCCTCTCTTCATTTTGCAGCCCTCTCAGCCCTCACTTCTTTTACATCGACAAGCCTTATATCATCTACATTTCATTCTATGACTGACTATCTCACATGCTTTGATTATAGATTGATTATAAAAATTGAAAACCAGTAAACCACATTTTCAATATAATGATAATAAATTATTCACTCTGTATCCAGGTTGCTTGGCTTCATAAAGGAGGAAGAATAATGTTGGCTCATTAAACTTGTGCCACTTGAAGGAAATATTCCAGAGCAAGTGGGTTCTCTTATCTTATATTCCAGCTGCTAAGAATTATGCTATATTTCATTCTCCTTTGTATTTGGACCATGACTTCCTTGTATAGCTTTTTGTTTTTCCTTTGTCTATTTCTAATTCCCTTTATCTTACTGATGGGAAATAGAAGTTATTGGATTATATCTATTAAATCTCATTATTTAAAAAGTTTTACAACTCAATGTTGATTATTATTTTGGACCTTTATGGTATTTCAGGGTTGAAAGTATAAGGTCTTGCTGCCCCCTCATCCCCAACCTTTAGTGTTTTCTCAAATTGGCATTTTTCCTTCTGAGGCAGCTAGTGTTTAGCTTTGTTTCCTCTGTAATGGGAAGCCCTGTCTCATCATACCGTGGTGTGAAGGTATGCGATATTTATGGGTTCTGGCATCATTGGTCACATTTTACATGTGGCTGATTAGAAGATGGAAGCTTGAGAATGTGACTCATTCTCAGAATTTTTTCTATATAGGAATGTCCTGAATTTGAGTTTTCGGAATCTGCTGCAGTAGTCAATGCTTTAACAGTCACTAGCAACCCAGAAAAGTTCACACATATGAAAAAGTCAGACTTTTAGAATAGGGAGGGTCCTTCCAGGTCAGATAATTTTGTTCTTTGATTTTCCAGGTAAGGGCACTAAGACACATAGACTGCACCTCAGCAATTTGTCGAAGGCCCCATAAGCAGTCTTAGTTTACCTGAGACATGCGCCCTGACCTCTAATTCAGTGCCATTCTGCTGTACTATATCCAACATGTATTTGAGAACTTACTGTGTTAGGTACTATGAAAATTATGATAGATATACAAGATGTGTTATCTGCTTCAAGAAAACTTCATAAAGGGAGCTACAACTGCTCTGGTAGCATAGTGCCTAAGGCACCTGACTGCTAACCAGAAGGCTGGCGGTTCAAACCCACCAGCCACTCCTCCGAAGGAAGATGGGGCAGGAAGGAAGATGGGGCAATCTTCTTCCGTAGTGATACTGCCTCGGAAACCCAAGGAGGGGTCCCGATGAGTCGGGTCCGACTTGACAGCACATAATAACAACAACAATAACATTTAAACCAGTTGCTGTCAAGTTAATCCTGACTTATGGCAACTGTGAAGGAACTGTTTCAAGTGCTGAGGAGCAAGGATATCTCCTTGAGGACTAAGGTGCGCCTGACACAAGCCATGATATTTCCAATCGCCTGGTATGCATGTGAGAGCTGGACAGTGAATAAGGAAGACCGAAGAAGAGTTGATGCTTTTGAGTTGTGGTGCTGGCAAAGAATGCTGAAAGTACCATGGACTGCTAAAAGAACTAACAGATCTGTCCTGGAGGAAGTGCAGCCAGAATGCTCCTTGGAAGCAAGAATGGCCAGACTTCATCTCACCTATTTTGGTCATGTTGTTAGAAGGGACCATTCCCTGGAGAAGGATGTCATGCTTGGTAGGGTGGAGGGTCGACGAAAGACGGGGAGGCCTTCAACGAGATGGATTGATATGGTGGCTGCGATGATGGGATCAAGTATAGCAGGGATTGTGGGGCTGGCGTGGGATAGGGCAGTGTTTCGTTCTGCTGTGCATGGGGTCGCTATGAGTCGGAAATGACTCGATGGCACTTAACAACAACAACAACAACAACATGGCAACCCAGTACGTGTGAGAATAGGACTGTGATCCGTGGAGTTTTCCGTGGCTGATTTTGTGGAAGTAGATTGCCAGGCTTTTCTTTTGAGGAGCCTCTGGGTAGATTTGAACTTCCAACCTTTCAGTTAGCAGCCAACCGCATTAATTGTTTGCACTACCCAGGGACTCCAGAGACTTAAAAAACAAACAAACAAACAAACAAACAAACTCACTCACTGCCATTGAGTCAGATCCGACTCATAGTGACCCCTCCTTGGGTTTCCGAGGTGGTATCACCACGGAAGTAGATTGCCCAACCTTCCTTCTGAGAAGTGACTGGTGGGTTTGAATCGTCAGCCTTCTAGTTAGCAGTCAAATGCCTTAGGCACTATACCACCAGAGCTCCTCCAGAGACTAGTTAAGTGCCATTTAATTATTCATTGAACACATTCAGAAAATCTTAGTCATTACAATGAACAGATTTTAATTGAATACCTGTTATGTACCTGTACCTGTTCTAGGTGCTGGGGATTCAGGAACAAATAGAACAAGAGTCTGTCATCTTAGTTTATATTCTTGATAGGGTGAAGGGGATTCAGAAACAGAACTGGGGTTCTGGTGATTATTTAGCTCAAGTGGACCAAACAACCAACCAAATTCACTGCCATTGAATTGATTTCTACTCATAGTATTCCTGCTCATAGTATAAACTCAAAGCTATACATTTTTATGAAAGCAGACCACCTCATCTTTGTTTCATGGAGGGGCTGGTGGGTGTGAACCACTGACCTTCTGGTTAGTGGTCAAATGCCTTAACCTCTATACCACCAGAGTGCCTTGAAATTAACCAAAGGAGATGGAAAAGAAGCTAGGCTTTCCTGATGGGCTCAGACTTTGAAGGGAGAAAGTACATTGCTTCCTAAGGCTTGGAGTCAGAATAGTTGAGGACATTGGCTTGATTTAAAATCTTTGGTGCTTGTAAAGAGTATTTGGGAAGACATGGTAGGTAGTATGGGATTAGATGTTGAATTGCCCTGAGAGCCAGTTAGAGGAGTTAGATTACCCAATCTAAGTTATCGAGTGTACCAGGAAGCTGCTTGAAAAAAGTGGTGCTAGAGAATTTCATGGAAAATTTTAGACCTGGAAGGGATCTAAGAGAATATTCAATCTAGATTATTCTGGTAGCAGTGTGTAGGAAGACTCAGAGACAAGAAGGCTGCTGAGAATCTGTTTGAAGTAATACAGACATAAGGCAGTAAATCCCTGCACCAGTATTGAATTGGCCGGAAAAGACAGGGAAAATATGGAGGTCCAAGTCTTTCTAACAGATTTGAGGAAGGATAATGATGATGGGTTTAAGTCGAAAAATTTCTCCCACCTTTTTCTTTCAGGACAGTTGGTGTCTGGTTGTACTGTTTGCAGAAGTGGATAGTTTTGCTGCAAGAGAGCTGGCTTAGGAAAGCAAGTTCAGTTTTCTGCCTGATGAGGTGGCTGTTAGTGGAAAAAGCTACGTGGACTGGAGAGCTGGAATGAGGGGTCAGGGAAGGGGAGATCCTGATCTGGTAGTCATCAGCATAGTCCCGAATGAATGAGCTCACTCGAGAACTATGCTTAGCTAGAAGAGAGCAGAGCCAAATACATTTCTTATAGCCAAAAGCGGTGCTTCTTATATTAAGATTATTGTGTAGCAGATGTTAATAAAATGAAGCAGCTTGTATTCAAATTGTCAGAAACCAGCTGATGGATCAGCATACCTAAGAAAAGATAAAAGATTATATTATCATAAGGAAGGATTTCAAAGAAGCATTTCAGTAGGACTGAAAAAGACCTTTTGTCTTTGGCTCAAGTTATGGGGCTTAATTAGTTATTTTTTCCAGATTGTAAGGACAGAAAATAGATGTGTGTGTGTATGTGTCTGTTGAGTGGTGGAGGGGGGTGGCAGAGAAGAGAGGGAGAGAGATATTTATTAAGGACCCAAAGACAACACTCCAAAGTGGAGGTCTTAGCTCAAGATTGTTCTGAAGCCAGATCTGTTCACAAGACATATCGCTGAGAATACTCTCCAAACTGCCTCTTGTTTAGGGTAAAGAAACCACCTGCCATTGCGTTGATTCCAATTCGTGACACCATGTGTGTCAGAGTGTAACTGTGCTTCATAGAATTTTTAATAGCTGATTTTTCAGAAAGACGTCCTGGTGGTACAGTAGTTAAATGCTTGACTGCTAACTGAAAGATTGGTGGCTCAAACCCACTAACTGCTCCGTGGGAGAAAGATGAGGCAGTCTGCTTTTGTGAATATTCCAGCCTTGGAACCCCTATGGGGCAGTTCTACTCTGTCCTGTAGGGTTGCTGTGAGTGGGAACCTACTGGACACCAACGGGTTTTGTTAGGTTTTTTTTTAATAAATAGATCACCAGTCCTTTTTTTCTGAGGCACCTCTGGGAGGTCATTAACCTCCAGCCTTTCAGTTAGCAGCTGAGTATGTTAACCCTTCTGTGCTTCCCAGGGAATCTTTTGTAAAGAAGAGGGCCTCTCCACCACCCCCATTTGGTTGGTGACAAACTGCAGAAAGAATTATCTTTGCCCCAGTACTGCCTTTTGAAAATTTGTCGGGCTAAATGTCAACAACACTTGAGATACAAGATATTTGTCGTGACTTTGAGGGAGAAGATCCAACCAATAATTGTTTAAAACAACAAAAAAATAAGGTGTGGGAAAAACCCAGGAAGTGTATATCCTTAGCTCCTCTTTGATAGCTGATGGCCTGGTATTTAGAAGTTTGCTTTTAATATATATTATGTTGTGGTTTACTGTTGTTGCATTTGCTGCTTCAATGGGATTTGCTGTCTCCCATCTTACCCTTGTACACCAAAAAGTACAGATGGATTTTTATAAAGAAAGATAGTAAAAAGGATTTCTGTAGCTTTAGAATCTCTGGTGCTTGTAAAAACTGGGTCAGAAATTCAGAATTTATAATAATTCAGATGAGTCTTGACTATATTCCTTACATTCCCCTTTGTCTCCTAGTAAGGAATAGAAGAGGCTTATTTAGCAAATGACCAGTATAAATAAGATTGAACAGGGACTGATTACCAACTTAATAATGGGCTGCTTTCAGAGACTCCCTAAAACTGTACCTGTATAAAAAATGATCTCAGACATGTCAATTGTGTTTATTGTAATAGGCAAACACTGTTTAGGTTGATTTGCTTTTTCCATTACTGACAGTTATGGAAACTCTTTTCACAATAAAATTTTGTTCCTCAAAATTACCTGTGTAAATTATAATATGCTAATATAACTTTTATCAGCAGATCCTAAAGCACTGTGTGTTTCATTAATCTATGGGGATGAGTTTATATATAAATGAGTAGGTTAGATTTTTTTTTTTTTAATTACAGTTGATTTGATTCTGCCTTATGGTGTCTGTGTGTCAGAGTAGAACTTTGATCTGTAGTGTTTTTATGGCTGATATTTTGGAAGTAGATTGGCAGGCCTTTCTTCTGAGGTGCCTCTAGGTTGACTTGAACCACCACCAGCCTGTAGGTTAGCAGTTGAGTGTGTTAACCACTTGTACCACCTGGGGATTCAAGTTTAGACATAAATGGGTATACCTGGGTGAAAAAAAATGAAACAAAACAAAACTCACTGCTGTCGAGTCAGAGCCAACTATGAGAGACCCCTCCTTGGGTTTCCAAGGCAGTATCACTGTGGAAGTGGATTGCCTGATCTTCCTAAACCATGTTTACAAAAAGAGATTTATGTCAAAAATATAAGACAGATTGTCAATATAGACAGCAATCTTTGACTAGATGACGTATACGTGATACATGACCATACATGATACTGGTTACTTGGGTATTGTTGTAGCCCGCAGTTCCATCAGATGAACTTTCATACAAGTTCTGTGGTGTGATACACCATTGACGGGTTATCTCAGAGTGATAAACATAAGAATATTCATATATTAAAAATAAGTTTTAGAAGAAAAACCAGTGTGTTAAATATATATCTATATCTATATCTATATATATATAAATAATATATATCTATATATCTCTCTATATATATAAGTAGTGTAGTGTTTCATAGAACTTTTTAGGAAGTACTGAATTAAAGAAAGCATTCCATTAGTCAACACTTAATATGTTTATCCTCACTTAATTGCAGTTACAAAATGTTTTTCAAAGTTATAAAACTGTTTTATTAAAATATTTTATAATACAAATATCTTACCTGATTTTAGCCCTTCTTCCCATAATCACTTTTAAAAAGGTATATCTTGCAGAACCTCACTTTATACAATAGCCTAGTGCCTAAACCATTGCCTAACAGGATATGGTTTCTGTGTAGCCAAGTTGGGCTAGTGCAGGTGGAGGCCCTGTGGTTGCAATGTAAATAGGCAGCTGGGATTTCATATGGAGGCTGAGGGTGGAAATGGTGCTGTCTCCTGGACCCTGGAGAAAACTCTAGCAGCTGGAATCCTGACCATATATTTTGAAGGCAGGCAGTGAGGATGGAAGGTCTTAGGGTATCAGGTAGAGGAAAACTATGGTGTGTTGTTATTCCTGGTCAGGGCTGGAACTGCTTCAGTAGTGATTCTGGCAGCTGCAGAGTTGTTGCCAAGGTGTAGCTGAGAGTCCCTTTGGTGTCCTGCTGGGGCAAGAGACAGTATGCTTGGAGTTCCCTTCCCAGTCCTTTGGTACTCTTTGTCTTATAACTGCGTCTGAGCAGCCTGTTACTCTCACACAGAAGCAGGTGTGAGATTTATGAATGATGATTTTTGGGGTACAGAGTGTGTTGCTCTTGTGTTTTGGCAAGGGATTATGTAATTAAGTATTTATGCTCACATGGCGAGGGCATTTATTTCTCAGAATGGACAGGCACAAAGACAATACCTTGGTATAGATTCAGGCATGTTAAGCTTTGGACCTGAAAATACCACCGGGAAGTCATTTGTAACTGTGGTTTGTGGCTTTTTGATGGAGAAGTAGCCCCAGTCCACACTTCGGCTTTAGCACAACACAGCTTAAGGGGTAGAGTGGGCACTTGAGTTATATGCTTTTTTAAGCAAACCAAAAAGCCTTCCTCAGATCTGACTAAACAGCTGAATTTTTTGTACAGGTTGAATAGTGGCTGGCTCAAATAGCGGTGACCCCCCTCCTGCTTGAAATAAAGGCTGGCTTACTGTCTTTTACCAAAGCATAGTTCCTATATTTAGCTTTAATGCAGTGCCTCTTAACTGGGGATGTGTGAGAATAGCCTAGTGAGCCTTTCTGATTCTAAAAGGTGGATCTGTGGACCTTCCCTTTAGATAATTCCATTTGTTCCCATTGCTTTAAATTCATATTTGTACTGGTCACTCAAATTTGTATATTCAGTCCTGACTTCTCTCCAGAGTTCTAGGCTTGTAGATGCCACTGCCCACTTGACACCACCATTTAGATATCTAATAGTTCCAATGTAGAAATTTACCCCTCCATCTCTTCAGTGTTCTCTGTTCCACTGAAATGCCACCCTGCATCCTCCCAGTTGCTCCAGCAAAAATGTAAGGCCATTTCCTCTCTTCCTGCTTCTCTCATCCGCAGTCCTTTGGTTTTTTTTGCATTCCTTCATCTCACTTCCCTGGCCCATGCCACCACAATGCCTTAGTAGCCTTTTTTTTTTTTTAAATATATGATAAAAATACATATAACAGCATATTTGGCAATTAACAGTTTTTACATGTATAATTTAATGACATTGATTACACTTATCATTGTTCAGTCATTACCACTATCATTTTCTAAACTATTCTACCACCATTAAAAGAATCCCAGTGTCCCTAAAGCAATGACTCTTCCTTGTCCCTTCTCTCTCACCCCTAATAACCACTAATGAGCTTATATCTCTATACATTTGCCTGTTTCATGTAAGTGGCATCATACAGTGTTTGTCCTTTTGTGACTAACTGGTTTCATTCAGCATGGTATTTTTAAGGTTCATCCTTGTGGTAGCATATATCTGGGCTCATTTCTCTTCATGGATTAATAGTATTCTATTGTATCTGCTTACCACAGTTTGTTTATCAATTCACCTGTTTAGGTTGTTTCTACCTTTTGGCTATTGTGAACAATGCTGCAATGAACATTGGTGTAGAGATTTCTTTTGTATTCCTGCTTTCAGTTCTTTGGATTTTTACATAGAATTGGGATTGCTGGGTCATATGATAGTTCTATGTTTCACTTTTTGAGAAACTGCCAGACTGGTTTCTGCAATGGCTATACCATTTTGCATTCCCATCACCAGTGGATGAGGGCCCCAGTTTCTCCACAGCCTCACCAACACCTATTATTTTTCCTTTTTTTTTTAATCATAGCCATTCTAATTGGAGTGAGGTAGTATCTTACTGTGGAGCAGAATACCCTACTTGCCTACCACACCACAGCTCCGGAATGATCTCTTTAAAACACTTTTTATTCATTGACTGTAACACTCTGTCCAAGGCAAAGATACTGATGTTTCTTTCCCTGAAAATGTTTTTAACCATCAAGGCTGACTGACTCAGTCTTTTTCTACCTCCATTATTCAAAGGTAAGTGTGTTACCTTGTTGTTAGTTATTAGCAAGTCAATTCTGACTCATGGTGACTCCTTATGTGCGGAGTGAAAATGCTCCATAGGGTTTTTGAGGCTGTGATCTTTTGGAAGTAGATTGCCAGGCATGTCTTCTGAGGTGCCTCTAGGTAGATTTGAACAGCCAGCTTTTTGGTTAGTAATCAAATGCTTAACTGTTTGCACTACCTAGGGATTCCTGTGTATTATTATCCCCATTTTATAGATGGGGAAACTGAGGGATAGAGGTAACTTGCCTAAGATTACATAGCTATTCAGTAGTGGGGTCAGAGTTCAAATTTGGCTTTTCTGTGGAGTCTGTTCTTAACCATAGTGCGTACTGTCTCTGCAGATGCATGCAGTACATTTCAAATTTCAGAAAGTCATACATTTATTATAGTAGCAGCAACAGCAGTAATAATACATTTGTCTTAGTACTCTACTGCTGCTACCACAGAAATATCACAGGTAGATCATTTTAACAAACAGGAATTTACTGTTTCACAGTGTAGGAAGCTAGAAGTCTGAATTCATAGTGCTGGCTCTAGAGACTGGGTGAAGGCCCCTTGACCTTCTTTAGCTCTGCCTCTTGTTCCAGGCCCACTGGGCTGGAGGCTTCTTCTAACTCATGTAGCTGCTGGTTGCTGAGACTGATGCACCTAAGTTTGGCAGGTAAAATAGCACAATCAGCAGACCACATGCCAGGCCACTGGTTTAAGTTCAGGAACTGGAAATGAAGACATGCTAGATGCAGCATCCAGATCCAGCAGAAAGACAAAGAAATTTCCCAGGACATCTGAATAAATATTAGAAGCATGCCACACCCCTGAGAAAATCCCCTTTCAACTGATTAACTGCTTATAATAGATTCCGCCATAGAGTTGATTATACCACATCCAATCTACATCCAGCTGCCAAACCACTCAGAATCTTGGCCCAGCCAAGTTGACACACAGACTTAATTACCACAACCTTGAATGCTTACTTGGTGGCAGGCCCTTTTCCAAGTTCTTTCACAAACATTCCTAGTATTAGTACCTACATTTAGCCCATAGGGAAACTCAGGCCTGGAGAAGGTAAACAATCTCCCCAAGGTCACATAGCTAGTTAGAGCTAGAGCTAGGATTTCAACTCATACAGTCTCAACCAGAGCCCAGATGCTTAACCATTATATGCTAAACTGCCTTTTGCTTTACCTGGTGAAGGAAGTGATTAAAAATAAAATTGATCACTGTTTGCTGTTATTAAAAATGCAAATGTAGCCAGATATAATATCTTAGAACATTAGATAGAAGAATATGATACAAGGACAATTAGGACAGTTAGTGTTGTTAGGTGCCATTGAGTTGATTCCAACTCATAGTGACCTTATGTACAATGGAATGAAACTTACTGTCTGATCTTGTTCCATTCTCACAATCATTGCTGTGCTTGAGCCCATTGTTGCAGACACTGTTTCAATCCACCTCATTGAGGGTTTTCCTCTTTTTTTTTTGCAGACTCTGTATTTTACCGACCATGATGTCCCTTCTGATAACATGTCCAATGTATGTGAGGTGAAGTCTTAGCATCCTTGTTTCTAAGCAACATTCTGGCTGAACTTCTTTCAAGACAGATTTGTTCATTCTTCTGGCAGTCCATGGTATAATCAGTATTCTTCGTCAGCACCATAATTCAAATGCATCAATTACTTTTTTCGGTCTTCTTTATTCATTATCTAGCTTTCTCATGCATGTGAGGTGAGTGAAAATACCATGGCTTGGATCAGGAGCACCTTAGTCTTCAGAGTGACATCTTTGCTTCTTAACACTTTAAAGAGGTCTTTTGTAGTACATTTGCCTAGTGCAATATGATGTCTAATTTCCTGAATGCTGCTTTCATGGGTGTTCACCGTGGATCCAAGTAAAATGAAATCCTTGACAACTTTTAATCTTTTCTCCATTTATCATAATGGTGCTTATAGATCCAGTTATGAGGATTTTTGTTTCCTTTATGTTGAGATTTAATGCATAGTGAAGGCTGTAGTCTTTGATCTTCATCAATAAATGCTTCAACTCTTTGCTTTCGGCAAGCAAGGTGTGTCATTGGCATATCACAGGTTGTTAATGAGTTTTCTTCTATTACTGATGCTGGGTTGTTCTTCTTATAGGCTGGCTTTCTTGGATCATTTTCTCCACATACAGATCGAATAACTGTGGTGAAAGAATACAACCCTGACATGCACGTTTCTGATTTTAAACCACTCAGTATCTCCTTGTTCTGTTCAAATGACTGCCTCTCGGTCTATGTATAAACCAAAAAAACCAAACTCACTGCTGTCGAGTTGGATCCGACTCATAGTGACTCCTCCTTGGGTTTCTGAGGAAATATCACTATGGAAGTAGATTGCCCACTCTTCCTTCTGAGGAGTGGCTTGTGGGTTTGAACCAGCAGCCTCTGGTTAGCAGTCAAATGCCTTAGGCACTACACCACCAGAACTCCTGATCAATGTGTATAGGTCCTGCATAAAGACAATTAAGTATTCTGGAATTCCCATTTTTTGAAATGTCATTTATAATTTCTTATGATACACATAGTTCAATTAGAAGATTTGGTATCTAATTAAACAGATTATCAAAGGATCCAGTTTTGTGAATTCATGCCACCCCTAGGGGAGGTTAAGGGTTAGTTGCTCAATGGCTTTTCCTCAGCTGCAGGCTCTCAAGTTTTCACTGACATGCATGATATTAGAGATAGTGATTCCATACGTGGCTGATCATCAGTCACCTGTGGAGGTTAAATATTACAGATTCTTGCAGCCCTTCCCCAGTGATTCCTGGGTAGATCCCTGGGTCTGTTATTTTGAAGAGCCTTTCACATGATTCGTATGGTCACTGGCAGAGCCTGTTTCACCCAGCCATACCTGATACAAAGTATGTGCATTGGGTGACAAAAGAAAAAAAATCAGAAAAATCTTGATGCAATGGAGTGATCTGCTGAATCTAATAAAATTAGTTTTGAAGGCAAAAAGGTATAAATGCAAGATGGTGTAGGCCTCTAGTTTCAGTTTCACACACAATACACATATACACATTGGGGTAAAGGTTGGTTTCTTCTTTTCCTTTTAGATAGGGTCTGTTATTAAATCGAACCATATAAAATTAGTGATATTTGACTGTTTTTTGACTTACAAGGATAGCATTTTCACATAGTTTGACCTAGTTGAACATGCCATACTTCTGAGGATGAGTCATTTTTGGAAGGGGAGTCTGGTGGAACAGTATTGAGAGGATTTAACCAAAGGAGCAAAGCCTTTGAGCATCTGAGATGGGATGGAATTCCAGCACACACAGAGGAAAGGGTTAGCCTTTGAGGCAGGTGTTGATGGATGGAGTGTTGACAGGGTGTGTTTTTTCAGCTGTAACAGAAAGGAAGAAGGAGCCTTGCTTGATTGCTCACAGTGACGGAAATCCCAACAGCTAGTGTCATACCTGGAACAAATACTTATGTAATGTGTTTGCAAATTTAGCTATAGATACATGTTGAATGATTTTGTTCTTAGGGCTTAGTGTATACAGATCCTGTTCTACCTTGTGGTAGACTCTACATTTGCTCTTTTGAAAATCTTTGATGTTAGTGATATTTTGCTCGGTTTTCTTCTTTCACCAAAACCAGAATAAATCACATATCATGACCTCCTTCCCCACTCCTCAGCAATGCGACACCATGGTCTCTCTATAGAACTGATTAGCAAATCAAAGACTGAAGTGATTTTCTTGCTCTACAGAAAATTGTCTTTTTCAATATTACTATCAGTATTCTTTTACTTGTCAGGATAATTGAGACATTATCTGTGATTTTGATTTCTTTAATGCAGACTACAAGTGCATCCTTTTGAGGTTACTCCATTTTTCTCTATCATGTGTGCAGAATTTGTTTATAAGGTGTGTATATTTTGAGAAGTTCAGTTTTGTGGAGGGAAGTTTTATTCCAGTGCAATGCATAATATCTTTTTAAAAATGATTTTCATTAGACAGTGATGCTGACATATCCCTAGGCCACAGTTTTATCCATGTACTTAATTTAGTACGGAATTCCAGGTATTGATCATTAATTGTATCTTTAAAGCAACCATAAGATTGAAAATTGTCTTCTGTGCCATCAGGTTCCTTTTTCGTGAAACATCTCCTGAAAAGTTTATTTTGAATAATATTCTCACAAATGGCTTATGGGACCCGGGCCAACGTAAAAATACTTCTGAAGTTCCCTCTTCTCATTGAGTGCTTGTGAGTTGTAGAGAGGTTTGTTGCATACATGACTCTAAAATCTTTTCTGAAATACAAGAAGATCTGGAGAAATGTGGGCACTTATGTATTAATTTATACACTGTGTCAGATAGAACATATGGCACCTTTGAAAGCTCTAGGATAATGACATTTTAGATGAAGCTAAAGTTTTGTTTATGAAGGTATGTAGTTTTATTACTGGAAAGACAGTCAACATGTTCTAATTCTGCTTGGAATCAGAGGAACTTGATTTACTGTTACCTGTTCTGGTAGAAATTGTCAGCATCATTAAAATCTACTTGCATCTTTAGTATTAGAAATATTCAACAGAATTTGTCAGAAGTGATTTATTTGAAAAAAGCCACAGTTCATTGGCGGTGTGATAATGAATGAAGAAAAGTTTCTCCCTTGATAGCATATTTATGAAAATGTATACAGATTGGCCATCTGTATACCTGATTCTGAAGTATTTTTAGCTTCTTTGGTTGAACTGTAGATTAAGTCAAAGGGTTTCTTTTGGTCTTTCTATTGAGAATCAGTTCAGAACCAATGCCCACATGCGCTTATAAAGAAGAGTTTGACGTATGATTCTGTGCAGCAGTTTTGTTAACTTGGAATATGCATGGTTCAACTAGCTTTTCTCTTTGGGCCTGCACTAGTGTAGCACTGATTCTTCAAGTTGCCTTGGCTTTCTTATTTCCAGTTGTAAAGTGATGCTTATTCTCTCTTGCTTTTCAGTAAGGGAAATGGGCTCATCTTGCAGGATTTCTGTGTTACAGCTTTTCATTTCCTGACTCTATATGCTGCTAAACAAGTGTCAAAGTGCATCTGTGTGTTGACATACCACACCATCCCGGAAGTGACAGTTGCTTTAAAGGACTACAGTTTTGACATGTTAGGGGCTATTTCTGTCACATACCTCTAACTGGAGAGGCTTATGTGAACATCCTTCAGGTCTGTGGAGGTACATGACCATCTTACGTGCTTTGCCTCTCCAGCCTCAGAGCTTTGGGTCTCTATCCCGTGTTGGCCTTTTCTCCCTCCTAGAAGATAATTTGCAGTTGATTTGCTTCTAATTTTGGCTTTGTTTTTCTGCCTTAGTCTAAAATTTCTTCCTTAGTTTCCTCAGACTTCTGTCAGTTCTCACACCATTTGCTTAAAAGACTGGCCTTCTCTTTGTAGATATCGGACTGTTTACTTCTCCTCTTTCTTATGTTGAATTGACCCATAACTTGTAAGTATAAGCCTTGTCTCTCCACTGCCATTAGTTTTTTTTTTTGTTTTTGGTAAGCTCCCCTGTACCCTCAATTACAAACCAGTTACCATTGAATTGACTCTGACTCATGTTGAGTTAGGAGCTCTGGTGGCGTAGTGCCTAATGCATTTGATTGCTAACCAGAAGGCTGGCGGTTCAAACCCACCAGCCACTCCTTGGAAGGAAGATTGGGCAATCTACTTCCCTAGAAATATTGCCTTGGAAACCCAAGGAGGGGTCTCTATGAGTCAGGTCCTACTTGACAGCAGTTAGTTGACTCTTCAGGGTTGAGCTGTGCTCTATAGACTTGTCCCGTGCTCTATAGAGTTGTCGCTGGCTGAATTTTCAGAAGTAGATCACCAGGCCTGTCTTCTGAGGTGCCTTGAACTTCGAACCTTTTGGTTAACAGCTGAGCATGTTAACTGTTGCCACCACCCAAAGATTTCCCCCATCACAAAATCAACAAATATTCATGACAGTGTAAAGAAGATTATAAATATCCATAACCAGTGTTTACCAACTTGATATATGGCCTTCCATGTGTGTTTTTTGAAAAGGAGATCATGTCATTCCTACTATTTTAAAACTGCTTTATTTCCAGGAACTATCTTTCTGTATATTTATGCTTTTTAACCAATTTATTTTTCTAAATTTTCTGAAAACTATTGCATTATATAAATGTATTACCTGAACAGTCCCCTGTTTTTCATTTAGTTTTTTTCCTCTTTTGTTTCTTCCCTTTGTCCTTTGTTCCTTTCTTCCTTCCTGTTACTTACTTGTGATACAATTTTTGTTTCTAGGTGTTCAGGGTTGTTGGTTCACCTTCATAATAATGTTTATATTGCTGTTTTTTAAACCTTAATTTGGTGTTTTATGGGACATAGGGACAGACTATTTACTGGCAGTTACAGTGTCACCCTTTGTGTTCACTGTTGATATGAACAGAGTGCCATCTCTTACTCATATTTGTCTTCCTAGCATGTAGCATTATACCTGACGTAGTGGGTGTCCACTGGAGAATTATTGTTAAGTTCCAGCAATCTGAAGGCCATTTGACAAATATATATGAGTATCTGCTATGTACTTGGAACCTGGGATATAGAGATGAACAGACAAACATTATCCTTATTCTCATGGTGCTTAGAATCCATAAGCTGAGGTAGGATTCTATATAACAAGGTTTCTATTATCGAGACAGCAAGTCTGTTAATGTGAAGATCAATTTTAAAAATCTAAAAGTCACACGGTATAGTAAAAGCAATATAAATGATTTATAGCGTAGTAACTTGGGAAGCATTCATGCCGGTCTTCTTAATGCATATGGCTAATTAAGAGTTGACAAAGTGATTTTTCTAAGGAACTCTGGTGGTGCTGTGGTTAAGGCATTGGACTGCTAACCAAAAGGGTAGGTGGTTCAAACCCCCTAGCTGCTCTGTGGGAGAAGGATGAGGTAGTCTTTTTTCTGTAAAGATTTGTAGCCTTGGAAAACCTATGGGGGTGGCTGTGAGTCAGAATCAACTCGATTGCAGTGGGTTTGGTTTGGTTTTTAAGTGATTTTTCTATAGACAGTATTTCTTACTTCGGATTGTCCACTAGTGTAATGGATTGAGATGAAAATATCTTTTTCAGGTTTATGCTTTTTGACTTTTTCAAGTAACTAAATCAGTTATGCTTAAATTGAATATACCATACCTGAGTATAATCTGCCATCACGGTACTTAGTGATTCTAGAGACCCAAAGATCTTTCTTCCAGGGCTTTGGGTAAGGTTTGTAATAGGAAATACAGCCCCACATTTTTTGGTGTTCTGTTGCACATTTTAAAACATGATTAAACAAAGATTACAGCCGTGGAGATTTTCTGCTGTGAATTGGGGTTTCAGCCCTGCCAGCTGTTCATGTTTTCTGTGATCCCACTAATAAAAGTGGGAAGAGAAGGGTGAGTGGCTGCCTTTTTGGGCAGGCACATAATTTAAAAAAAAAAAAAATGTGTTTGCCTCAGCACAGCTGTATTAAGAGTTCTCACATAGCTGCCTTTTTCTTTTTTATTGTAGGGCCAACTCTCAATGTTGCAAGAAAAAATAGACCATTTGGAACGTTTGCTAGCTGAAAATAATGAGATCATCTCAAATATTAGAGACTCAGTCATCAATTTGAGTGAGTCTGTGGAGGATGGTCCGAAAAGTTCACAAGGCAATTTTAGTCAAGGTGCCGGCTCACGTCTTCTGCCTTCGCAACAATTATCCCTCCCAATCGACTCCAAAGACTGTGTGTTTGCTTTACAAAGTGGAGGTCAGAGTTCAGATGTGCAGGTGATGTATACGCTTACTAATAATCACTGGATTTTTTTTAAAGACTTGATCTCTCTGCTACCTGTTTGAGCTTGTTAAGTCACTTAAACTTTTTGAATTTCACTTTCGGTCTTTGTAAAGTGATTTGATTAGTTACGTTACCATTAATGTTCTTTTTAGTGATAAAATCCTATGGTTCTGTGCTTGCTTATAATTTTTGTTAGTATTTTATATTTATGTGAAGACAGCTTTTTTTGTATGCTTTCCAGTTTTCATTTTCTGTATTAGTTAAAAAGCTTTAGAGGTTTAAATTTAGTCAAAGAGATTTTCTTGCTTTCTTTGGCAAGTTCAAGAAAAGCCCTGCTTTTGCTGTATAGCTGTTAACACCAGCATAGATTTCATACAGTGTATGTAGCCTTAGGTTTTTTGTTTTTGTTGAATACTGTCTGGTGAGGGTGGAAGGAGATCTCTTGGAGCTGTGCTGTCCCGCATGGAAGCCACTGTCTGTGTGTGGCTACTGAGCACTTGAAATGTGTCTAGTTTTAATTGAGATGTGCTCTAAGTATAAAACACACTCAAGATATTAAAGGCATATTTTAAAAAAACAAACCTTGAAATACTAAATTTTTTTATATCAAATACTATTTTTTTATATCTATTATTTTGTAAGATAATGTTTTGGATATATTGGGTTTAATATCATGTATCATTAAATTAATCTCATCTGTTTTGTTTTACTAGCAGAGTTAAAATGACATACTTGGCTTGCATTATATTTCTACTGGACAGTACTGTTGTTGAGTGTGAAAAAGTAGGAGGTAAACTTGTTGCCATGGAATTGATTCTGCCTCATGGTGACCCTATGTGTTACAGAGTAGAACTGCTTGAGGGCAGTGGAGTTAAAACACCAGAGTCAGAAAGGACTCTGCTTTTCATAAACTCTGAGAGTGTCACTCACATTGCTCTGTTCTGCCTGTTAGCAGAGGGTTGTGTTTAACCTTGTGCCTTAGATCAGAAACTACAACTTTGGAGGACCCTAAGGGGTGAATATTTTAAAGTCAAATAAAATGAGTTGGCTTCTGGCCTTGCTCTAGAGCAGGATTTTTCACTAACTCCTAGGGGCATAGAACATGATACAATCTGGAGACCATGGCTGACAGGCCAAGCCTTAAGCTGGGGACAGTGGAACCAGTTAGGCCTTGCACCTGCAACCACAGCAACTAATGTGTGTCCAGATTGATAGGATCACAGTCCTGTGCTTTGCAAGGAGATCTGTTTCTGTGAGGCTTGGTTTTGTTTAGATTATAATTAAGTAACTTTTAAGTACTTACCCTGTGTCATCCATGCTAAGGGAACAACAAAAACAGTTTTTTTTTTTCTCTAAATGTGGCCTGGAGAGAGAGGAGTTGCAGAGCAGTCGTGGAAGGCAGACAGAGTGAGGTAGGAAAGAACTGGGAGAGCTGTGGGGCTGAAGAAAGAACTGAAAGGAGTAACAGACTGCTACCATGTCTTTCCACCCAGCTGGTTCCCCAGAGATTTGTTGGATCATCGTTGGGGTGTTTCATTTTATTTATTGAAGTCATAAATTTCATACCCAGAAATCAGCTATGTAATGATACTTAGAAGTTAAGTCACAATTTTGAAAAATTCCTCCATTTTTAGATGATTATGCCTAGTTAATCTTGTTGTAGTTTTATTTTTAAGATTAAAAAGGTAAGCATACATGTGCTAAAAGGAAGAATAGCTACAGATGCATTTTTATTCAGATAGGATTTTTAAAATACATGAGACTGATTCTAAATAAAGACATCTCAAAGTTTAAAATCATTTTCAGTACAGTATTTGAAAATGCTGAAATATTTTGGTTCATAATCTGATTTCATCAAATTTTTTTTGTTCACTGTTAGGTTCCTATAAATTTCTGTTAAATTGTGTTGGAAGTAAAGTAAGGGGAGAAGAAATTGAATGAAATTATTGTTTATTAGAGGCAGGAGGGTGAGGGGATTACTTTTCATATGGTTCAGGACAGTCATGTAACATAAGTAGTGTTTTTAAGTCTTTGAATGATTAGATCTTTAATTAACTTTTACAGAAATAATTTTATCTTACAAAATATTTATGCAGAGTATGGCAGTGAGTAGTTTTTTTAGCAAATATTTACCAACATTAAGTTTAAATTAATAATGATTCTACTTGGTTAAACTTACTCTAAGGTTTTTTTTTTTTTTTTTTTTTTGTATTTAGATGTTGGATGTTTATAGTCTAATTCCTTTTGACAATCCAGATGGTGGAGTTTGGAAGCAAGGATTTGACATTACATACAAAACTGATGAGTGGGACACTGAGCCCCTTCAAGTCTTTGTGGTGCCTCATTCCCATAATGACCCAGGTAAAATTTGCACTTCAAAAAAATTAAAGATTATTAAGTCCCTTTTAAGAACAGAGGTTTATAATAAGAATCTGGTAGAGCCAATGTTTCAAATTTCTGAGCCATTATTCTCTGACTTTTAACACTAACATATTCCTTATACGAATCATTGGATTTTAGTGTTCTCATTTTATCAGTTTATATGCCATTCAAGGATAGTATTTATGTCATATGAAATAGTCATAATCACAAGAAGGTCTTAGATTTTGGAAGCAAACATTTATACTCATTAAAGGTACTAGTTGTTCATTTCAATAACTACTTGTAAAATACTGTATGGGAGAATTATTGAGTGTCCATAAACTACATTAAGAAAGGCAGAGTGCTCAAGGGAAATGGAATCTTTAAAGTGGAGAAATGGTGTAAAGTGGTGGTTAAGAACATTGGCTTGATGTCAAGGGGACATGGGTTTGAGTCTTGACTCCATTAGTGTTAGCTGATGACTTTAGACATGTTACTTATTCCCCCAAGGTTTAGATTTTTTCACCTAGAGATTAGGACAGTAGTATTTACTTCATAGGGTAAAAAGATAAAGGCATGGCATATGGCAGAAAAGTAGCTGCTATCATCATCATAATTATTATTACTGTTACCTGATGACTTTTGTTACCTGTTGAGAACAGATTTTGTTTTTTCCCTAAAGTAAGTGGAAATAACTAAAATGACAGTGAAAAATATATTCCGATGTATGTACATTTTAGTGTACAAGCACAGAAAAGATGACTATTGAATTTAATTGAATCATTTTTTTTGGGTGGGAGTAGAGATTGTATATTTCCAAAGACTTATTTTGAAGCACTTTAGTTTTATTACTTTTTTCAATTTTGTCAATATTATTAGAGGCACCAGTAGTCACCTAGTACTTTGAATTGTTTTTTCTTTATTTCCAGCATTCATTATCTTCTAATTATATCCTTTCATTTGTTACCATTTATAAGATAATATAATTTTCACATTGTGCTTGAACACATGATTAAAACTTTTTTTGTGTGTGTATGTGTTATGGATTGAATTGTGTCCCCTCAAAATATATGTCAGCTTGGCTGGGCCATGATTCTCAGTAGTTACTAGTTACATAGTGATGCAGTTTGGGCAGTTATATAATGATGTAATCATCCCCCTTAACGTGATCTGATTTGATCAGACAATCAGTTGTAAGTGGATTAGGGTGTAGGATGCAACACTCTTGTACCCTCAGTCAGGTCACCACCCTGCTCTAAGGAGAATTTCCCTGGGGTGTGGCCTGTATCACCTTTTATGTTACAAGAGATGAAAGGAGAGAGAAGGGATCAGAGAAGGAGGGACCTAACTATAGCCAAGAAAGAAGAACTAGGAGCAGAGTGTGTCCTTTGGACCCAGGGTCCCTGTGCTGAGAACCTCTTAGACCCAGGAGAAAATTGATGGCAAGACACATGGAGAACTCCAAGGTACATCGGGCCTACAGATGTTGAAAGAAGAAACGGACCTTCCCCAAGAGGTGACAGAGATAGAAAGCCTTCTTCTAGAGCTGGTGCCCTGAATTTAGATTCCCTAAACTGAATTTAGAGTCAATCTGGACTCTTAAATTTTAGCCTCCTAAACTGTAAGAGAGTAAAATTCTGTTTGTTAAAGCCACCCACTTGTGGTATTTAGGTTATCACAGCACTAGATACCTAAGATGGTATGCATGTTGCTTTTGAATGTGAGATGCAGCGTGGGAGATAGAGCATGGATGCTGGTATGTTTGAATTTCCAAAATACTTTGCACAGAAGTATAGACTGTGTGAAATTGATGTTGTAGAATTTGTGGTGAGCAGTTACCATACCTCAGCTCCTGACTTTGATTGTCTGGCTTTGGTTTTAATGGCACTGTGAATCTAACTTGTTCTCATGTATATTTTACATCAGAATCTTCCATAGTCTCAATCTGTTACTTAAAGTCTAAATTCAGGGATAGCCAGGCAACTTGGAAAGACTTCATATATTTGGAACCAGACAGAATGAGGCAGGCAGGTTTCCCTGTGGCCTTAGGCACATTGATTAGTCT
>NW_006921937.1:3229023-3236483 GCF_000298275.1 Orycteropus afer afer
GCTATGAGTCGGAAACGACTCGATGGCACTTAACAACAACAACAACAAAATGGAGATCACACAGGTGGAGTAGCATCTTAAGCAAGTGTTAGTTCTAAGATAAGTACCAAAGGTGATGAAAATCATATCTAATCAAAATTTCTTTTATTTGCTTAAGCATCAGATTAAGTTGTTGCTGTTAGTTGCTGGGGAGTTGATTCCGACTCATAGAGACCCCATATGTGCCAAGTAGATGTGCTCCAGAGGGCAGAACTGTGACTTTTGGGAGCAGATTGCCAGCTTGATTTCTGGAGACCTCCTGGGTGGGTTTAAATCACCAACCTTTTTGGCTGGTAGTTTAGTGCTTACCCAGTTAAACTACCCAAATTAAATAGTATTATTTGCACATAGGGAACGGGTGCTAAAAATACCTATCCTTGATTACTAGACTCATATTCAGTGATACGAAAAACTCATACTTCACAGGTAAGGTCTGAGTCTGCCTATGGGACTGTAGATTTTGGTTTTTTTAAATCTCATTTTGAAATATTTTCTTTTTGAATGAAATAGTGGCAGAGTCACTTGGCACTATTTTATTCTCTCTCTCACTGCCAATCATGCATTGTTAAATGTATTCTTGTCGCTTAATTGGGTATATGGTGTAATTTCATTGTATAATCTTCATTATAAGTTTATATATACACTTCACAATGTATCTTTTCAGCTATCCTTGTGTGAAGCTCACCTCTCTTCCCTTTTTGATGTTAAAAAGAGAATACCTTTATTATCCTTTCCTCTTTTCTTTTATCTTCAGTTTCCACCAATCTCATTTTTGTTTTTTTATGATGTGGACACTTAACTGTAATAATGAAATCTGTGGTTTACCAGGCAGTGTGCCAAATGTTTTATAAACATCTCATCTAGTGCTCAAAATAACCCTTGGAGGTTAGTGCTACTGTTTACTCCAAGACATTACCAATTTGTCAAGGTTACACAGACAGTGAATGGAGCTAGAATGCTTCCCTACTGGTTTACCTGGATCTCTCACCAGAGAAAACACGAGTTACAGAGAACACGTGTCTTCTATTAAACTCTCCTCACTGCCTAGCCCAACAGTTGGCATATAGTAATTGCTAAATATATGTGAGGCCTCTCACCTGTCTCTCTGTCCCTCTCCAACTTTCTCACACTGTATACACACAACACTCAACAGGTGCAGGTATCACAAACTAAATATTCACAGCACTTTTGTTCATTGAGGGTTGGAACGTTGTCTTATTAACCACCACGCCTCTACTGCCTGGAGCAGTAACTGTCAAGTACCAGCACCAAGCCAGTTACTGTCGTGTTGATTCCAACCCATGGTCACTCCCTGTGTGTCAGAGTAGAACTGTCCTCCTTAAGGTTTTCAGTGCCTGAACTTTTGAGGAGTAGATCACCAGGCTTTCTCTAAGGCATTTTAGGTGGATTCGAACCACTACCCTTTCTGTTAACAGTTGAGTGTGTAATCATTTGTGCCACCCAAGAACTCCTAACTGGCACACAGTATGTATGTGCTCAGTACATTTGGTTAAATAAGGAATGAGTGAATCTGGTTCTGCAGACTTAGGTGAAACATTTGATGTCTTCCCTTGGCCTACACTTTTCTTTGACTTCCCTCCTTCCTGTTGTCTACTTATTTGTATCCCTTCAGCAAATACCTTATTTAAAATGCACTTTGTAATGTTATATACCAACAACAGAAGATAATAAGCCCTTCAAGAGCAGAGGTTGCTTTTGCCTCTTATGTAGGTTTTTTTTTTTTTTTTTGCCTTATACTGTTCTTTCTGTAGTTATTATGTTGCTTTGTGAGAAGATATCCATAATAACTGTTCCCTAATGACAATGAATGAATCTGTCTGTTGATAACCCAGCAACCACAGTTGAATCTTTTTGTTTTAGTGAAAAATAGTAATGACCCTTATCCTGAGGCCTTTCTTCACTTGAGGAAAAAATAATGGTCAGAAACAAGCCTGTTAGAACTAAAGCAGTTTTTGCTATCAAGCAAAATATTACAGAAAAGAACCTGCTGCCTTTTCTTAGTAATTTTCATATCACCGCTCCTTAACAAAAGGAGCTCTGGTGGCACAGTGCCTAAGGCATTTGACTGCTAAAGGAAAGGTTGGCAGTTCAAATCCACCAGCTGCTCTGTGGAAGGATGATGGGTGGTTCAAATCCACTAGCTGCTCTACAGAAGGAAGATGGGGCAATCTACTTCTGTAAACATTTACTGTCTCAGAAACCCAGTGGAGGTCGCTATGAGTTGGAATCAGCTTGGTGGCAGTGGGTTTGGTTTTTTTTTTTGGCTCCTTAACAAAAGTAGGATTTAGATAAAGTATGTTATTCTGTGAAAAACTGAATCATTCAGGTCATGAAAAACCACTCTTCCAAGAGGGAAAAAGAGAAAAAGTGCACACACATTCTAAGTCAGTATGTGACTCAGTAGTGGGAACTCTTTGTATAATACTGCTGAATGAATGTGTAATTAGGCCATTTACTTTCTCAATGAGATATTTATAGAGATTTGTTTGCATTTTCTGCAGGAAAAATTTAAAACAAGCTTTAGTTTGATAGTTTATCAGTGAATTTTTGCCTGTTTTGGATAGAAATATTTGAAATAGATTTTTAGAAGATTTGTATATTTAGTTCTTTAACTTAAAGAATTTATATTGCTGTGTTTGCACAGGTATAGATATTTTTCTCCTTAATCCATTTTGGTACTATCCCACAACAAAAGATAAATTTCAAAATACGTATTGTATCTTAATAAAATTCCTAATTATGTCTTCTTCCAGTTTTTAAGAACATGTAACATTGTCATACAATATTTATATGGTTCACATGAGTTAAAACAAAATTGGAAAATAATTATTAGGTAAATGCTGATAACTTTGTACTGTTAAGCTTTTGAAAAGTTTTGAATCATAGACCATGAAATTAAATGTTAGTTGATTGATACATGTTCATGTTTTTAATAAACTGATTAAAACACAATTACAGCACCTTTGTATCTGCCATCTTCAGTCTTTGCTTCTCACTAGTTAAATTGCTGAAATATTTAGTTAATTTTCCTTCAAAGAAATCATAGTGTGTAGAGAGAAGATAAGGTATGCTAAATGGAATGTTGGACAGCATATTGTTAGTTAAGTAATTTGTAAAATGAATATGAGAAAATAATCCCCTACATGGTATGACTCTAAAATAGTAGGAAGACCTAGGCCCGAGAGTTAGACTGGAAAATAGTTTTCTTTTGTGCATTTGCAGTCTTTTTGCAGAATTTTTATTGACACTAATGATTACATTTTCAAGTTTTTTTTTTTTTTTGGTAAAATTAAGAAAATATATTTTTGCATTTAGCATTATATGATAATTTGAAATGAAAAAGTTTATGTATCTTATAAAAAAGGTGTGGTAGAGGCATCTGACATCTTCTAATTTCACCAGTAGGGAGGAGGATCAAGATCAACAACAGCCCAAGGCTGATTCTTATGAGGTGAAGGTCAGACATGACTCTGCCCTCCAACCTTTTTACCAACTTTGGTACCAACTCTCCCTCTCATGACACTCTGTTCTTCTCTGCTGGCTTCGATAATTTGGTGTAATGGCCACAGAGAGCTCACACACAGTACTAATGATTAAAGGATTTATCAGGGAAGTAACAGGATCAGAAATGACTTAGTATATAGCTCTTTGATTAGGATAACTTCAGTCAGCAGTGCTCACAGGCACATCTTTTTCTGGCCATTAGGTTTTCGGCTCCTCGGCCCCTTGGCCTCTGCCCTGCTCAGGCAAGTGTTAGAAAGCTCTTTAGCTCTGCTGATAAGGGCCCAGAAGCATCCTGGTCCACCAGTAAGCATCAGCCTGAAGATGCTCAGCTCAAGGTCCATGGGTTGACAAACGTAGGTCCACCAAATGCCTGGAGGTACCCCACTCTGCCAGCAAGCCTCTTGCCCAGAGGCACTCAGCCTTCTTCTCTGTGGACCTGTATGCCCACCACACTGTCTCACACTCTTGGTTCTGCTGCCTCCGCTGCTGCTGTCTCTGCTGCCGCTTCTCGCCATCTCTTGCTCTCTCCAGTGCTATAGCTTTCTGTCTCCTAGATCTACAGGGTTCCCAGCCCAAGGATCCTGGGTCTGAAGGACTCATTCCGCTCTTGTCTCTTCTTCTTGGTGTTTCTCAGGTCTCCCCTTCCTGCCCCCGGGATGGCTTATTTTAAGCCTACTGGGATGACAAAACTGACCAATCCCCACGTTAGGGTACCATATACTTTAGTTGTATGATCCCACCCCCAAAAAGGAAGTCATGCCCTTTATTTGCATTACTAGCAAGCTATCCAGTAGTGGTGGGCTACAAGCACCTCACATTTGCATAGTCCCTCCTAGTCATCTGGTGGGATCACAAAGACCATGGCTAGAAGAGCCATGCCAAGTAACTCGCTGCACTGCATATCTTTATTCTAAAAAGAGGTTGTGAAAAAGAATAAAAACATGAGGAAATTATAGTGTAACGCTGTGTTTAAAGTTGTGTTCAAATATTTTTAAGTTATTTTCAGGATAATTCTGGTCTGTAAGTGTTGGTGGAAAATTTGAATTTGATTGGAATGTGATGATCAGTAGGAAGAGAGGTTCGTTTGTGGGCACAGTTTGAGGAATGCATTCTGCTTAGGTAGGGAGGAGAAGTGAATTCTTTGGTTTTGGCTACCATGATGGGACATTTGAATTGCTGGAGCTATAATAGTATGAGGAAGAAGAACTGAAAACTAGCATCCATTGCTTGTCCCACATCAGAGGGGTACCAGGCATGTGTTACTTAATGAAACTCTTTCTGTAACCCTGAAAAATGGTAAATTAAACCCCATTTAACAGGTGAGGGCAATGATGCTAAAGTTGTCGTTGAGTCCATTCCGACTCATAGCGAACCTATTTGACGGAGTAGAACTTCATTGGGAGAAGATCACCAGGACTTTCTCCTGTAGAGCCGCTGGCTGGGTTTGAACCTCCAGCTTTTCAGTTAGCAGCTGAGTGCTTAACTATTGTACCACTAAGGCTCCTTGAGGCTAAGATAGTTTATAGTAATTGGTTCAAGATCAGTCAGTTATAAATTGGCAGAGACTGGTAAATTGAATCTCAAGTTTGCCTGATTCTGAAACTCAAGTTTTTTACATGTACTGTGTTACCTGTTAAGAAACTTTATTTAGTCCAAATGATTCTATTTCTTTTCTTCTTGCTTTGTGGGCACTAGCCAGTTCAGTACCCTTATCTGGACTTTGAATTAATTGGGTTGTCAGATTTAGCAAATATAAATAGATGATTAAATAAATGATACTCAGTTAAATTTGAAAAACTGAATTATTTTTTAGTATATGTATGTCCCAAATACTGCATAGTACATTCTTATACTAAAATTTTTTTCCTTGTTTATTGGAAATTCAAATTTAACTTGGCATCCTGTATTTTATCTGGCAATCTTACTTGTTAAGAAAATGATAATATTTAAGAGTTCAATATTGACAGTTACTTAGAATTCTCTTCTAAAGAAAACTCTGGAATTAGTGTATTGAGGTGTCTTTTTAGAGGGAAAAACTCCAGATGGCTTGGACTCTCCTTGGACTGCCCTCCTTAAGCAGCACACAAGTGAAGCCGCGCTTGAGAGATGTAGGAGATCAGTAAACATTTCTCCATTCCTCTCATTTTGGTTACCTTTGTCTACAGTGAGCCTATCCTGTGTGCTTCAGAGCTTGCCACTGTCCTGGAAAAACACCTAACTGCTAGCACTAGCGAAATTTACTATGTTTTAGGCACTGTTCTGAGGAGCTCTGGTGATGGAGTGGTTAAGGCATTTGGCTGCTAACCAAAGGGTTGGTGGTTTGAACCCACCAGCTGCTCCGTGGAAGAAAGATGGGGCAATCTGCTTCTGTAGATATTTATAACCTTGGAAACCCAATGGAAGTTGCTATGAGTCAGAATCTACTCGATGGCAGTGAGTTTGGTTTTGGTTTGGAGGCACTGTTCTAGGCATTCTACATATGTTAAAGCCATTGCTTCTCACAGAGGTCCCTGGCTTGTACAAATAGTTTGCACTCAGCTGATAGCTGAGAGGTTGGGTTTGAACCCAGCCAATGACATTGTGGAAGAAAAGGCCTGGTGGTTTGCTTCCATAACGATGACAATGAAGAAAACTCTGTGGAGCTGTTGTGCTCTGTAACACGTGGGGTCATTGTGAGTTGGAATCAACTCCACAGCATAAGACAACAAAAGTTCCTCACAGGACCTTTATGACAGAAGTGTTATCATTAACCCTAATTTCATGGATAAGAAAATTGAGACTCAAGAGAACTTTTTGGCTGTAGCAGACCTGAGTTTGAACCCAGGCCATATGGGTCTGGAATCAGGATTCATGACCATTATTTAATATTACCCATTGTGAGTAACAATGGGTAATATTAAACAATGGTTATTACAAGGAGCTCTGGTGGTACAGTGCCTAAGGCATTTGACTGCTAACCAGAAGGTTGGTGGTTCAAACCCACCAGCTGCTCCACAGAAGGAAGACCAGGCAGTTTACTTCCATAAAGATTTACTTCCTTGGAAACCCAATGGGGGTCACTATGAGTTGGAATCGACTAATAGCAGTGGGTTTGGTAGTTTTGTTGTTGTTGTTGTTGTTGTGGATAACACAGAAACCATAGGCAGAGCATCTAGGAGGAAAGTCTTTTATGCATTTCTAAGCCAAATGTCATCTACTTTAGTGTTACTAATCATAAAAATGATTTTATTAAGTATCTTGCAAAAATAGACACCTTACTGCACTATTTCCTTTACTTTTTTCCTTCTGATTTTTTTGTTTTTCATTCTCTCATTAATGAAATGGATGTCTTTGTCCTTAAATACTACATTGGTACATGAGATGGTGAGTAGTTTTCCTCATTGCTACATTTTTTACAATTACAAAGTGATTTAGAAAGCAGTATTTTCTAGTTTTAAAGTGATTTCTTCTAGAAACTTTGATAATTTGCCTAACTGTAAGGCTAAGTAGCCCCCCACTACCCTAAGAGTAGATCTTCAAGGAAGTCACTTTCCCTGTGACCTTCAATAATGTTCCTCATATTTTACACACAAGTAACAAAGTTCTGTTTGGGCAAGAATTGTTAGTCCTGAAGTGACCTCACTTGGTGGTAGTTATAGACACTTACAGATGGAATCCTTAACATAGGAAAGAAATTACTTCAGCGCAGATTTAGAAATTATTTTATAAGTTGTTCTCACAAATGCAGGTGTCTCGGGTATCAAGGTATGCAGGTCTTTTAAAGGACACTTAGAAAAGCAATATGATAAGGGTAACAGTTGTATATTATACCAGTGCAGCTGCAAGATGAACAAAACCCCAGCTGTCCTAACAGTAATGGAGATGGGTGCTGTGGTGTGAGATAAAATTTCTAGTGA
>NW_006921937.1:3238348-3239609 GCF_000298275.1 Orycteropus afer afer
TTTATCTCAGGAAAATGGCTCACACAGTTATAGAGGTGGCAGATTCCAAGTTCCTCGATCAAATGTTAAGCTTGAGGTTTTTCCCTATTGATACAGCTGCAGGGGCCGATGAGCTCAAGACTGGCAGACAGTGTATCAGACTTCGGTGGATCATGAATCTAAGATCAGATCAGGAGGCAAAATGGTTGATTGGTTGGCTCACAAGACAGTTGTAGGTAGCATGACAGGATCTAGATCCACAGAAGGTCCTTGAATTTTCCCAGGGTATCTGTCTGTCTATCTATCTAGCTATCTATCTATCTGAAGCAGACCACACTCCCAAGGAACCAAGGAATCACCCTTTTGGCTGATTGGTTGCTCAAAGCATATACATCAGATTTCATCATGGAAACAGCCATAACACAGCTGCTTAAAACCATTCAGAATCATGGTCCACCCAAACTGACCCACAAGTTGACTATCACTACAGGGAACTTCCAGAAATGGAAGTTGGATTCAAAAGAGGACGTGGAACAAGGGATATTACTGCTGATGTCAGATGCATCTAGCTGTAAAGAATAAAGTAAAGAGTACCAGAAAGATGTCTACCTGTGTTATGTTGACTATACAAAGGCATTCAGCTGTGTGGATCATAGTGAATTATGGATAACATTGCAAAGAATGGGAATTCCAGAACATTGATTTGCTCTCATGAGGAACGTGTACATTGACCAAGAGGCTGTCATTCAAACAGAACAAGGGGATACTATATGGTTTAAAATTAGGAAGGCGAGAGTCAGAGTTATATCTTTTCACCATACTTATTCATGAATATCTGTGTGCGAGCAAATAATCCAAGAAGCTTGACTGTGTGAAGAAGAACATGACATCAGGATTGGAGAAGGACCATTAACAATCTGTGTGACATGCAGATGACACAACCTTGCTTGCTGAAAGTGAAGATTACTTGAATTACTTAGTGATGAAGATCAGAGACTGCAGTCTTCAATATGATTACACCTCAATATAAAGAAAAGAAAATTCCTCACAACTGCACCAATAAGCAATATGATGATAAACAGAGAAAAGATTGAAATTGTCAGGGATTTAATTTTACTTGGATACATGGTCAATACCCATAGAAGCAGCGGCCAGGAAATCATATGTCATATTGCACTGGGGAAATCTGCAAAAAACCTTTTTAAAGTATTGAATAGCAAAGATGTCACATTGAACACTGTGATGGTTATGTTTGTGGGTCAACTTGGCTGGGCCTGGTTGA
>NW_006921937.1:3240164-3244685 GCF_000298275.1 Orycteropus afer afer
GGTACTAGGTAACCAGAACAAACACTAAGGTGCACCTAACCCAAGCCATGGTATTTTCAGTAGCCTCATATGCTTGTGAAAGCTGGCAATGAATAAGGAAGGGCACAGAAGAGTTGATGCCTTTGAATTGTGGTGTTGGTGAAAAATACTGAAAATACCATGAACTACCAGAAGAATGAATAAATCTGCCCAAGAAGAAGTACACTTGGAATGTTCCTTGGAAGGGAAAATGGCCAGACTCTGTCTCACCAACTTTGGTCATGTTGTCAGTGAAGACTATCATGCTTAGTAAAGTAGAGGGTCAATGAAAGACCCTCAATGAGATGTATGCACACAGTGGCTACAGTGATGGGCTAAAGCATAGCAAGGGTTGTGAGGATGGTGAGGATTGGGGCGTGTTTTGTTCTTTTGTACATAGTGCCGCTATGAGTAGGAGCTGACTTGATGGCACCTAACAACAACATAGCTACTCCTGAAAGCACAGGTCAGAAAACATTAACTTCCTCCATCAAAGGTTTTGAGCAAGAAACAAGAATGAATTAGAAAGTTTTCAGTGATCTCACTCTCTACTTCTATCTTTATTTTTCGCCGTATTCCCACCATATGTGCTGCAGTCCAGCCATTCTCATTGGCCTTCTCTGCCATGAGAGTGATGCATATCTTCATGTCTTAGTCTTTCCCAGGTACTTTTCCCTCTATTTGGAATGACCACTTTTTCTCTCTATGCGGATGAAGACATCTGTCTTCTGCCCTTCTGTTAGGAATTTACCATTTCTTTTTCCCTACAACTTCTTTTCCTTCCTTTTATCACCATAGAATCTGTCTTCATTTAGCTTTGCTTTGTTGCTTTACCCTTATTAGATGTTAGTATACATTTGGATAATTAAACCAGCATATTAATTATGGTAGTTAGGTTATGTGTTAACTTGGCTGGGCCTGGTTTTGAGTGGCTGGGCAGCTGGATGTAGTTATTCCCCCTGAGATTGGTAATCAGTCTCCATCCATGGTGGAATTGTCAGAATACTGATTTATTCTCATGAGGAACCTGTACATAGACCAAGAGGCTGTCATTCAAACAGAACAAGGGGATACTATATGGTATAAAATCAGGAAGGTGAGAGTCAGGGTTATATCCTTTCACCATACTTACTCAATCTGTGTGCGAGCAAATAATCCAAGAAGCTTGACTATATGAAGAACATGACACCATTAACAATCTGTGGTATGCAGATGATACAACCTTGCTTGCTGAAAGTGAAGCTGAAACTTGAATTACTTACTGATGATGGTGGAATCTACTGTGAGCAGCTGAGTAGCTACCTTACGGATATGGTCTGCTTCCAGTATATAATCAGACACTTTGAGAAAGGTCTTTGAACTTTTTGGTACCCTTGGACCCTGCATGTAGCCTAATTTTCATTCAGCAGCCTGCCATGTTGACTGCTGATCTTGAGACTGTTTCTGGACTTGAACTATTGGCCTGCTGGGTTGGTTGGTAATCTTGGGACTTTGCTATTTTAACTTGTTGACCATAGGTTTGTCAGCCTCAGCAGCCAGCAGCTACCTGAGTTAAGAGAAGTCTCCAGCTTCATGAAAGACCCTCAATGAGATGTATGCACACAGTGGCTACAATGATGGGCTAAAGCACAGCAAGGATTGTGAGGATGGTGAGGATTGGGGCGTGTTTTGTTCTTTTGTACATAGTGCCACTATGTACAGGAGCAAGAGGCAGAGTTGAAGCCCAAAGTAGAGGTTCCTCCACCCAGTCCCTAGAGCTGGCACTTTAAACTCAGAATTCTACCCTTCTAAACTGTAAGAGAATACATCCCTGTTTGTTCAAAGTCATGTGTTTGTGGTATGTCTATTATAGCAGCACTAGAGAACCAAAGCAGAATTTGGTACCAGGAATGGAGTGCTGCTCTAACAAATACCTAAAATGTAGAAACATGAGTGGAGTGTGTCCTTGACCCAAAATCACTGCACTAATAACTGCAGAGAGACTGGCATGAGTCAGAGTGATAGGCTTACCAGCCCACCGTGAGAAAGTTGAATGGCTTTGGCAGGAAGCTTCCTGGCAGAGTGGGTTGCCTTCAAGCATCAATTGGCAGAAGCTGAGAGATCAAGGAAACAGGAAGCAGAGCTGACTTAGCCTCAAAGGGTAGGACTATGCCCTCTGGGCACGGAACCAACACAGCCTCCTAGGTTTCAAAGAGTCAGACCTTCATCAACTTGGTTCTGGAGTGTGGGGCTGCTGTTCATGAGGGCCAGTGGGATAGGGCCATGGCTGCTGCCTAAAACTCAAAGGGCAGAGGAATGTGGCCTACCTGGCCAAAGGGGTGAGGGTGCCACTCAGATTAGGAGACTTACGCCACCCGGTGAAGGAGATCTGTATAGGTGCCAAGTGGACAAAGGGTGGGATTGTGGTAGTTAAGGTTATGTGTCTACTTGGCTGGGGCTGGTTTTGAGTTACTGGGCAGCTGGATATAATTATTTCGCATAAGGCAGCCACTCAGCTGCTCTAGGAATGTGGTCTTCTTCCAGTATACAATGAGATGCTTTGAGAAACGTCTCTGAGCTTTTTGGCAGTGTTAGACCCTGTGTATAGCTGAGTCTTCATTCAGCAGCCTGCTATGCTACCTGCCAATCCTAAGACTGTTTCTGGACTTGAACTAGTAGGTTGCTGCCAAAGGGTCCAGGAGGCCTCATCTTCTGACCTCCTCTAACCCCACAAGAGGAAGACAGAATCACCATCAGCAGTCCAAGGCCTATTCCTGCGAGGCCAGACATGCTGCCTCCCTCCAGCGCTTTCCCCAACCCTGACACCAACCGCTCCTCCTGCAGCACCCACCACTTCTCTGCTGGGTTTGATAATTTGCTGCAGTGGCCACACAGAACTTACAGATTATGGGGTTTATTAGGGAAGTACTTTGAGGAGTGGAACTTTTCAGCAGTGGGTGTTTTAAATCATTTTAGAGTTGACAGAGCCTTTTGAAATGTAAGTACTGGAGAAGCATTGGTCAAAGATTAGGTTAGCATTAGAACAGGCGGTGAACATATGAAAGCTAATAGTGTGCTATTTTGCTTTTGATTTCATTCCTAGTCAAAGTAATACATTTGCATGTTTGTTCCATGTAACTGTTTTTAGTCTTGTCCATACATTTCACTCATTTGTCAAGTGATTATTGAATTCTTGCTCTTCCAGGCTTTGTATCAGATGCTAATAGATTCATGAGAATTGGCCAGTTTGAAGTTTGGGTGGTAGTGTGTGCCCACACTTGCTTCTAAAAGTTCTGGAGCTGGGGCCAGCAAAAGATCATGGAGGTACACATTACCTTATGTCTAAATATTTACAAGTTGTAAATCAGACTGATAAATTGCTAAATGAAATAGGTGCTTTCCTCCTACCTTGAAAAATATTTCAGTCATCTGGAAGCCAGGTGTGGATTTAGACTGATCAGACTTGAGTTCTCCACTGGAATGTGGTAGTTGGGAGTGAGCTGCTTTATAGGGAAGCTCACTCCCCTTCTCCTACACCTAGCCCTGTTCTAAACCAGGGCGAGTTGCTTACAGATACACTGGCATTCTGTGTACAGTTTCCACAAACTACAGCTTCTTGACCACTGCTCAGACTAAGGAAGTTTTCCCTTGCAGGGTCACTAGCCTTAAAGAGTAGGGATTTATAGAAGACTCCAGAGGCTGGCTTGGACATAGAATTCTGGAGTCTGGTACTCCAAAGGGCCGGGTAGGCCCTGGTGGGCAAGTTCTTTGGCCCTGTGCACTTACCCTGTAGAAAGGGGTTTGCTCAGAGGCAGAATAGGGAGATCCTTCTAGACTCAGGGCTCAGTGCTAGAGCACTTCTTGCCCAGTGTCAGGGTGGTGTTATGTTGGCCCTTGAAACAAATGAAACTAAGTGTTCTCTAAATGCATTAATAGTTTCTAAACTATGATGATCTAAAATTTAAAAAATAAATTGCATTTTAAAAATAAATAAATTGTAATTAGTCAATGAATATTTAAAAAGAAAAAAATGACCTAAATTAATTCTGACTGATGGTGACCTCAGTTATGTTGGAGTACAACAGTACTCCATAGGATTTTCACTGGCTGATTTTTTCAGGAGAAGAGCCAGGCCTTTCTTTCCAGGCACTTCTAGGTGGACTCAAACCATTTGACCTTTTGATTAGCAACTGAGCACATTAACCATTGACCCACCCAGGGATTCCAAGGCACTTGACTGCTAACCAGAAGGCTGGCAGTTCAAACCCACCAGCCACTCCTGAGAAGAAGGTTGGGCAATCTACTTCTGGAGAGATACTGCTTCAGAAACCTAAGGAGGGGTCGCTATGAGTTGGGACCGACTCGACGGCAGTGAGTTTGGTTTTTTTGATTTTATTGTTCATGTACATTGAAAATAGGCGATAGAGTTTTCAACTTTGTTAGTTTTGTATTTTAGAAATTAATTTTTTTAATGGTAGAGTAGTGGTATCGAATTTTCCCTTATGCTTGCTGCTTTGTAGATCT
>NW_006921937.1:3248395-3257340 GCF_000298275.1 Orycteropus afer afer
AAAAAAAAAAAAGGCAATAATAATGAACTCCTCCCCTCAAAAGGAAAAAAAAAAATTACTGAACTTATGTCAGAACCAGTTTAAGATGGTGTTGTTGGAGCAGAATGCAGTGTTAGTTAGGGGCTATCTGTGTTTAAATGTTTTAAATAAATTGTATAGTTTTCATTACCTTTATCGTCTCCCCTTTTATCTGGTTTAGTGGTGGAGATTGGGAAGGGGCAATTAAAGACTGCTTCTGCTGCTAGCTAATCTTCATCAGGTGCTAGTATATCTATCTATCAGAAGGTCAGCTGTTGGAACCCACCAGCTGCTCTGCCGAAGACAGGTGAGGTGGTCTGGTTCTATGAAGATTTATAGCCTTCAAAACCTGCTCTGCCTTTGGGTCACTATGAGTCTAAATCACCTTGATGGCATTAGGTTATTAAATCGAATACATCCCAGGTTCAGTTCTGAGCACTTGACATTTTTCAACTCAGGGTATTGGCATGGTCAGCAGAAACTTGGGGCATCTGCGTTTAAGGGTGGGTTGGATTTTCTTTGCTTGTCTTTGGGAATTCACATGTGGATCCCCGCCTCAGTGCTCTGGGGTAGGGCTCTGGTTAGGCTTCTCTGTGAAGCAAGATAAGATTCTTTGGAAAGCACTTTTTCATGACAGATCTTTATACATGGCAAGTTATAGAATAATTTATGTATAGCTTATTAATCTAGTCATACAGACTTTTAATTTAAATATAGAAAAGTTAAATTATCCAGGAAGCATTCTTTGGCTAAGTTGCCCTGGTAGCAGCTAACTGGTGGTTCAAACCCACTAGTGGTTCCCTAGGAGAAATGACCTGGCAATCTGTTCCCTTAAAGATTTCAGCCTTGGAAACAGTATGGGGCAGTACTACTCTATCCTATAGTGTCACTATGAGTCAGAATCAACTCCAGGGCAGACAGCAACTACCATCACCTTTCACTTAAACCAGCTTAAAAGTGCCCCAGGTCAAGAAAGCCCTGTGGCTGCTGTTGTTGTTATGTGCCGTCGAGTCGGACCCGACTCATAGCGACCCCTCCTTGGGTTTCCAAGGGAAGTAGATTACCCAACCTTCCTTCCGAGGAGTGGTTGGTGGGTTTGAACCGCCAGCCTTCTGGTTAGCAGTCAAGTGCCTTAGGCATTATGCTACCAGAGCTCCCAAGAAAGCCCTATGAGGGATATTTTACACTATATTCTTGTTTGGCTTCTAGCCTTATGAGCCTGTCACATTGTAGATGCTTAGTAAGTATTTGTAGAATGAAGGAAGGACATTTTAGTTAAACCAAAAAGAATAAATGCAGTTGAAGCTGCAGTACCTTTTTTAGAAGCTGCTATTTGCTTTGCCAAAATAATTTATTGTCTTTTCTTTCCTAGCATTTTTTTTTTTTTTTTGCCAGTGAGTAAAAATGTATTGAATATTAATTTACAGGTAAACAGATTGAAAAAAAAATAAAGTCAGCTGGATCCTTAATATTTTAGTTTTCTCACTTGTTTGAAGTTTGCAAACAATAAAGTTGTAGTTCTTTCTGGGTGTGTAGAAACTCCCTTTCTGGCAAGACTTTAAAAATGGGAACAAGATACTCTCCAAAGAGCCTCTCTGCCTACCACCAGCAGGTGCAATTAGTGGCTGTGTATGTCTTTGACTTGTCCATTCCATGCATTGCTTAGTACTCTACCACATGAGGATTGTATTTGGAGATGAATCTTGTAAAAACATTTTCTTAAGGTCAAATTGCCAATGTCTTCAGATAAAAATTTCAGAATACCTGAGATTTAGTAGGAAAAGTCAGAGAACCAAGTTATTAACATCTATACTTTTTTGTTAGAAAAACATACTTTTCATAGATGTGTATGCATTTGTTGTTTGACTAGTTTCTTTTTTGTACTTCTAAACAGAAGGAATAATAAAACAAGTTTCTGGAACTAGTGCTTATTGTTGTCAGAATTCTACTTTTCGATATTCCTGAACAGTGTTGTAATTACCTCTGCTACTTGCTTTTAGATATACTTTATACTTCTGATTTTCGTTTTGTTTTAACTTATTTAATGGGTGGGGACTTTTAGATGTGGTATCGGGATAAAATTCTGATCTTGTGCCATGAGAACAATATATCAACTTGTGCATATTTTATTTAATGGGTGGGGACTTTTAGATGTGGTATCGGGATAAAATTCTGATCTTGTACCATGAGAACAAGATATCAACTTGTGCATATTTTTAAGATTAGAAAATTCCTTAGAGGTAAATTATAAATCATAAAATCATATACTATAGTTACACTCCCGATTGCTGTGAAGGTGACTCTGACTCAGTGACTCTATAGGACAGAGTAGAAATGCCCCCATTGGGTTTCCAAGGCGGTTATCTTTTTATTTATTTTTTTATTGGGTGAAAGTTTACAGAGCAAATTCACTTTCCATATAGCAGTTCACATACACTTTGTCTCATGACACTGACTGTAATTTACCACAATGCAACAGCTCCCTCCCACTTCCTCCTAATAGTTACCTCTTCCCTGTGTCCATCCCTCCAAGCATTCCTGCCCCCTGAGCTGTCTCCCTGTGCATACACAGCCCTTCTATTCTCCCATGATTGTTCTCTCCAAGGAGTGTATCTACCAAGGGTAAATGTTCAGCTCATATGCCTGTCTTTTGTTTGGCTGGAAACCACAGGTGTGGGTTCAATTCCATACCTGAAGGGCAGCTAGGGACCATAGCCTCAGTGGTTCCATCAGGCTCCATCAGACCAGCAAACCTGGTCCCGCCCAAAACGATTTTGAGTTTTGTTTCACATTGTTCTGCCACTCTATCCAGGATCTCTTACATAATCCCCCTCCTAGTGGCAAGGCTATCTTTATGGAAGCAGACTGCCACATCTTTCTCCCATGGAGCAACTGGAGGGTTTATATTGCTGATCTTTTAGTTATCAGTTTAGTCCTTAACCATTGCACCACCAGAGCTCCCATAATTATGTTAGATATATGTAAATCACTTTTGGTCTTGGACGGTTTTTTTCATTTCTCATTTCTTATTTGAATTTGTGAAGTTTTCAGAGTATGGTCATCATTTCAGTCCTGGGTTGGCTTTTTGAATCTCATGTTCATTCAGATTGAATTTCATACTTGAAAATATTTGCTAAAATTTAAAATGTGTCTTTATGCGACTGAAACATCTAAGAGTATCCAAAGGTAATGCAATGGAATTTGAATGTGTTGGAATCAGATACTTGAATCAGACCTTTGTGGTGTATTTGTGTCTTAATTTAGGTTGGTTGAAGACTTTCGATGACTACTTTAGAGACAAGACTCAGTATATTTTTAATAACATGGTCATAAAGCTGAAAGAAGACTCAAGGAGAAAATTTATGTGGTCTGAGATCTCATATCTTTCAAAATGGTGGGATATAATAGATACTCAGAAGAAGGATGCTGTTAAAAGGTTTGTTTTAAAACTGTTTTTTGACATTTGGTAATATTAAAGATTAATTCTACTGTGAAACAAGTATTGACTTTTTTAGAAAGTGAAAATTAATGTTATATCTGAAACCTAAAATATTTTTTACATCTTTTCTGCTTTGATATTGGTCTGTTTTTGAAAAAGTGATTAGAAATTTTTCCATTGAAATCTTTGTGTTTCAACTTTGTCCTAGAAGTGGAATTATTGAGTCAAAGGAGCTCACTATTTTAAAGTTTTTTTGAAGCGTATTATTAAAGTGATCCCTGTAAAAGTTATTTCAGTATATTCTTCCATCTTCCATATAGCCGTGTACCAATTTTCCTTTCTGTTGGCCTACATTATAATTTCTAAAACTGTGGCCAATATGATGGTTGAAAATATTTTAATCTGCATTTTTGATAATTTATAATGTATATTTTCTTAAACATACAGGGTAGGTGATTTTTTGTGAATTCCTTAATTATGTATTTTTTTTTTCTTACTGACTAACAAGAATTTTATTTACGTGTGTGTGTGTATGTATGTGTGTGTGTGTGTGTGTGTGTGTGTGTATATATATATATTTTTTATATACAACAACAAAAAAAAACTCATTGCCAACTCATAGTGACCCCCTTGGGGTTTCCAAAGTGGTAAATCTTTACAGAAGTAAATTGCCCCGTCTTCCTTTTGTGGAGTGGCTGGTGGGCTTGATCTGCCAGCCTTCTGGTTAGCAGTCATATGCCTTAGGCAGTATGCCACCAGAACTCCTTATATATGTATATATGAACCCTTATTTCTTTCAAGTTTCATTTTAATTCCTAGTGCTTGATATACAGATGCTTTTAATTTTTATGTGTTCAAATATATTGATCTGCTTTCCTTTTTGATATCAACTTGGCTATTATATTTAGAAAGGTTATTACCAATTAGAGATGAGATAGTTTGTTTTCTCTGGTTTCATTTTTTACTCTTTTGTAAATCCCTAAGTGAATTTTTTATATGATGTGATGGAAGTCCTGTTCACTGTGTTCTTCACTTCTAGGAATTGAGAGTTATCTTAGCATGAATTGCTTACGTTTATTTATTTAACCACGCACATATAGCACTGACTGTGTTTACTAGTCCTTTTTCTAAGTACTTTACAAGTATTAGTTAATGATTGCGATGATCCTGTGGAGTAGGTACAGTTTTTATGCTCATTTTATAAATGAGTGCACTGGCTTATCTAGGGTTATCGTCGTGGCGGCACTGGTATTCCAGTTCAGGCCCTTTGGCTCCAGGTGTGTCACTGCATACTCCCTAAGAATTAAGTAGTCCATCTTTTTCTACTGATTTGATATGCTCTCTTTATTGTATTTTAAATGTGCATTGATTTCTTGGCTTCTTAACCTATTTCATTGACTTTTCTCTTTGTCTCTACCACACCATTTCAATTATTGTGGCTTTGTGATATATTTCGTTAATAGTACATATCTTCCCCTTTTGTTATTGAAACACTATTTTGATGAATGACATATTTAATTTTCCAAAAGATCTTTAGAAATAATTTATTAAGTTCTTCCTAACTCATCAAAAAAAAATTCCAGTGGATTCTGATGGAATTGACACAAACAATTAAAATAATTGATTTCTCATCATTATCCAGCGGAGGATTTTTGTTTGTTTGCTGGTAGCTTGCTTAAATGCCTGCAGGGCTGGCCAGGAAGGTGCCATAAGTGAGGGTGGTGGGCTCTGGGGGGTACTGGCGTGAATCCAGAATAACTGCCACATCCCAAAAGACTAGCCATTTTTCTGCTACAGTTGTTGCCTCAGAAACCAGGATTGTCAGTCTGTCCCTTTAACTTTTCAAGACATACTGGAGTTCCAAAATTCTGTGTAAAATACCTTAACTTTTAAATTTAAATATTAGCAGCTAATTTCAGCATATTCACACTCACATACCATCAAGCATAACACATTGGCATTTTTGAATTGTATTATATGCTGGCTATCTACTAGTTTGTAACCTTTGTAAAATTAAGAACTGTCCTGTTTAAAAAAAAAAAAAAAAAAACAAACTCTTGTGACTCAGTGGTTAAGGTATTTGACTGCTAATCAAAAGGCTGGAGGTTCAAACCCATCAAATGTTCCATGAGAGAAAGATGAGGCATTCTACTTCTGTAAAGATTTACAGCCTTGGAAATCCTATGGGGCAGTTCTACTCTATCCTGTAGGTCACTAGGAGTCGGAATTGACCTGGTGACATTGGGTTTTTTGGATGTCCTGCAAAACCATATGGAATTGATGTTTGTCTTGTAAGGCATTCTTTGACTAAGTTTTAAGATTGTTAAATATTTTTGGTCTATTTATGTCTTAACATTACTTCTAGAGAAGAAATGCTTCATATTTTCTAAAAGAATTTATAATTTTATAAAGATTTCAGTGAGATTGTTCACATATTTAAAATTTCATACATCCATAGTTATTACTGCTTTCTTATTGTTTCTTTTGAATGTCCGATTTTTTTCATCATGCTGGTCAGTTTGGCTAAAGGGTTTATTGTTTTTTTTGTTGGCTTTTGTCTCCCATTCCAAAAAATCTATTTATATTTTACTGATTTTTACTCTTGACCTTTTTGCTTTTATTTTTACTAACTCCTATGTGTTTTCATTAATGTGAAATATCTAGTTCATTTATTTTAATCAGGGCTTGTAACCAGTTCATTTCCCTTCTACCTTCCATGTACAGAATCAGAATCTACAATTTAACAAAGATCTACAGGTGATTCTTACAGATCCCCAGTTGAGACTTATGTCTATGTAAGAATCACCTGGACATCTTGTTAAAATGTGGATTCTGATTCAGTATATCTGCAGTATGCAGATAAATGCAAATTATCAGCAGTGGGTTGAACCTGCATGAACCTGTTCTGATTGCATTTTAATAAGGAGCACATTATTGTCTGTGTGTTTGGCTTTTAGTACTACTCTGCTAGCTTTTAAATTTTTATGTGTAATGTTTTCATTATTGTATTTTTCCTTAAATATTCTATAACTATACTTATTGTTTTCTTTTTTACTTGAGTTTAAGAGAAGAATTTTCACTTTCTGAGTGTATTTTTTTCTCTTTAGATATTAAAAACTTGTTTTATTGTTTAATAGTCAGAATATGGATTATACAATTTTTATTCTTTAGAATTTCATTGAGTTTTTCTTTGTTACTTAATATATGACCATAGGCAATTACCCTCTACTGGCACTTGAACAGAAGATGTTTATAATATAGGTATGTTGATGGGATTTGCTCTAGTAGCACAGTGCCTAAGGCAGTTGACTGCTAACCAGAAGGCTGGCGGTTCAAACCCACCAGCCAGTCCGCAGAAGGAAGATGGGGCAATCTACTTCCAGAGTGATACTGCCTCAGAAACCCAAGGAGGGGTCGCTATGAGTAGGGTCCAACTTGATGACACATAACAACAAAAACAACAACATTTATATCTGTGTACAGACAGTTCTGCTGTAATGGAACATACACATTCCTTAAAATCACTCTGCTATATGCAAAATTGAAGGAGTCCTGTTGGCAGAATGGTTAAAGCACTCTGCTGCTAAACAAAAGTTGAGCAGTTTGGACTCGCCAGCAGTTCTGTGGGAGAAAAGACCTGGCAATATGCTCCTGTAAAAATGATAGCCTATAAAATGCTATGGGGCAGATCTACTCAGATCTATAGGGTTGCTATGAGTTGGAATCGACTGAATGGCACACAACAACAACATGCAAAATTGTCCAGTCAACACCACAGGCTTATGGGAAATATGAGTTGAGGACACAGCAGTCAAAAACTTTATCAGTCATAACATTTAAAAACAAGATAGGAACTTATTAAAAGTGCTAACACAGTTTGGCATGTGTTAAATAGTTGAGAAATATGTAACTATCATAATAAATATGTCAGTTTATGTAGAAAAAGATACGAAGTTTGATTATGGAGGTGAGCATCGGAAGGAGTTATGAGTTATTTTGAAGGGAGGAGAGTTATATCTGAAATTGGACTGAAAGTTGTACACCATATGAGGATGGGCAGGGCTTATAACATGAGTGGTGAACGTGACAGAGGTAGCTGGTAGATGTTTGAGGTGCATGCTGTGTGTCTTGTATATACGTCAGTTTAGCTGGGTACAGTTTTTTCTTTAACTTACTGTTTTATAGTGATGAAATTACATGTAAGTGAATAAGAATTTTTTCCTAATACAGCAATCACTCTCTAACAAATTCTTAGTCAAAACAGGCCTTACATCAGAAATGGCTATACTTTTTGCTGCCATTTCTCTGTCAGCTTTTTTTGTTGTTTGTTTTCAGGTATTTAATTTTGTATATGTTTTTGTTTTGTTTCTTAAATTCAATACATAAGGGTTCATGCCCGATCTTTGTTTGCTTCTTTATTAGTTTATACATTCACTTAACAAATACTTAGTAGACACCTGCTACAGGGCAGGAACTGCTAGCTTCTGGGCAGTCCTGAGCTGGGTATTTATCTCCATTAAGAATTATATCTTTTATCTTTGACAAATTGCCATCTTTTCTCTTTTTAGTTAGTTAAGTATCACAGCCATTCTTTTGTTGCTGTTCATTTGTTTGGATTTGCCTGAGCTGTGCTGTCCTTTTTGCTTAAAAACAAGAAGAAAACAGTAAGAACCCAAATCCATGGCCATTAAATTGATTCCGACTCATAGAAACTCTATGTTTTAAAGACAGTCAATTTAGAGTGGTAGTTAAAAAGGCTGAGTACTGAGACTGGGCTAAAAAGAGCTGCATAAGTTCAAATCCTGTTACCTCTGTCTACTGTGTGACTTTGAGCAAATTTCTTACCTCTTCTCTGTGCCTAAATGTCTTCATTTGTCAAATGGAGATAATATTAAAACCTATTTTATTCAGTTGCTATGAAGATTGAGTTAATACAAGTAAAGTGTTTAGCATAATGGCACATTTTTAAGTCCTTAGTAAATATTAACTGTTCTTAATATTTTAACTTTATTTGCCACTTTGATATTTCTCATAGACACTGTATATAGTTCTTAATTCAGAAGTCATCCCAGGACTCTTCTCTTTTCATAGTAGAGTTTAACCATAAAATTTATGTTTTATCTTCTAAAAAAAAGCTTCCTTATGTAATGCTTCATTGAAGATAACCTATTTTTTTTCTCTGCCTAAATGCTTTTAGGGAGTTCTGGAGGTGTAGTACCTAAGGCACTTGACTGCTAACGAGAAGATTGGGGGTTCAAACCCATCTGCCACTCCTCAGAAGGAAGTGGGGCAATCTACTTCCGTAGTGATACTGCCTCAGAAACCCAAGGATGTGTCCCTAATGAGTCGGAGATGACTTGATGGCACATAACAACAGCAACAACAACAAATGCTTTTAAGATTTTTTTTTGTTTTGTTTTATTCATGAATTTTTAAAATATCACTTTTATGTATCTAAACCAAACCAAACCAAACTCACTGCCTTCAA
>NW_006921937.1:3257755-3261576 GCF_000298275.1 Orycteropus afer afer
GTTTTGTATTCTTTACATGTTGTCCATAAGTCCAAGTATTTTCCCTCTTTTAATTCATTCTTGAGTAAGAACTCTATTCACACTGGAATTTGTCCCAAAACAGAGAGAATGTAACTTACCTTCAGTCCCTTCCTTTTCTAAGTGGATGCTTTCAGTTTCCTGGCGGTGAATAATACTGGTTGCCCAGCTTCCATTCCACTTGATTTCCTTCGGGGAAATGATCTCTTATACACATTAGTCAGATCCTCCATCTTGTTGCCCTCGGTCAGATGAGGTCAGCTATGACCTGAACTCAGGTAATCAGTATATTATTTCCTAGGGCTTTGAATTGTGAGAGAAGGTTGACAGATGGGAAAAAAAAGTGTTACAGACACAGAGTGAAGGTTCTAGGTCATTTCTTACAGTATCTGTGCATTTGAAAAACTCCTCATATGCTATGACACGGCCCCTGAGATCCCTACAGCAGTGCGCCTTAGTTTCTTCCAGCCCTTTGTTAAGTCTGGACGTGCCTGTTACCCTCAGTGCTCTGTGTCCAGTGCCATCCTTCAATACATTTCTTCTCCAGTTTCTGTTGCTTCACACCAAAAAGCTAGTTGGTACTTTTCTCCTGAGATCCCATGCTGGAGAGCTGGATCCTAGATGACATGAGCATCAGAGTCCAGCTGCTGAGGATGGTAGCCAGGTTGTAAGTAGGACTGGCTGAGGGGAAGAGAGGACCTGGTTTGGGGAAGATCCAGAGAGGGAGAACTCCATTTATGTAGTGTCTTCTCTTTGGTAAAGCTCCTGAGCCTGAGTCTATCTTCCGCATCTGTTTTTACTTTTTTTGTGGCCTGTAAGCTATGTAGGAAGAAAGGCCTATAAATTAGCCAATGAAAACCTTATTGATCACAGCAGAATCTTTTCTGATAAGATATTGGAAGATGGCTGGAAGGCACTAAACAGTAGCTGCAGTAATGGACTTAAACATACCAGTGATTGTGAAGATATGATACAGGACTGGACAATGTTTTGTTCTTTTATGTATAAGGTTTCCATGAGTAAGAGCTGACTTGACATCAACTAGTAACAGAAACAGAACTAGGTAGGCTATATGGCTATTTCTGAAGGTGCTCCTTCACAGATTGTAGGACACAGCCCAGCCATCTCATGAAGAAATTGAGCTTGTTGCCTGCTGTGTTTGGTAAGGTGGGCTTGGCTTCTCTCCCAGCGTGGTTGTATTTGGAAATTGCCCTAGTATATGGGGAGAAGGGTTCCTATCAAGTAGGGCTCACTTCATGCCCTCAGTGTGAAGTATGGGACTTTGATTACTGTCATTCCCAAGACTCAGCCTTGCTTCAGCCCTTGTCCCTTCAAATTAGGGCCTGTTGGCCCGATTTCCTTAGAATGTTCTCTACTATGACACTGATGTTTTCATGTAATAGAGTTACAAGTCAGTATTGGTTGAATTCTTTTAATTTTACCTGTATGGTATCTGCCATAATTGCCACTGATTTTGTCATTGAATAGCCCCTTTCTCCTGGTTGTGCATACCAAAAAAAACCAAACTCACTGCCGTGGAGTCGATTCGACTCATAGCAACTCCTCCTTGGGTTTCCGAGGCAGTATCTCTACGGAAATAGGTTGCCCGGTCTTCCTTCTGAGGAGTGGCTGGGTGCGTTTGAACCGCCAGCCTTCTGGTTAGCAGTCAAATGCCTTAGGCACTACACTACCAGAGCTCCCTGGTTCTACACAGGGGCCAGTTTTTCTGTTTTTATTTTTCTTTTTTTCTCATTTTCCCTATTTTTTTTGCCATTTTCTTTAGGTAGAACCATATGAAATTCCTGATATTTGACCACTTTTGATGTACAAAATGGTAATTTCATACAATTCAATTCAGTATTATGAGTAAGGGAAGATGTTGACAGAGGGACTGTAAATTACAACTCTAGTGCTAAATCATCATCTAACTGAAATTTCTTTTGAGAGGGACTCTCTTGGCATTGATAACTATCCTGGAATAGGCCTGCTCCTTCTTGGTACTATTTGGTTTAGAGAAAAAAATTGTTTTAGAGCCACATTAAGGTAAATGAGGTTTTTTTCCCCCTCTGGTCAAGCTTTGCTAAAATTCTTTTCCTTTCAGCTATAACCATTCACTCTAATTCATTTATTTGTGGAACTAGAGTAATGGAATTTTTTTATTTTTTCCCACTTAGTAGTCTTTGCCCAAATGTATGCTTTGTGTGTGTGTGTGAAAAACTTAATAGATTTTTAGGGAGCTCTGGTGGCATAGTGCCTAAGGCATGTGACTGCTAACCAGAAGGCTGGCGGTTCAAACCCACCAACCACTCCTTGGAAAGAAGGTTGGGCAATCTCCTTCCTTAGAGATACTGCCTCAGAAACCCGAAGTTGCTATGAGTAGGATCCGACTCCATGGCAGTGAGTTTGTTTTTTGTTTTTTTCACTATTTAAAATTCTTAGCTTGTACTAAGTGCCATTGATGATAGAATTTTTTTGAGTAGCACTGTAATGCTTATGCAGTGGCTTGTTTTTCCTTTTTGAAGATGAGCATCTATATATGAAATATCTGTGCCCAAATTTGCAAGCTAGCTGTTGCAGAGCAGAACCTGTTAATTCCAGCAGAGTTCCATGTAAGCTTTCATTGTCCCTGAAGAATACCAATTGATTGTGAGAATTTAACAGAAACATGACTCAAATGATCCCCACAATCTAGGCTAACAGTGACTTGTTAGGTTCTTGTTCTTCCCCCTCTGTGGCAACAGTATTCAGTTTTGTAAGCTTTTAAAAATGAAAATCTTACTTAGCTAAGGGAGATCCATGCAACAACATCTAGCTTTTTTTATTTTTGTGATTTGAAGTAATTTAATTGATTATAGTTGTGCTACTTACTTCTGACACATATCCAGTAGATTAAAAGAAACTGCCTTCCATTAAATAATCAGCATGTTTTCTGTCTGCACTTGTTTTCTATGGAAAATAACATGTATGTTAGCTTTTAATTTTCTTGTAGACTCCGTATTTGAATATTGTAGACTCAATGCAGTTAAATACCACATGATGTTTAAAATACATCAAACTGTGGACATCTTTATTCAGAGGGAAACAGCTGAAACATTGTTAGCTTTACCATCTCCTTTGACAAGTACCCAGCATATTCCATATTCATTATTTCTCTCTGGGTCTGAGACATTGCAGCAGTTCTTACGTTGCATCTGCTTCTGCTCTTGAGGCCAGTGCTCACTGGAGTTGTTGGAACTTAGAGTGGTTCACCAAAGTCTTGACCAGCTTCTCTATGTGGACATAAAAATAGGAAATACAGCCCTAATAGTGGGTGGAAATAAGCAGAGGAGGAAACAACAGATGATGAAAAAGGAATGCTTAGCAATGCAGAAATAGAACCGAAGTTGTTAGTTTCCTATTGTTGTTAGTGGCTTTGGGGTCATTGCCATTCATGAGGATCTTATGTGTAACAGAGTGAAAAGTTGCCTAGTCCTGTGCCATCTTTATGATCTTTGATGTGTTTGTGCCCTTTAGTTGCCTAGAGTGTTGTAACAAAATATATGAACAGAGTGGTTTAAAAGAGAAGTTTATTCTCTCACCCTTCTGGAGGGTAGAAATAAAAGATAAAGTACAAAATTAAGGTGTTGGCAGAGCATTGTTCTCTCTGAAGGCTATCAGGCAGAAAATCCCCCCTTGGCTCTGTCAGTTTTTGGTGGTCCCAGGTGTTCCTTGGCTTGTGGTAGCATCATTCCCATCTCTGCCTTCTCCACTCTCTGCCTTGGTCTTCTTCTGAGTCTGTGTCTTCACAAGACCCTATCTTCCTT
>NW_006921937.1:3262026-3263600 GCF_000298275.1 Orycteropus afer afer
TAATGGACTTTTATCTTTGTCAAAGATCAGCTATCCAGATTTACTTGAGTTCTCAATTCTGTTCCTTTTGTCTGTGTATCTTTTATTGTACTAGTACGAAGATGTTGTTTCGATTACCATGAATGACTATATGGTAGATTTTGAGATGGGAAGTGTGAGGCCTCCTACATTGTTGTTCTTTCATAGTGCTTTGCTTAATACATGGTCTCTTTCCTTTTCATATAAAGTCAATGATTAGTTTTTTCCATCTCTTTAAAGAGTTGATGGAATCTGGATTGAGATTACATTATATCTGTAGATTGCGTTTAGTACTATGAAATTTTCACAAGATTAAGTCATCCTATGAATGAGCATGGTATGTTTTTTCATTTATGTATGTCTTTTTTAGTTTCTTGTAATAGTCTTTTGTAGTTTTCTTTGTGTACGTCTTTCACATCCCTAGTTAGATTCATTCCTAAATATTTTATCTTTTTTAGGGCTATTGTAAGTGGTATTGTTTTCCTGATTTCCTTTTCAGAGTTCTCTTTGATAGTGTGAAGGAATCCAGCTGATTTTTGTGTATTTATCTAGTATCCTTGCTGAAATGTTCTATTAGTTTCATTAGACTTTTTGTAGAGTCTCTAGGATTTTCTATGTATATGGTCATGTCATCTGCAAATAGGGATAGTTTTATTTCTTCCCCACCAATTTGTATGTCCTTTATTTCCCTTTTTTGCTTTATTGTTGTAGCTAGGACTTCCAGTTCAATATCGAATAAGAGTGATGATAAAGGACATCCTTGTCTTGTACCGTTCTCAGTGAGAATGCTTTTGGTCTCTCTCCATTGAGTATAATGTTGGTGGTGGTTTTGTGTATATGCTCTTAATTGTGTTGAGGATTTTCTCTTCTCTTCCTATTTTGCTGGGACTTTTTATCAGGAATGGGTTGGACTTTATCAAATTGCCTTTTCTGCATCAATTGAGATGATTGTTTGGTTCTTGATCTTTGTTTTATTTATGTGGTGGGATTATACTGATTAATTTTCTTATGTTGAACTATCCTTACATAGTTGGTATGAAGCCCATTTGATCGATGGCAGTGAGTTTTGAGTATTGAATTCTATTGACCAGAATTTCATTGAGAATTTTTATATCTATACTCATCAGGGAAAGAAGCCTTGGTAGCACAGTGCTTAAAGCATCTGACTGCTAATCAGAAGGTTGGTGGTTCAAACCCATGAGCCACCTTAGGGAAGCAAGACTGGGCAATTTATTTCCATAAAGATTTACCGCCTCAGAATCCTGGTGGGGGTTGCTTTGAGTTGGAATTGACTCAGTGGTAATAGGTTTGGTTTTAGTTTTTAATTTATCAGGGATATTGGTCTATAATTTTCCTTTTTAGTGGTTCTTTGCCAGGATTTGGTATCAGGGTTTTGCTGGCTTTGGAGAATGAATTCAGGAATATTCCGTAATTTTCTGTGTTCTGGAATAGTTTGAGTAGGATTGGTGTCAGCTCTTCTCTGAGTGCTTGGCAGAATTCTCCGGTGAAGCTATCTGGGGCTTTTTATGTTGTTGAGATTTTTTTTTTTTTTTTTA
>NW_006921937.1:3264755-3265297 GCF_000298275.1 Orycteropus afer afer
AGGTCTTAATTTCCATGTATATTTTTCCCCTTGTTCTTCTGTTGTTGATTTTAGTTTTGTAGTGTTGTGATTAGAGAAGATGCTTTGTATTATTTCAGTGTTTCTGAATGTATTGTGGCTTGCTTTATGGTCTAATATATGGTCTTTTCTGGAGAATGATCCATGTGCATTGGAGAAGAATGTGTATGGTGCTGCTGTTGGGTTGAGTGTCTGTATATGTCTCTTAGGTCAAGTTGGTTGATTGTGATGTTTAAGTCTTTTGTATCTTTGCTAATTTTTTATTTTTTCCTAGTTCTGTCGTTCATCACAAGTGGTATATTAAAGTATCCTACTATTATAGTGGAACTGTGTATTTCTTGTCTGTTAGAATTTTCTGTATTTTGGAGTTCTATTATTGGGTGTATAAATATTTATTAAGGTTATGTCTTCTGGGTGAATTGATCTTTTAATCATTATATAATGCCTTCCCTTGTCTTTTATGGTGGATTTAGCTTTAAAGTGTATTTTATGAGAGCTTAAATGTTGCCACTCCTCTTTTTTTT
>NW_006921937.1:3265587-3266670 GCF_000298275.1 Orycteropus afer afer
GAGTCGGTCCCGACTCATAGCCACCCCTCCTTGGTTTTCTGAGGCAGTATCACTATGGAAGTAGATTGTCCAGCCTTCGTTCCGAGGGGTGCCTGGTGGGTTTGAACCACCAGCCTTCTGGTTAGCAGTCAAATGCCTTAGGCACTACGCCCCTAGATCGCCCAAGTTTAAAACAGTCAGTTATCTCTCGATATTGCCTTGACTTCCTCTCCTTATGGGAGTTCTGTAATTATACTATTTATTCCCCCTTTTTATTTTGCAGTTGTTGTCATTTACGGATTGATGACTCTGGTCCCTGTTTTCAGTCTTGCAGCTTTGTTTTATTTTTGAGAATTCTTTATCTTAGTCGATATCTGGGTAATGCTGTCATATATCTTAATCTCAGGTTGTTGTTTGATGTTGTTTCTCTGTTTGAAAGACTTCTTTTAATATTTCTTGTAAGATTGGTCTAGTTTTTACAAACTCCTTTAATTTCTGTTTTTCTGGAAATGTCCTAGTTTTGACATTGTATTTTAGTGACAGTTTTGCTGAAGGTATAATTCTTGGTTGGTAATTATTTTCTTTCAGGTTTTTATATATGTCATCCCATTGCCTTCTTGCCATCATGGTTCCTGCTGAATAATCAGAGCTTAATCTTACTGTTTCCCCTTTGTAGGTGACACTGTGTTTTTTCCCTGATGGTTCTTATGACTCTTTCTTTGTCTTTGTTTTTGGAAATTTTGGTTATGATATTTCTTGATGACTTTCTTTTGGAGTCTGCTCTCTGTTGGGTTTGTTGAGCTTCTTGAATGGTTATCACGTCTTTCTTGATATTAGAAAATTTTTCTGACAGCAGTCTTTAACATTTTTTTTTTTTGTCTCTTGTTCTGGGATACCTAGTCCACATATGTTATTCCTCTTGACAGTGTCTCACATAATAACGTTCAGGCTTTCTTCATTTTTCTTTCATTCTTTTTTTGTATATGTTTCTCAAAATCAAGTGATTTATCCTGTATTTCATTTTTCTTTCTTCCTTTGATTCAGTTCTTCTCCTTTGTGCTTTGACTGAGTTACTTGTTGCTGAAATCTTTTGGATTCCTAGTT
>NW_006921937.1:3266880-3277481 GCF_000298275.1 Orycteropus afer afer
CTTGTCCTTGTTCTTTGTATGATTTGATGTTGTTTGTTGTTTTTGAGACATTAAGGTATTATTGTATCTGTTTATTGATTGTATGTTTGTTTGCTTCACCATGATTTTTGTCTTGTTTTGGTATATCTGGGTAGCAAAGTTGATGTGCTACTCTGATCTCTAGCTAGGCAACACTGGGGTGGTTACCACCTGTGTCCAGGGTGGTGGGATAGGGGTTAGAAGTATAAACATGAATCTCTGTTTGCTGGTCATGTGGAGGATCTGAGAGTGAACTGATTAGGCATTGACTACCTTATGTCATCAATGTGGTTGTGCAGAAGTGAGTGGTGGCATTCATTGAGTGAATGGGGTAGCAAGTGTGATGAGTGTGGTGGGTGGGTGGAGGGCTTTGTTATTAGCATTTGTTGGGTTTGTGAGGGAAGTGGGAGGTGTTGAGGTGTGGAGAGCCTGCTGGCAAGAATGCAGGTGTATGGTTGCCATTGCTCTATGTGAAAGGGGATTGGTAGTGGGTGGATGTGTGCATGGTTATTAGGTGGGGGCAGGGGATGGATGTTGGGTGCTCCTTAGGTATCAGCATGGCAATTGGCTGGAGCACACACACCACCGAGGAAGTGAGGTGGCAGCAGGTGTGAGCACATGCCACCATCTGTAGAGGTGGTGGGTATGTGGTGTGGAACCATGCTAGTGCATGCCTCCAGCCACCAGGGAAGTAGGGAGGCAATAAGTATGAGCATGCACCACCAATCATCTGGGTGGCTGAGGAGGACACATGATCTGCAGGAGCGCATGCTGGCAGCCATTGAGGAAATAGTGGCATAATGAAACCAAACTGGGCCTAGGTACTGCTGGCCAACTATTTGGCTGCACAGGGACTCATACCTCACCTGGGGGTGGGGAGGGACAGTAGGAGAATGCCACTGGTTGCCAAGTGGGCATTGTTGGGGGGTATCACACCTCTGGTGACCAGAAGGACAGAGAGGGAAGGAGAGGAGCATACTCCTCTGGTCACAAGTCACCAGCATGTGTACCGTGCACTGCTAGGCATTTGCAGTTATGGCCATCAGGTCCTATTGTGAGGGGTGGTGAAACTGTGTAGAGTCTAGTGTTCCCAGCCACCACTGCACAGATTCTCCCTCCATGTGAATCTTCAACCCAAAAGACCAGAGACTGCTGCTAGTGAGTAGTTCTAATCTTATTTTATGGTTCCCTCCATGGTCTGCGGTCACCTGGAGTCCACCTTCCTGTACTTTCTTTCTTTAAATCTGGTTCATGTTCTGCTCACCTGGCTTAACTCTGGATTTGTCTGCTGTGTGTCTCTGTCCTATTGGGGATTCCATGAAATGACTTTCCTATATTCTTCATCCAGGAATGCAGCTTGCTTTGTCTTAAGATAGCACCTCCGCTATGTATCTCTCCACATTCACAGTTTTTTTATTTTTTTTCTTCTAGTAAGTGTTTGATATACTTCTTTATCCTTTCATTTGATGATCAAGGTTCCAGGATTAGTTTGTATCTGTTTCACTTGGTTTCTTGGCTCTTTGGTGTAGAGGGACAGGGTTGTATATCAAACTAAGCTACCATTTTCCTTCACAGCTCTGATAGGCATTTTGGATTACTCCAGAAAAATGTACTTTTAATGTTCTTATATAGATCAATTTATTATGAATTTTATGCAGGTCAGATTTTATGGCATTTTACCAAAGGCTGCTGTAAAATTCACAGAGCAGTGAGAAGTTAGTGTGTCTTGTGATGTTCAGTGTAAATTGCATATTTGGAGTTAGTTTAGAGCCAGAAGATACTTAGTATTTCATCAAAGGAATCAATGCAGTGTCTAAGATAACTTTAATACTTAAAGCAGCAGTGTACTTTTGTATTAGAAAGTATATGTTCTACCTCAGAGATTTAGTAGTAATAGAATTCTCACTTCATATGTGGGAGACCTATTTCTCAAGCTGAAAGAATTGAAGAAAAAATTGAAGCCTCGAGTTGCAATATTGAGAGATTCTATGGGCAAAATATTGAATGATGCAGGACACATTAAGAGAATATGGCAGGAATACACAGAATCACTGTACCAAAAGGAACTAGTTTATCTTCATTCGTTTCAGGAAGTGGCATATGATCTAGAACCAATGGTACTGAAGGAGGAAATCAAAGCTGCAATGAAAGAATTGGCGAAGAACAAGGCTCTGCGAATTGACAGAATACCAATTGAGATATTTCAACAAACAGATGCCCAGTTGGAGGCGCTTACTCGGTTATGCCAAGAGATTTGGAAGACAGCTACCTGACCAACTGACTGGAAGAGATCCATATTTGTGCCCATTCCAAAGAAAGGTGATCCCACAGAATGTAGAAATTATAGAACAATATCATTAATATCACATGCAAGTAAGATCTTACTGAAGATAATTCAAAAACGGTTGCAGCAGTATATTGACAGAGAACTTCCAGAGGTGCAAGCTGGATTCAGAAGAGGATGTGGAACAAGGGATATGGATATCATAGCTGTTGTCAGATGGATCTTGGCTCAAGGCAAAGAATACCAGAAAGATGTTTACTTGTGTTATATTGACTATGCAAAGGCATTTGATTATGTGGATCATGACAAATTATGGATAACATTGAGAAGAATGGGAATTCCCGAGCACTTGATTGTTCTCATGAGGCACCTGTACCGTGACCAGGAGGCTGTCGTTCAAATGGAACAAGGGGACACTGCATGGTTTAAAATCAGGAAGGGAGTGCGTCAGGGTTGTATCCTTTCCCCATACTTATTCAATCTGTATGCTGAGCAAATAATCTGAGAAGCTGGACTATATGAAGAAAAACGTGGCATCAGGATTGGAGGAAGAATCATTAACAACCTGAGATACACAGACGATACAACTTTGCTTGCTGAAAGTGAGGATGACTTGAGGTCCTTACTGATGAAGGTTGAAGAATACAGTCTGCAGTATGGATTACATCTCAATATAAAGAAAACAAAAATCCTCACAAGTGGACCAATGAGCAGCATCACAATAAATGGAGAGAAGATTGAGGTTGTGAAAGAATTCACGTTGCTTGGTTCTACGATCGATGCCAATGGAAGCAGCAGACGACGTGTAGCATTGGGAAAGTCAACCGCGAAGGAACTGTTTCAAGTGCTGAGGAGCAAGGATGTCTCCTTGAGGACTAAGGTGCACCTGACACAAGCCATGATATTTCCAATCACCTGGTATGCATGTGAGAGCTGGACAATGAATAAGGAAGACCGAAGAAGAGTTGATGCTTTTGAGTTGTGGTGCTGGTGAAGAATGCCGAAAGTACCATGGACTGCTAAAAGAACTAACAGATCTGTCCTGGAGGAAGTGCACCTGAAATGCTCCTTGAAAGCGAGAATGGCCAGACTTTGTCTCTCCTATTTTGGTCATGTTTTCAGAAGGGACCATTCCCTGGAGAAGGATGTCATGCTTGGTAAGGTGGAGGGTTGACGAAAGAGGGGAAGGCCTTCACCGAGATGTATTGACACGGTGGCTGCAATGATGGTATCAAGCATAGCAGGGATTGTGGGGCTGGCGCGGGATCGGGCAGTGTTTCGTTCTGCTGTGCATGGGGTCACTATGAGTTGGAAACGACTCAATGGCACCTAACAACAACAACAATGTGGGAGACCTGGCTTTGTTTTCAATCCAATGCACCTCATATTCTGCCACCACCCATCTACCAGGGAGACGTGTATGTTGCTGTGATGCTGAACAGCTTCAGCAGAGTTTCCAGACTAAGATGGAATAGAAAGAAAGTCTTGGTGATCTACTTCCAAACTTCAGCCAGTGAAATGCCTACAGATCGCAACGATCTGATCTGCAGCTGATAATGGAGTTGGGGTGGGACTGGCAAAATTTTGTTCCATTGTGCGTAGAGTCACCATGAAACAGAGCCAACTTGACAGCAGCTAACAACTACACTCCACCCCAACCCCTCTAACTCCAGTTCATCTTGAGTGAGAACCATTTTGTTTTACTTCTACCTCTTATTCATTCAATTTCTGGCTTCTGTATACATCACAGATACTGGAAAAAGCCATGAGAAACTTCTCAGTTACTCCATTCATTGGGTACTTTGTGTTTCAGGATTTGTTTCTGGTATTGATACTGACCACTCCACTTTTCTTGAAATTCTTTTCTCTTTGGCTTCTATGACCTTAAGCTCTTTTTCTCCTGGTTCTATTTCTGCATTCCTGTGCATTCCTTTTTCATCTCCTCTTCTTACTTCCTCCTCTGCTCACTTCCTTTATGTTCTGATTCTCCAGTGTGGTGAAACACTCCTTGTCCCACACTCTTGTTTCATGAACCAGTCAGTTTGGGCTACTTCTTGATCTAAAGCTCCAACTAGATTTCTTTCTTCTTTCGTAATTAATGGTTAATAGTTGCAGTTAACACTTACTGAATGTTTATTATGTGCTAAGCACACTCTAAGCACTTATATTCATTTAATCCTCTAGCATTCCTGTGAATTAAGAATCTTTATTATAATCTTTGTTATCTTTATTTTACTATTGAAGAAACTGAGGCAAGGGTGCTAAGGAATATGTCCAAGGTCACCCAGTTTGTAAGTGTGGAGTTAGTACCAGGGCCAGACAGCTTTGCTTCAGAAAAATTGGCCTATGGTGGCATTGACTTCTCAATCTGGTGTTTGTTCCACATACGGTCAGTCCCTAGACATTGTCAGTAATGCCTCTAGTAGTCTAGAATCTGACCCCTGTTATCTATCCCTATTGCTCATTTTATAATATTATGAAAATCTCCAGCTGGCCGTCCTGTTTCCAGCTGTGCCATTTCTAAGTTGTCCTCCATTTCACCAACATAGCTATGTTTCTAATATTGTGAATCTGATCATGTTGCTTCTTTGCTTTTAAAATGCTACAGTGACATTTCATTGTCAAAAGGTGAAGACCAGTCTCCTTTGGTTGGCACATACTGACTGTTCTGTCTGAATTCTTCCTTTCTTGTCCACTTTTATCTCTAATCACTTCCTGCCTCACACACTCTTAGCCATACTGAACCATGTGGAATTTCTCAGACTCGTGCTATTTCATGATTCTTAGGAATTTGCCCACTCTTCAGCCTGAATATTTTTCCTTTTGTTCATTATGCAATATCAATCCTACTCATTTTTAAAACTTAGATGGAATATTAATTCATCTCCAGAGCCTTTCCTTGTTTACTCCATCATTCATTCAAAAACATTGACTGTGTTAAGCTTTGGGCATAGAGGAGGTGAGCAAGACCAACTTGGTCTCACCCTAAGCACAAACGGCAAAGATAGGTAATTAAGCAAAGTATTACAATAAGTATTGTCTTCCATTGAGAAAGGATATTGTCTGGGAAGCCTTTCTGAAACAAGTGGTATTCAAGTTGAAACCTGAAGGAGACTACTTGTTGTTGTAGGAGTAGCCGATTAATAAGGGAGTGGCAGAGGGGGATAGGGAAGTATTCCAGGCTATGAGAAGAGAATTATGATGTATGGGCCACAATTTAACAAGAACATGACATGTTCAAACACTTTAAAGAAGTTTATTTTAGCTGTAACACTAGGGGGAGGATGCATGTGCATGAGCCAGATAATATGTGATCATCAGGGAGATGCAAATTAAAACCACAACTGGAAACTACAATGGCTAAAATCAAAATACCTGATAACATCAAATGTTAATGAGTATTTGCATTAACTTTCAGCTATTGCTGGTGGGGATGCAAAATGGTACAACTACTTTTTGAAAAGCCACGTAGATTTTTCCAAAGATAAACATAAAACCATATGACCCGGCAATTCCATGTTCACAGAGAGACATGCACTCGCATTTTTATAGCAGACTTTTCCATAATAGTTTTAAATCGCCAAAACATCCGAATGTATGTAACCAAGAGAATGGACTGAAAATTTTTGGTATGTTTTTACAATGATATACCATATTTTTATGCAAATAACATGCACCTTCTACATTTGTTTGCCAACTAACTGCTCCCTCTCCCTGAGAAGTATTTTTGTAAATGTAATAAGCTGACATTTTTTGAGTAACACGTGGAAAAAAAAATTGGCATAACAGTGCTCACATGAAGAAAGCAAAAGGTCATGAAAAAGAAAGAAAAGACCAAAATAGATATCAGAAAAGACTCTGAAACTTCCTCTTGAATGTAGAGTGGTTAAAATGAATGGAAGAAACGATGAAGTAAAAGAATTGAACAGAAGATTTCAAAGGGCTATCGAGGAGACAAAGTTAAAGCCTTGAGTTGTGATAATGAAGTATTCTAGGAGCAAAATATGCAACAATGCAGAAAGCATCAAAAGAAGATGGAAAGAATACACAGAGTCACTGTATCAAAAAGAACTGGTTGAGTTTTAGCCATTTTGGGAGGTATATGTGATCAAGAAGCAATGGTATTGAAGGAAGAATTTCAAGCTTCACTGAACTGGTGAAAACAGGGCTCCAGGAATTGATGGAATTGAGATGTGTCAGCAAACAGATGGAGCACTGAGAACTCTCACTTATCTATGCAAAGATATTTGGAAGACACCTGACCAGCTGACCGGAAGAAATTCATTTTTATGCACATTCCAAAGAGAGGTGATCCAACCAACAGAATGTGGAAATTTTCAAATATCATTAATATCAGATGCAAGTAAAATTTTGCTGAAAATAATTAAAGAATGGTTGGAGCAGTACATCAACAGGGAAGTACCAGAAATTTAAGCTGGTTTCAGAAGAGGACAGGAATGAGGGATACCATTGCTGACGTCAAATGGATCTTGGCTGAAAGCAAAGAATACCAGAAAGATGTTTATCTGTGTTTTATTGACTATGCAAAGGTATTCAACTGTGTGGATCATAACACCTGATGTATAACATTGAGAAGAATGGGAATTCCAGAAAACTTAATTGTGCTTATGAAACCATAGACTAAGAGGCAATCATTTGTACAGAACAAGGGGATACTACATGGTTTAAAATCAGGAAAAGTGTGCTTCAGTTCTGTATCCTTTCACCATACTTATTCCATCTAGATGTTAAGCAAATAATCTGAGACAGGAGACTATATGAAGGAGAACATGGCATCAGGATTAGAGGAAGACTCATTAACAACCTGTGATATGCAGATGACACAGCCTTTCTTGCTGAAAATGAAGATGACTTGAAGTCTTTTATTGATGAAGATCAAAGACTACAGACATCAGCGTGGATTACACCTCAACATGAAGAAAACAAAAATGCTCACACCTGGACCAATAAGCAGCATTGCGATAAATGGAGAAAAGATTGAACTTGTCAAGGATTTCATTTTACTTGGATCCACAATCAATGCCCATATAAACAGCAGTCAAGAAATCAAATGACATATCGTATTGGGCAAATCTTCTGCAAAAGACCTCTTTAAAATGTTGAAGAAAAAAGATGTCACTTTGAACACTAAGGCCTGACCCAAGCCATGGTATTTTCAAATGTCTCATATGCGTGTGAAAGCTAGATAATGAATGAAGAATTTATGCATTGAGCTGTGATGTTGGTGAAGAATATTGAAAATACCTCGAACTGCCAGAAGAACAAACAAATCTGTCTTGGAAGAAGTATAGCTAGAATGCTCCTTGGAAGTGAGAAAAGCCAGACTTCATCTCTCATATTTTGATAGTGTTATCAGAAGTGAGCAGACCCTGGAAAAGGATATCATGCTTGGTAAGGTAGAGAGTCAGTGAAAAAGGGGAAGTCCTCAAGGAAATGGATTGACACAATGGCTCCAGTGATGGGTTTAATCATCTAACAGTAAGAACAGAATGGCCAAAACACTGAACAACAAAAGAATATGGAAAGAATAAATAGTCACTGTATCAAAAAGAATTGGTGAACTTTCATGCAATTTAGTAGGTAGCATATGATCAAGAACCAATGTTATTGAAGGAAGAAATCCAAGGTGCACTGAAGGCATTAGTGAAAAACAAGGCTTCAGGAACTGACGGAGTATCAAGATGATTTAACAAAGGGATGCAACACTGGAAGCACTCATTGCCTATGCCAGCTGAGTATAAAAGATCTGTATCTGTGCCCAAGGTATAAAAAGACAGTTCAACAGAATGCAGAAACTATAGAAAAATACCATTATTATCACATGCAGTGAAATTTTACTAAAGTTAATAAAAAAAGAGCTCTGGCAGTGTATCAGCAGGGAACTGACAGAAATTCAATCCAGATTCTGAAGAGGACATGGAATAGGGGATATCACTGGTTATGTAAGATGGATCTTAGCTGAAAGCAAAGAATACCAGAAATATGTTTACCTGTATTTTATTGACTGTACAGCATCATTCAGTTGTGTGGATTGTAACAAATTATGGATAACATTTAGAAAAATGGGAGTTCCAGAACACTGAGTTGTGCTCATATGGAACTGGTACATGGACCCAGAAGCAGTTGTTCAAACAGAACAATGTGATACTAAGTGATTTAAAATTAGGAGAGATATGTGTCAAGGTTTTATCCTTTTATTATGGTTATTTAATCTGTATGTTGAGCAAATAATCCGAGAATCTGAACTTTATGAAGAAGTATGCAGCATCAGGATTGGGGGAAGACTCATTAACAATCTGTGATATGCAGAAACACAACCTTACTTGCTATAAGTGAAGATGACTTGAAGCACTCACTGGTGAAGATCAAAGACTACAGCCTTCAATACAGATTATACCTCGACATAAAGAAAACAAAAATCCTCACAACTGGAACAATAAGTAATATGATAAATGGAGAAAAGATTGAAATTTTCAAGGATTTCATTTTTTTACTTTCATTCACAATCAATGCCCAATGGAAGCCACAGTCATGAAATCAAACAACATATTGTAGTTGGCAAATCTGTTGCAAAACACCTTCTTAAAGTATTAAAAAGTAAAGATGTCACCTTGAGAACTGAACTGTGTCTGACCCAAGCCATGGTATTTTAGGTTACCTCATAAAGCATGTGACAAACTGAAGGCCGACAAGTAAAATGTCATAGTCCCAAGATTACTAAGCAACATGGCAGACCACTAGTTCAAGTCCAGAAACAGTCCCAGGCAACATGGTACTGCTGAATGAAGACTAGGCTAAACACAGGATCCAGCTATGCCAAGAAGCTTAGAGACCTTTCTCAAAGTTTCTTCTTACATATTCTGAGAGTACCATGCACTGCTAAAAAACCCTAACAAATCTATCCTGGACAAAGTGCAGCTGGACTGCTCCTTGAAAACAGGAATGGCCAAAACTCATCTCACTTACTTGGTCGTATTGTCAGAAGGAACCATGCCCTGGAGAAAGATATCATGCTTGGTAAAGTGGAGGGTCAATGGAAAAGGGGAAGGCCCTCAACAAGATAGATTGACACAGTGGCTGCAGTGATGGGCTCAGGTATAGCAAGGATTGTGAGTCTAGCCCAGGACCAGTGTTTCGTTCTGTTATACATAAGGTTGCTGTGAGTCAGAGACAACTCGATGGCACCTGACAACAGCAACATACACATTTGAAAGCTGGACAATAAATAAGGAAGACCAAAGAAGAATTGATGCCTTTGAAGTATAGTGTTGGTGAAGAATAATGACTATTCCATGGATTGTCAGAAAAATGACTCAATTTGTCTTGGAAGAGGTCTAGCCTGAATTCTACTTAGATGTGAGTGTGGTGAGACTTTGTCTCACATAGTTTGGTATTAGAAGCATGATATTAGAAGGTGTTTTGGTTCTTGAGTGCTGATGTAACAGAAATACCACAAGTGGATGGCTCTGAAAAACGAATTTATTCTCTTACAGTTTAGGAGGCTAGAATCCAAGTTTAGAGTGCAAGCTCTAGGGGCTGGGTGAAGGCCCCTCAACCTTAGACTTCAGCTCTGCCTCTCACTCCCAGCCCATTGAAGCTGGAAGCTTCTCTTAACTCAGGCAGCTAGCTGCTGGTTGCTGTGGCTGAAAAACCCAAGGTCAATAAGTAAAATGGCACAGTCCCAAGATTATTAAGCAACACGGCAGGCCACTAATTCAAGTCCAGAAACAGTCCCAAGATCACCAGGCAATGTGGTACTGCTGAATGAAGACTGGGCTAAACACAGGATTCAACCATGCCAAAAAGCTCAGAGACGTTTCTCAAAGTTTCTTGTATACTGAAAGCAGGCCACACCCCTAAGGCAGTTACTCACCTGCTCACAGCAGATTCCACCATGGAGTTGATTACAAGTCTCATTACGGGGAATAACTACATCCAGCTGCCCAGCCACTCAAAACCAGGCCCAGCCAATTTGACACAGAACCTTAACTACCACAGAAGGGATTAGTCCTTGGAGAAGGACATCATGCTTGGTAGAGAGACAGCTGAAAAAGAGAAAAACCCTCAATAAGATAGATTGACACAGTGGCTGCAACAGTGGGCTGAGACATAGCAACAATTGGGAGGCTGGTGCATGACTGGGCATTCTGTGGTTCTGTTGTACATAGGGTCTCTGTGAGTCAAAACCCACTTGATGACACCTAAAAAAACAACAGACAATTGTCAAAATCTGTGAAACTGAAAACTTAAAGTCTATGTATTTTATTGTATGTTACTT
>NW_006921937.1:3278441-3279573 GCF_000298275.1 Orycteropus afer afer
TTGTTTTCACAGGAGGTAGTTACTGTGGTACTTGTTTGTTTATTCAGTCATTTCATAAATAAACAGGAGAAGATACATTCACCTCTTGATGTGCATAGACATAAATGCATAGACATGGACCTATGTATTGTACTAATGATAGTGTGCCATGCACAATGTGCTGTGTCATGTTTTTCACCATTCAGTAAAGCAGGACCCTTTTTCTTTTTAAAAGCTGCATGAGGATCTGTTTTTTAGATGGTTATTAGTTTATGTTACTAATCACAATTGCTGTTTTTGTCCTGGTTGTGTGTTAATGTGTAGAGTGCATCTTTAATGTATACAATGCTTTCAGTTTTTCTCAGTACTTTCACATCTTTTCTGACTTGTTTTGAATGATTATGGATATATGCATGTTCAAATTTGATAGTTAATGCCAGCAATATGTGAGAATACTTACTTCCACACATCTCTGACATCATAGTATGCTATCCAACTTTCAGATCTTTCCTAATCTGGTAAGTGAAAAGTGGCATCTCATTTAAGTTTTAATTTCCATTTCCTTATGAATGAGGTTAAATTGCTTTTCATATTTTTAGAAACTAGTTCTTTGTAAAATGTCTGCTGTTATCTTTTGTCAGTTTTTCTTGTGGGTTGTTGGTACCCTTTTCTTAGTTTTATAATCTACAGGAACATTAAATGTTAAATGGAGACTGAAAAACACATGATTCCAGCCCTCCTGGAACTAACAGTCTATTGGGAAGAAAGACAGTAAACGTGGTGTTTTGGTTCTCTAATGCTGCTATATCAGACATACTGCAAGTGGATGAGTTTAACAAATGATGATTTATTCTCTTATAGTTTAGGAGGCTAGAAGTCTGACTTCAGAGTGCCAGCTTTAGGGGCTGGGTGAAGACCCATCCACTTTGGGCTTCAACTCTGCCTCTTGCTCCCAGCCAACTGGAGCTAGAGGCTTCTCTTAACTCAGGCAGCTGCTGGCTGCTGAGGCTGACAAACCCAAGGTCAACAAGTAAAATGGCACAGTCCCAAGATTATCAAACAACATGGCAGGCCACTAGTTCAAGTCCAGAAACAGTCCCAAGACCAGCAGACAACATAGCAAGTTGCTGAGTGAAGATTCTGTAAATGCAGG
>NW_006921937.1:3279678-3282522 GCF_000298275.1 Orycteropus afer afer
GGGAATAACTATATCCAGCTGCCCACCCACTCAAGACCAGGCCCGACCAAGTTGACCCACAACCTTAACTGCCACACATACAAATATATAATTGAATTTTTAAATGAAAGAAAGTATTTGCCTTTATGGAATATAACATAAATTAATTGGGTTTTGGTGGGATAGAGGCAAATATTGTGAGAGAAAACATTCTAGCCAGAGAGAGAACGTGGACAATAAAATGAAAGAAGGCAAGTACTGTTGTTAGGTGCCATTGAGTTGGCTCTGACTCATAGTGACCCTATATACAACAGAACTAATCATTGCCTGGTCCTGCAGCAGGCTCACAATCCCTGCTATACCTGAGCCCATTGTTGCAGCCACTGTGTCAATCCATCTTGTTGAGGGCCTTCCCCTTTTTCATTGACCCTCCACTTCACCCTTCTCCAGGGAATGGTGAGATGAAGTTTGGCCATTCTAGCTTCCAAGGAGCATTCCAGCTGCACTCCTTCCAGGACAGATTTGTTAGTTCTTCTGGCAGTCCATGGTACTCTCAGCATTCTTCGCTAACACCACAACTCAAAAGCATCAACTCTTCTTCAGTCTTCCTTACTCATTGTCCAGCTTTCACATGCATATGAGGCTATTGAAAATACCATGGCTTGGAGTAGGCATATCTTAGTCTTCAAAGACACATCTTTGCTCTTCAGTACTTTAAAGAGGTCTTTTGCAGCTGATTTACCCAGTTCAACGTGTCATCTGATTTCTTGTTGCTTCCATTGGTGTTGATGGTGGAACCAAGTAATATGAAATCCTTGGCAGCTTCAATCTTTTCTCCATTTATTGTGATGTGGCTTTGGCTGGAACAAAATGAGGACAAAATGACAAAAGATGACTAATTTGCCATCTATTCCACATATATCTATAAAGACAAGTGTTGATAATGTTGAAAAGTATACAGTGAGGTTCCTCAATTATTATATGAGGGATTTTCAAACAGATCTTATTTTTACCTTCTTATTAGATTATCGCCCATAAAAGAAATATGAATCAGATAATCTGATTGGCAAATGTCTTTAGGCTATAACGTGATTCATTAAGAGGTTCCCATCTTATTGAATATTCCATTTAATTATTATTATTTTTTATTTAAAAAAGAATCCTTGTACATCATCTTGCATTATTTCATATTTCCCTAGATGTATTATTACAAATTCAACTCATTTTCTCATGTGAAATTAATTTGTGATTCTTTGAAGCTTACTAAATGATGCATTGTTTGGTACTAAGTTGTCTGTAACAGTTTCCCCATTAGGGAAAAAAGCTCTTTGAGTGTATTCGTCCTGTGTGTGACCAAATTCCAAATGTATGATGGTTCTACAAAGGGAAAAAGTGACATTCAGAGAAAATGATTTGCAGCTTTTTGTGCTTTGCGGTAGATTCTTAAGCAAAAATTCCGCATCTTAGGTAAAGTGAAATGTGACAGACATGCTCAGCTTAGTTTGGATCAATCATTTTCTTAAGTTTTTTATTCCAAATTCTCCAGTACATTAAAGTGGGGGAAGCAAAGAAGCATGTTAATGTTTTCCAGCATAGTTATAGATCAACTCGCCATTTTAAAAAGTGGAACAGGAGACTTGGTAATTTTGAAAGTTAGTGCCTAGTTTTCGATTTGTGGAAAAGCTGTAGTCTTTGGATTCACTTATTTTCCCTTTGTCCTTTCACTTTTATCAGTGGATATTTTATAAGCCTTTATAACCTGTGTTTGCTTCTGGAGCTTATGTTTATTACAAAAATCATAAAGTGTAGTTATAAAAAGTTGGCCCAAAACCAGAACATCTCTTGGTAGAAACTAAGCTGTAGACACTAGAGGGTGGACACATCTTGTTTTGATTTGGTAATCCCATGTCTATCACAGAAAAATAGCTAAGTTGATGCTAGTTGAACACTAAATGAGTAGAAATATTTGAAAGCACTTCTTTTTGTTCGTATTAAGTTTTTCTATAGATAATATGTATTTTCCATCTTGGTGCTTTTAAAAAATCGTGAATTCACAGTTGTAATTTGTTTTAATTTTATTTTTGTCTCATCACTAACAATAACTATTTGAAGCAGCGTACCTTTTTAACACAGCATTTCTCTTACTGCTTATAATTATTGTCCTAAGTGACTGTTTCCTGATGTATTATTTCTGTAACAAAGAAGGTCCTTATTTTTTGTATCTATCACTAGATGGTGATGATCATTGCCATGCTTGTCAATAAGTAGGTCAGCAGTTTTCCTCATAACTTTTTGGACCATTTCTGTTTTTCTTTCATTCATCAGATACTTCTTAAGTTCCTGTCATACATATTCTAAATACAGGGATAAAGAACTTGAGCACTTCTGCAATTTCTTTTTTTTTTTTTTTGATTGGATAGATCATGTGACAATTGTTCTTGCCTAACAAACTAAATATTTTACATCAAGCTAAGCCTTCTTTCCTCAAAGAGTCTTCTAGTTTGTAGTCTGTTTTTTTATTTTTTTTTTACTTTTGAAAGAGCAATGACTTACTTATTTATTTGTTTAAAGAGTGTGTTTTACATTCAACGTCACTTGTACATTTAGTTTCACTCTCCATTTACCACGTCCATCCCTAACCCAGTCTCCTCCCCTCCTTACCCTGTAACCCTCTCCCTTTGCCCCTCTTATTTATACACTCCTGTTTGTCCTGCATTTCCTCAATTTGAATGTTGGTCTTCTTGTGCCCCATGGGCTATTGCTCTAAGGGATGTATTACCATACAGTATGTGGGTGTGTCATCCTGGGTTGAGTGGTCTGTGTGTACATCTTGTTAACTATTGGGCTAAGAGCCAGCCCCTGAGA
>NW_006921937.1:3283117-3289537 GCF_000298275.1 Orycteropus afer afer
CCTGTCTGATCCTCTCAGGTGTTTATGTGTTTTATCTGTAGCCTGGTGTTTGGTGTTAATGGCAATGCAGTATTGTGGACACATTGGTTGGCATCTGTCGTCTATCTCTGATGTGCACAATTTGATGTCCTCCCATTTCCTAATTTATCATGGTAGTCACATATCCTTTCCTTATATATCCCTCCCCTTACCCACATCAGCATGTGGGTCCCAACTAGCCTGAAATTAATCCCTCCCATTTCCACCCCATCCCAGTAACCTACAAAGTGTGTTTCCTTTCCCAAGCAAACCCTTCTTTGTCTTTTTACATTTATGGGCTCATACAGTACTTGTCTTTTTACGATTGACTTATTTCACTCAGCATAATGTCCTCCAGGTTCATCCATGTTGTGAGAGGATTTGTGTGTCTCTCATCATTCTTTAATGTAGCATAGTATTCCATTGTGTGCATGTACCATAATTTGTTTATCCACTCATCCGTTGATGGGCATTTAGGTTGTTTCTATCTTTTTGCTATAGTGAATTGTGTTGCGATGAACATAGGTGTCTGTATGTCTGTCCATGCGTTATCTCTCACATCTTTAGGATATATTCCTAGTAATGGAATTGCTGGGTCAAATGGTACTTCTTTTTTCAGTTAATATGGTTTTTACCATTCTTTTGTATGGTTTAAACAGTGATGGACTAGGAAAAGTAATTCTATTTTTACCTTTAAGAAGAGCTGCTAAACTGTTATCCACAGCAGCTGTACCACTGCACATTCCTACCAGCAGTTTCTTCACATCTTTGCCACCACCTTTCTGTTTTTCTTCTTTTCTTTCTTTTTTGGCTTAATAAAATAGGCATACTTATTCACCTAGTTATTTTATTAGCTGTCCAGTCATTGACACACTACTTAGATTGTTGCTTTATTTTGCCCATTTTTTTTTATCACATATTTTTTCTGCTTAATTAGAGTAACTATGCTAAGAAATTTCTCTTCCTGGCTTTCTTTTATGGCATTCCTTATGCCTTTTGTAATCTACTCATGTACTTTTTTTCTTTTAATTGTGGTAAAAATATATATAACAAAACATTTGCCAATTGAACAAGTTTTACATGTATAAATTAGTGACATTGATTATATTCTTCATGTGCTACCATTACTACTATCTTTTTCCAAAGTATTCTACCACCGTTACATAAAGTCAATAGGCCATAGGCAATGACTCTTCCTTTCCCCCTCTCACCCTTGATAACCAGTAATAGACTTCGATTTCTATATATTACATTAATTATAATGTAATGTACTTATAAGTGGGATCATAAAGTATTTTTCCTTTGTGATTGACTTACTGCACTCAGCATAATATTTTCAAGGTTCATCTATGTAACGTATCAAAATTGCTTTTCTTATTATAGTTGAGTGATATTTCATTGTATGTATAGACTACATTTTGTTTATCCATTTGTCCGTTAATGGGCATCTAGGTTGTTCCTACTTTTTAGCTATTGTGAACAGTGCTGCAGTGAACATTGGTGGCTAGGTTTCTTTTTGCATTCTTGTTTTCAGTTTTTTTGGGTATGTGTACCTAGGATTGGGATTGCTGGGTCGTATAGTAGCTCTGTGTTTACCTTTTTGAGGAACCATTAAATGGTTATCCACAGCAGCTGCACCATTTTGGATTCCTACCAGCAATTTTTTATAGCCTCACCTACACTTGTTATTTTCTGTTTTCTTTTTTAAGCATAGCCATTCTAGTGGGGTGAGGCGATATCATTCACTTTTCTTAAAAGTCTATATGAGTATGCTATTTCAAAACACTAGTCCTTTAGCTTCCAGGACATATCTTGACTTTCTTGTGATTGTGTTTTAAATCATTCTGATTGAAGCTTTTTTTAAAAAAATAGGACCATGATATTCCATTCTTCCCCCACTAATGATTTCTACTTCAATATACCTATTCCTCACTTAACAACTGTGTTATTATTCAATATTTCTCATTTATGACACAAGTAAAAGAAATCTACTATCTGACTATTTTGCACATTAATGACATAGATCTGGCAGTAACAAATGCTGAGGAGTGAAGTGAAAGTAACTATGGCTGTGATGGTTAAAGTTATGCATCAACTTGGCTGGGCCATGATTCTCAGTGATTTGGCAGTTAAGTAGTGATGTGATTTGGCAGTTATTTAATGATGTACTGTTCATCCTCTATTTTGTGATCCTGTGTGGTCATCTTTCATTTTGACATAATGCCAATTTTTGCATAATGGCCTAGTTTTTGGAACCTAACCATGTTAATAAGTGAGGAGTAGGAGTGTAAACAGTTTTTAAAAATTTAATTTCTCAACTTTCTAGACTTTCTAGTCCAATTCACTGATCTATTTTTAAGTCATCTACTTGGAAGGAAGGTTGGGCAATCTACGTCTGTAGTGATACTGCCTTGGAAACCCAAGGAGGAGTCGCTGTGAGTTGGGTCTGACTCAACGGCACATAACAACAACAACAACAACTACTACTATTTCAGTTATGGTAGCTTTTTAATGCCTTTTTATCATTTGGAAGGGCAGGTTGCCTCTCACCACTCTTTTCACAATGTTTCATGCTATTTTCACAGATTTATTCTTTTCATGTTTTACATCTATTGTCATCTGTATTCTTTTATTTTCCTTCTGCTTATTCCTTGATTTGTTTTTTGATTGTTTTCTTTAGACTTTTCATTCTCCTCTCTTTTCTTTCTGTTTCAGTTCCTCAGTGCTTCATTTTTCTTATCTGCCCCTCTTCCTAAGCTTCTTTTGTATGCCATAATATCATATCAACTAGCAAATATCAAATAGCCCCATCCTGCTTTATATTTATTACTGCAAAGTGGCTTCCCTTCACAACTCCACTGTCTGTACATTAACTACTACTCCATTGTTGTTGTTGTTATGTGCCGTTGAGTTGGACCCAACTCATAGCGACCCCTCCTTGGGTTTCCATGGCAGTATCACTACAGAAGTATATTGCCCCATCTTCCTTCCGAGGAGTGGCTGGTGGGTTTGAACTGCCAGCCTTCTGGTTAGCAGTCAAGTGCCTTAGCCACTGTGCTACCAAAGCTCCTTTAGACACCGGTAATTAAAACCCCTAAGGCATGTTTGCTTTAACCCTTTTTTCCATTCTCCAGTCATACCCTGAATCCCCCTGATACTTTTTCATAAACTGTCTCTTCCCTTTTCTTCTTGTTTCTATAATTCCTAGTAATACCATATTCCAGATAACTCTTCATACATAAATTGTTGAAACTCTTTTCTTACTGGCCGTTCCCTATCCAATTTATTTCATATATGACTGTGAGCTTCATCTAATATAAAAACTGTGGAAATGCTAATTTTTAACTTAGAGTTTTATTCATTCACTTATCAGTCAGTCAATAAATATTTGAGTGCCCATTATATGCTAACCAAACTTACTCATGCTGAGCATGTGAAAGTGAACAAAGCAGCATGTCCTAGTCGCTGACCTAATTTAGAAGCTTACATTCTAATGTTGATAGGAGACAGGAGAGAAGGAGATGACGTGGAAGTAAAGAAGGTAATTTTGGATCATGATAGATGCTATGATGTGATAGAGTACAGGGGTACAGTGTGAGTACTGATTTACATCGAGTGGTCAGGGAGAGTTATCTAGGTAAGTTATATTTGAGCTGAGACATGAGGGCAGCTGGGAGCAGCCAGGTTGGGAAAGATACAAGAAAATACTGGGATACATTTTAATGAGTGGGAGGCTTCCTATGCCTCCCCCAAATAGTAAGTGGGATAGTCTTTAACCATTTTTTACAGATTTTAAGATTAAAGTAGCATCTCAGTCATCTTGAGGAGGAGAGATATTATTCACAAATAGGGCTGGAAACAGTAGTTGCTGTATATGATGCATGTTATTTTTTGCTTGGTTGACTGTTTCAGTGAGACCAGTCAAAAAGGAACAGGAATTTGTAGCAAAATGAAACTGATTGATATAGATGGAAAAAGGAAAACATCTATTATTGGGGTGATTTTTCCTGTCATAGTTCAGATTCCTTAATCTGTAGATCCTATTCTCTAGTCAAGGGCACAGGCAATTTGTTTTGACTCATTGATTTCTGCAGATTTCCAAACGATCTGCTTTTTGGGAGTACTGACCTAATGAGGTCAAATTTCCATGTTTAATGGCTAGGGATAAAATTGCAACCCCATCCTGACCTCTCAAGGAACTCTGGTGGCACAGTGCCTAAGACATTTGACTGCTCACCAGAAGAAGGCTGGCGGTTCAAACCCAGCAGCCACTCTGTAGAAGGAAGACTGGGCACTCTACTTCCGTAAAGATTTACTGCCTTGGAAACCCAAAGGGGGTTGCTGTGAGTTGGAATTGATTGATGGCGCTGAGTTTGGTTTGGTTTTGGTATCCTGACCTTTCAGGCACCACGCACTGGTCATAGGGATAAGGGGCAGAACTGGTCCATGGGCTCCTGGGTCTGGCTAAGTCAGACTAGTGTTAAAAAGATAAGAAAAAGAATTAATTAGAAACAAAGACACATTGGCTTAGCATACAGCATTGTTGTTTGGCATGGAGTCCACCCTCGACCCATGCTGACCCTGTGCACAGTGGAGTTAAATGCTGCTGGTCCTGTGCCATCCCCATGCAGATCTGACAGTATTTTATTGTGATCCATAGCTTTTTTCACTGGCTGTTTTTCAAAAGCAGATTGCCATGCCTTTCTTCCAAGTCTGTCTTAGTCTAGAAGCCCCACTGAAACCTATTCAGCGTCATAGTAACAGGCAGGCCTCCACTGAGAGGTATTACTGATTGTGCATGTAGTGTGCCGGACGGGAATCAAACCTGAGTGTCCTGCACGGAAGGCAAAGATTCTACCACTAAACCACCTTGGATTAGCTGTGCTCTTTTTTAGAAATCTCCATCTTCTTTGCTAAGTTTTTAGTTTTGGCCTGTGAGAATCTGAAGTTGCACTGAACATTTGAGTTCCTTTAGACACTGTAATGAGTCCTCATGTATTCCATGTGAAATTATATTAGTTTGTGATACCCATGCCAACACAGAGGTACTTCATTTTTTATTTTATTCAAGGGCTTTTGTTTTTTGTTTGTCTGTTTATAATTTGTGTTCATTAGTGGCTTGGTTACTAGTTACATGATTTTGCATATGTTTGAATAAATCAGATGTTGTTAATGCCGTGGTTTCTGTTGTATGCTTTGTAGGAAAATATTTATCTTTCTTTCGTGCCTCTGATCTGCTTCAGCTAAATTTGGTTTGGTACTTAACTGTTCGCTGTAGGCATCAGTGACGTATATCCTCATTACAACAGTTTCTTTTCTTTCTGAGCTTTTACACTATCATTCATACCTTCTTGTTGGAAACTTACACGGTTCTATGGTATTTTTGAAATTACTTGAATTCTTGACTCTATGCTTCCTCAGGTACTTTTTCAAATCTTGGTTTATGATTTGTTTCCCCCCTACCAGAGCTCCTTTTCCCCTTCTTAGGGGAAAGTATCTTCTTGTAACAATTCCGTTTTACCAGAGCTTGGGATCTAGTAACCCTGTGTGATATTATGGCAAGGGAGTAAGTACTCAATGGATAGATAATGGTAATGTTAGAGGCTTTTCAGACAATAATGAGAAATAAACTATATTGCCCACATTTTAACAGAATCTGGAGCAAAGTGCTTTAGCATATAGTCTGTATTCCCAGAGGCGTGTGATTCTTACTAGCTTTACCTTTATTATTTTGTGGTAGTTTGTCTGCATAATTAGCTTATCAATGTCACAAGGACTGGAGTAAATACTGATTTTTGTTATAGTTATGTTGAAACAAACACCGTGCTTAAAATGACAGTCCTCCAGTAAACACTCATCAAGAATATACTCTGAGTAAAGCACATTGTTAGGTGTTTTAAAGATTGTATAAGAAATCAGATGTAGCTCCTGACATCCAGAATCTTTTTGGCTGTGTGAGACATTAAACCCTTGTGAAAAGAAACCTCTAAAGTAACATGTATGGCTTTGCCCGGGGAGGGAGGGGTTCCCTAGATACTTAACAGAGGATGCTTTATTACCGGACCCTGAAATTGAAATTCATTCCCTGGTTTAAAATTGTGTGTGTGTATGTGTTTAAAACAACTAGTAGAAATAGTGGCTATATTGAAAGATTGTCCCTAAATAGTTGTGCTATTTACATTTTTTATCTGAACTTTTTTTTATATATTTGTTAATATAAATGCTTACTATTTTCTCCCTAGTTTACTAGAAAATGGTCAGTTTGAAATTGTGACAGGTGGCTGGGTTATGCCCGATGAAGCTTCGCCACATTATTTTTCCTTAATTGACCAACTAATTGAAGGACATCAATGGCTGGAAAAAAATCTAGGTATGTATTGCTGTCTTTTCCCTTTGTGCTAC
>NW_006921937.1:3291072-3293473 GCF_000298275.1 Orycteropus afer afer
TTACTATTATCTGAATCATTGAGAGTAAGCTGCAAACATCATTCCTGTACAGAAAAGAATTGGCATAACGGGACTGAGACTAAAGTTCCTCTTGCAATGTTGACCTCTGGCTGGTGTCGGAGAACCTGGATTTTCTCATCAGTAAGGGTGTCGCACTGTGCCTAAACTGTTTGTGTAATCACTGTGGTTTGGGCTAAACACTTGCTTCCCTTTGGTAGTCAGAAATCCTAGTCTGTACTTGGCAGGAAGTACCTTTGTGGCTAGCCCAAATTTAAACCTTGGGCACGTAATGCAAATGAGTTTCCCTGGTCAAAATCATTTCACACGTGTTGTCACAGTTTGATGCTGGAGTAATTTAGCACATCCTGTGTGCTCCACAGAGAGAGGACTCTTAGAAGCTTGTGCCTGGTTTCCTCTTGGCCCCATATGCCTTTTCCCTTTGTTGATTTTTCTTTGTATCCTTTTGCTAATAAATCATAACTGTGAGTAGGACTATCTGGTGAGTCCTGGAAGTTTTCCTAACAAATCCTCAAACCTAGGGGTGGTCTTCGGGAGCCCTGACAAGATATTCCTTTTCTTAAATAGTTGACTGTGTACTAAGTCAAGAATATTCACTTTATAAACCTCAATTTGCATGTGTTTTTCTTTTTATTTATCATTTCTTGAAACATAATTTACATATATTATAGATATTACATATAGAACTCAGTGAGCTTTGCCAAATGTATACACTCATTTAAATCACATTTTCATCACTCCAGAAAATTCCCTCATCCCCTGAAACTTCCCCTGCAGCCAACTGCTGCTCTGATTTCTATTACTGTAGATTAGTAATAGAAAGCATTTCATATGTATGCAGTTGGATAGTATGTATTCTTTTGGATCTGGCTTCTTTTGCTCAGCATAATTTTTTTCTTGTAACTTTTTTGAGATATATTTTACAAAGCGTAAAATTCACCCATTTAAAGTGTACAGTTTAGTGGCTTTCAGTATATCCACAAAGTTGTGCAACTATCCCTAAAATCTAATTGTGGAACTTTTCAACACCCAAAAAGAAATCTTACGCCCATTAGCAGTTATTTCCCTTTCCTGCCTCGATGGCCAGCCCCAGGCTACCATTAATTTATTTGCTGTCTGTATGGATTTGTCTATTCTAGACATTTTACATAAATGAAATCATAAAATATTTGTCCTTCTGTGACTGGCTGCTTTCATTTAGCAAAACATTTACCAGATTCATCCTTGTTACAGTATGCATTCCTTTTTTTTTGCAGAATAATAACTTCAGTGTATGGATATACCACATTTGTTTATCCATTCATCAATTGATAGGAGTTTAGATTAATTTTGCTTTTAGGACATTATGGATAATGGTGCTTTGAACATTTGTGTGAAAGTTTTTTTTGTGTTGATATATATTTTCATTTCTCTTGGGTGGATATGTAGGCGTGGAATTATTGCATCATATGGTAGTTCTTTGGTTAGCTTTTTGAGGATATTTCAAGGCTGCATCAGTTTACATTTTCACCAACAATATACGATATTTCTGATTTCTGCGTATCCTCACCAACACTTGTGTTTGTCTTTTGTTTTAGCCATCTTAGTGTTTATGAAGTGGTATCTAATTGTGGTTTTGATTCACATTTAAAACCAATAATGTTGAGCATCTTTCCATTTTTGTTGGTCATTCATACATCTTTGGAGAAATGTCTATTCAAATCCTTTACCCATTTTTTAAATGGAGTTATTTTTCTTTTAATTGTTCATGCATACAAGTTATTTATATATTCTACGTGCAGGCTTTTTGTCAGGTAATTATTTGCAGATACTTTGACCTGTTCTGTAGGTTGACTTCCATTTGTGGGTATCCTTTAATGCACAAAACTTTTAATTTTGATGAAGTCCAGTTATCTATAATTCTTTTTGTTTCTCATGCTTTTGATACCGTAGCTAAGAAACCAATGCCTAATCCAAAGTCATGAAAATTTACTTCATGTTTTTTCCTACAAGTTTTATAGTTTTAGCTCATACACTTAGTAGGCCTATGGTCTACTTTAATCATTCTGTCTGGTATATACACTATATTTTATTGCATTGTTCACATCTTTTATAACAGTGGCATATGATAATGATGAAAGTGGACTTTCTTGCCCCAGATTTTAATGGATTTTTTTAAGGAATTGTTTATATTGTTTAGAATTTCTTTTCTTCTTTGTGTTTTTCAATTATCAGTAGGTATTGAATATTACTTGATTTCTTTAGATATCTATTAATATTATATGTTTTTTCTTATTTGTTCTATGGATATGAAAGTCATTTACTCAATTAACAAGTCATTGATTTCCTGGGATAAATCCCTTTTGGTTTTTTTGCTGTTGAATTCAGTTTGTTTAGTGTTTCT
>NW_006921937.1:3298663-3309997 GCF_000298275.1 Orycteropus afer afer
TAAAACTATGAAAGATAGCCTGAAAAAAATCTTTAATCCTGGGACTGGAGAGTACACCTACTCCTCACTTAATCAACTATCTTATTATCTGACATTTCACATTTTTAACAACAGTAAAATATCTTCTGTCCTACTCTTTCACACATTAACAGCATACATCAGGCAGTAACGAACAATGTGCTGAGGTGATAGTAGCACTGACTATGATGCTTAAAATTATGTGTCAACTTGGCCATGATTCTCAGTGGTTTGACAGTTATGTAATGATGTAATGTGGCAGGTGTGTTTTGACATAATTTAGCAGTTATGTAATGATCTAGTCCATTTGCTGATCTGATCCTCCATTTTTGCATAATTCCTATTTTTGCAAAAAAATCTTAATGAGTGTACAAATTGTGAAGAGTTAAGTTACTCTTATTAAATAGTAGCTGGTTGCTGGATTTTCCAGTTTCATAGACCACAAAACTGTGTAGTCTTTGGTAATTTATTTCTCCAACACCAATGAAAGGAACAGCATTATAATTGGTATAAAATAACAGAACTGTTATTTCAACTCAAAATGGCTAGCAGCAGTTACTGTGGTGTAATATGATGTGCTTAGCATGACAGAAAAAATGTGTAATTAGTTTCTAGTGAACATTCCCCTACTTCAGCCTTGGTGAACATGGCAATAGTAGAATCCCCCCTTCAGAGAATCCTGGAAGTGCTTAATAAAGGATAATGCTGAGTAGTGTCTATTTTACAATGTAGAAGAACGTGGAACTCTAATGGGTCCGAATGTGTTGTGACACTTTTTATTTCATTTGTCAATTAAAGAAAATAATAATAACTTTTGTTTGTTTTTAAACCAACAGGAGTGAAACCTCGGTCTGGTTGGGCTATTGACCCTTTTGGACATTCATCAACAATGGCTTATCTTCTAAAACGTGCTGGATTTTCTCACATGCTTATCCAAAGAGTTCACTATGCAATTAAAAAGCATTTTGCATTGCATAAGAACCTGGAATTTTTTTGGAGACAGAATTGGGGTATGCAGGGTTTGGTTGAAGTTGAACTTCTCACTTGACATAGATGTTATTTTACAAAGCTTATGAACTCGTGACATTATGGGTTTTATTTACAGTGTCAGTCTTAAAAATCAAGTTGCCTGAAATATTGTTGTTAGGTGGTGTCAAGTTGATTCCAACTCATAGTGGCCCCATGTGACATGGTAGATTGCCCCATACTATTTTCTAGGATGCAGTGTTTGTGGAAGCATATCACATGGTCTTGCCCTCACTGGGTGAGTTTGAACCGCTAGCCTTTTGGTTAGCACCCAAGCACTTAGCCATTGTAATACCAGATATACACTTATAATTATTTTTCCAGTATTTACATATGTCAAGATTCTTCTAAGCAATGATGATCATATTTATCTATAGACTATAGAAGATTCTTCTTTATGTCTGAAGTAAGTAAGTAAACGTAGGGCATTTATATTTTACAGATAATGTTTTCATTTGCTTCTATTTTATAAAGCACATGCTTTATCACGAAATTGAGCATGCAGTTGAACATGACTGATATCCAGTCATTATCTCATATTCTGTCAGAGTTCCTTCCTTCTGTCTCATCTCTGCATCTTATAGGAATTGCCTTTGAAAATCATAATTATGTTCTCCTAGATCAGCCTTCATGTTACTATATCACTTATTTCCACACTGTGCTCTATGAGCACCCAGGTGTTCCAAGTACATACCCCTGCAGCTCTTCCATGAGGAGAGGAGAGAAGATTAAACATTATGATTAAACTTTGCCTTTCCCAACCCTCATTTGTTTAAGAATATTTATTAAGTCCTTACTTTGAGTTATGCATTGTATTATATGCTTCATGCCTACTCTCATTTAATCTTCCAATAATCCTTTAAATTAGGCTCTATTGTCATCCCTTTACAAAAATAAAGAAATGGAAGTGTAGATAAGTGAAGCTGTTTGCCAAAAGTAACACAATCAGTAAGTACTGAGCAGAGATTTGAATCCAATTCTGTGCAGTTCCAACATCCAGGGTCCTAAACCCTGGCATGCACTGCCTTCCCAAGTTCTCAATAAGATATCATCTGATATAAGGAATTTGTTACTGAAACAGTTTGGATCTACATCATACTGGCTTTCTTCTGTTATTTAGAACTTCTTAACGTTTCAGAAAAGTCATTTGTAATTCCGGAGAATAACTTTCTTATGTACTGCTGTTTTTTCAATAAGGAAAGCAATTAGCAACATCATTTTTTATTCTGAAAATTTAAACCTGTAGGGAAAACAAGAACCTGTTGGGGGTTTAGTCTTTGTTAGAGGAGCATATTAATTTAAAAGTAGAGAAAGGATTGTTAATTTGAAGAAGCCCTCCTTAAATTAATGCCTACATTCAAATTGCCCATAAGTATCAGTTCATGAGCAAGAAATTATTGAGCTCTATTATGTACTTAAAGGTCCTTTCATGGTGCAATGGTTAAAGCATTTGACTGCTAACCAAAAGGTTGTTCGTTTGAACCCATCTGCTGCTCCATGGGAGAAAGATGAGGCAGTCTGCTTCCATAAAGATTTACAGCCTTATAAACCCTATGGGCAATTCTACAATGTCCTTTAGGGTCACTATGGCAGTGGGTTTGTTTTTTAGGTTATTATGTACTTATATACTGTGCTAGGAAGAAATACAGAAAACAGCCTTGCCTCTAAGGAAACTATAGTCTAATTTGAGAAAAATCACACATAAACAAATCCAGGAAATAAAATGAAATGTGTAAATGAACTGCTAAATAGTGTGGTGAGAGGAGAAAGTAGTGGAGTATTGAGTATGTCTTTGATGCAGAGAAAGGAGGAGGAAAGTTGTTTTTAGCTCTGGGACTTGTGGCAGCCTCTATGTAGATAGCAAGCCTTCGTGACCAGTATTCATGGTGTCACACTTGGTTGTGACACTAAGTTACCTGACTTAGTGGGTGAAACAACTGATAGGTACGGAAGTACACAGATTATAATAGTTTTAGAATTTGGAAAAGAATTGGTAATTATTTTTAGTAACTGGATTATAAGGTAAAACTAGACTGTTTTAGAACTTCCTGATTGATATGAACATGCTGCTTTAAAATATTGTTACAGGATTAAGTTAGGCTTCTATGTATGTGTTCTGGTTCTTAATGATTTTTTTCCTTTATCTATCTGCCTCAATTATGAAAGCAATACATACTCATTGCTGAAAAATGAAAATCCAAACATAAATGAAATGGGAGGGAGATAGTTAAAGCCCAGGATCCAACTCACAAAAATAACCATTGTTAATTAGTTGTTGTTAGTTTGCCAGCTCACTTGATGGTTGGCTTCTGACCTCTTTGGGGCATGATGTCAACACATGCCAGCATCTGGATTTTAATTAAAAACTATTCTACAGCAGGACTCAATGATTATTTTCCATATCTTCTTTTTTTTTGCTTTGTTTTTAGTTTTGCAAATTTCCTTTTATTTTCCTCTGTTCCTTTCTTGGTGAAAAGCCCCATAGGCTCTTTATTGGTGAACACGAGGAGAGGCGTCATTAACTCTCCTATGCTGTATTTTCTTCTTACTGCAAAAGGAGAAGGGGTTTCTCTACTATATTCATGAGCCACTTTGTTCTTCCTGCTCTCCTTTGTGCTTCCCTCTTTTCTTCTCCCCAAGCCTCTGCCAGTAATGCAATTCTCATTCTCAGTGTGATCTGCTACCTAAAGGGGAACAGATTAGCAGGTGCTGGCAACCAGGGATGGACATGGTCATGGTTTTGCATGAGCCTGTTGTAACTTTTGCTTCTGCTCAGTTTGTATCCTTTCTAGGTCAGCAGATGCTGGTTCATGTAGGGGTTTTTCTGTCTCTGCTATGTTTAGATCGTAGAGATCGATAGAGACTGAGATGTGCAAAATACCTTAGTTCAGAGTAGAGGCCATTTAATGCTACTGGTGTGTGCTTCTGCTGTTAGGTGCCCTCCAGTCAGTCTAACTCACAGTGACTCTGTAGTGACTCAGAGTAGAACTGCCTCATATTATTTCTAGGCCATGTTTACAGAGGCAGATCACCAGGTCTTTATGCCATGAATTGGCTGGGTAGGTTGGAATAACCAGCTTTTAGTTCAGTAGCTGATCGTTTAATCTCCAGGGCACCTGAAGCTGTTAATTTGAGATATAGCTTTATATGTAAGTATATAATGCTTGTCTGTTGACTCTTTATTTCAGATGTGGGGTCTGTCACAGATATTTTTTGCCATATGATGCCCTTCTACAGCTATGACATCCCTCACACTTGTGGACCTGATCCTAAAATATGCTGTCAATTTGATTTTAAACGGCTTCCTGGAGGCAGAGTTGGTTGTCCCTGGGGAATCCCCCCAGAAACAATATATCTTGGAAATGTCCAGAACAGGTATAGATATATGCATTTCCTAAAACAATATCTTGGCCAAAGTAGCTGCTCAGCTGCTGGTTGCTAAAGAGTTGAATAAATGGGTTGCAGTAGCCAACATTATGCTTATTCAAGGTATTCATTCAAACCAGATCTAAAGCACCTTAAAAATACCAGAACCTTGACTATACCTCTTATATTTTATAATTTAATGGAAAGTGAACAAAAGTAGATCAATATATAACGGATAACCTATAATACACTATTATTACCATCTCCTTTCCCCTCACTATAAAAGCCTTCTGCTGAGTTTGATTGATTTCATATACTTTTGTTGATAATAAAACTTCTGGTTCCTATTGTACAAATTGGTAAGAAAAGCAACTCAAGTGCAAAAACACATTTATTGAAATGGAACGCATAAAGAGTGTAATTATCTGTTCCCTTAATAACAGTTTCAGTAATAGTGAATGCCACCCAGCTCTGATGAATACACATTTTTGCATCTTTCTGATGTTTTTGACTTATAGAAAACTTCAATTAGGAATATTTAAGGGCATTTAAATAAAAATTAAAGAAATGTGTCATTTTTTAGAAGAAAATTGTGCCAATGATGGAAGCATCTCATTAAACCATGTTGTGTGTTACCTAGAGTTTCTAGGTTTGGTGCTTTTAAAGTTTAATTTCTTCACTTAAAAATTGGTGGTGTATAATGCAGTAAAACCAAATTATGTTATAATATAGAAACAACTCTGCTAGAAAAGAATAGAGCCTTTAAAAAAAAAATAAAATTCTTCAAGAAATTTGTGTGAGGAGGAAGGTAAGTAGTCCTTGTGGCTGGAAAGAAAATATTCCAGTGTGAGCCTCTCACTGTCACAGTCTTAGAAGTGTTTCAGCCTGGTAACCCGCTGGAAGCCTGAGCCCCTTCTGTCAACATGTGACTTTCCTAGGTATTTTGAAAAGCTCTGCCCAGGTTAGGGGGCAACCTAGGATAATTTCCTTGGTGCCTACAGCTGTGAGAGCCAGTGAGGAGTAAGGAACAGCCTGCTTTCTAGGGTTACCAAGAATTGCTAGTTAGGCATGAGAGAAAAAGCAAGTACATTATGTGAATTGTAGAGTAAAGGGGGGAGCTCTGGTGGCATAGGCACTTGACTGCTAATCAGAAGGCTGGTGGTTCAAACCCACTAGCCACTCCTCAGAGGAAGGTTCAGCAATCTACTTCCATAGTGATACTGCCACAGAAACCCAAGGAGGGATCGCTATGAGTCGGATCTGACTCCACGGCAGTGAGTTTGGTTTTTTTGGTTTTAGAGTAAAGGTGGGGGAGCTCTTGGCCTGTCTAGCTGGAAAATCAGCTGGTGGTTGTTCAGGTATTTATTACTCAGCTCAGGTGGTCAGCGGTGGGGAACTTTTTAAGGGTTAGTCAAGTACTCAGATAGAAATCCTGGTGTATACAGAGATATTATGAGACCCTTTTTGTCAATTTTAGGTGCTGCTGGCGCACATTATTTACACTTTGTGCAATCCTTTTCCCATATCACCTAACCTTTCAAAGATTGTGCCCACATATTTTGGGGAGAGAATCCATTTTGTGTAACTTTTTGCCATATCATCTAACCTGTCATAAGACTGCTTTCTAGGAACATACCTTGCACTCAGTCATTTCCAAAGACTGTAAGTGGTTTCTAGACACCTGAAAGCAATGGATCGATGAGTCTTTATAATACTTAGATAGATTATAACACCTTCCCTTTTTTTCTTTTTCTTCTTTGACATGGTTATGAATGGAGATCAAACACTTACATTCTAGAGTGATAGCATTTTCCATTTTTAAATAACCTAAAGAAAATGAGATTTAACTATCACATATAGATGACATATTTTGATAAGTCCAGTTTAGCAAGTTCTTTGGCTTTGCAAATAAATAAATGATTGTTCATCATGTATATTTTTTGGTCTAAAACCACATATTTTCAGATGACTCTTTTCATTGAAATTCAGCTGATTTGATGTTTCAGGAAAAGAATTTATTTTCTTGTTTCTAGTGAAATTGACATTTCTGTCTGGTAGAATAAGTGAAGAGCAAATCGCTGCTACCTATCTTTAAATGTGATGTCTCTCAGTTCATTCATCATTAGTTCACCATATATTTCATGCATGTCTGCTACATGCCAGGCTGTGTATGTTGTTCACTTGGCTTTCCCTGTGTTAACATTTTCTGGGCAGGAGCTGGAGGGTTAGGATAGATGCCAGATGTAAAATTAGGATAGATGCCATTAATGTTTCTGATTTCTTTCCTTTATTTGTGCTTTCATGTACACGTGTGAGATGTACTACATCTAGCAGAAAACTTTGGGATGCATTTAAATGACCACATATTCCTTTTTAGACTGGCTGGTTAGAGTATCCAGATGAATTTAAAGTCATAGTGTATCTTAATTCTGTGCTTTGTATATTAGATATTTTTTCCCCTGGTTTCTTTGATTTTATTTATTCTGTGTGGTTAATTTCATATGTATATTTTCTGTTACAAGTAATACTTTAACATTGTTTTTGATAATTGTGGACTATAGGTAAATTTCTTATAAAAAATAGTGTACCGAATGTTAATCTCAGAAAGCTAGCACTATATGTTAGTTATATCAGCACACTGTGGTTATATTTTACTCACCAAATACTAAAGTTATTGCTAGTAGTTTAAACTTGCAAAGGAATTTCAGAGACTATCACTTTAAAAAGATCATATAACAGTCTTATTTTAGTTCAATGTTTTTCTATAATTTCTATAAAATGCCTTTTTCCAGCATTGATATTCTTTGAATTACCTTCACAAGTGTTTATATAGTGGGTTTGAATTTACTTCTGAATAATACTTGAAGTGAAAATTGGAATACTGGGTAAAAAGCCTATTTGTCATTTATCACTGATTTCTTAAGCTTTGGCATCATAAATATTGAGAACTACTCAGGATTCATCTGTTTGTCTAATTTCTTTTTCATACACTTTTCCTCTTAGTCTATTTGTATTCCCAACTTCCTTAAATGGTGCTCCAATTCAGCATTTTCCAAAGGCCACTCTGCAGCATACTAGAATATGAAATACAAAAAGTGTTCCATCACATCAGCACATCATGTTTAGCTGACCTTTGCGTCAAGGGTTAGAGCCCAGGGAGGAAGAAACCAAAATAGCTAACTCAGCTCCTCAGGTTTATTTGGTGATCAGTATTGAGAAGGTTGCTGTGACACATACTCAGATTATTGGTGGCAGATATTGAGTTAATCTTCTTTCTTTTGAAGAAAGAATATGGTTCTATAAAATGTTACAGATTTATATTTATTCATTTTGCTTTTGTTCAAAATATTATACCTTCTTTCTTCTGTGTTAATCAGGCCATTTTTGATTAATTAAGGCAAAGCAAACTTCACGTTCATAAAGGTGAGAAATCCTTATTGTCTTCTTAGGCTAAATTATTGTAAAACATGGGCTGTTAATCTGGGATTCCAAGCTCTGTGGCTGGGCTTTGGGGAGTCATTGATGTTCTTAGTAATTATTTGCCAAAGCTGGTATATGACTGTATTTCTCTAAGAATAATCTATTGGTATTTATTAGAAAACTGTGCCAAAAGCCAGTTACTCCTTTTGATAAGAATTTATGAATATTTTAACTGGGTGATGCAAATTAGTATGGTAGTTAAAAAATACCTGCCTTGTAAATCATATTAATCTAGAATATAGATAAAATACTCAATACTTTATTTTTGATCAGCTGCCCCATTTTCTTTTTCGTAATGGTATTCATATTTTCCTTTTTTGTTTTGTAGGGCTCAGATGCTTCTAGATCAGTACCGAAAGAAGTCAAAGCTTTTCCGTACTAAAGTTGTCCTGGCCCCGCTAGGAGATGATTTCCGCTATTGTGAACGCACAGAGTGGGATCAGCAGTTCAAGAATTATCAGCTACTTTTTGACTATATGAATTCTCAGCCAAAGTTTAATGTTAAGGTAATAAGGAAATATGTATTTATCATACTGTAATTGAGTTGAGCCTTCATTATTAAATGAGGTTAAACACAATATCCTTAGTCTCGTTGGCTTGCACCCCATTGTTTCCTAGAATATGTGGTTCTTATATACCAGTATAATTCATTAAGAGGAATGTTGCCTTGTGTTACAATTCCATTTCAAAAGTACCTTTCCTACCATTCCTTGAGGATTTAAGAGGTATCGCTTTTCTTTGATTGAGAATATGCACCTACTGAGTTGTGGTTTTCATTTTTCAGTGATGGCCTGTATTTCTACCCACAGAGAAAGTTTATTGTTTCTCTCTGACATTTGCATCCTCATGATTTAGTGGTGTGACTGGCAGATGTAGATGAACATGTCATGAATTTTGCAAATAATTTTCTTGTGTCTGGAGTATTGCTAGCATTTTTCATAGGTGAGGAAGACTTCTAAAATTAATCATTTGTCTGTGGTTCTCACTTTTTTTTTTAAACGTTTCTTGTGAAAAATTTAAAATATGCTCCCACATATTAAAAATAACACAATCCCTCACCTCAGCCCAATATCTATGGCTTAGCTACCATAATCATTAACTCAAGGCCACTCTTATTTTAGGACTGCCCTCTGCCATCTCCCTCCTACCACCAGGGTCATTTTGGAGTAAATTTCAGTCATCGTTTAATTTCATCTGTAACTAATTTGATATTATCTGTAAATGGTAGGAATTCAGTTTATAAATAAAATCATAATATCATTATAGCATATAAAAATTAACTAATTCTATAATATTATATAACCAGATAGATTCAAGCTTTTCTGATGTCATTAAAACTTCTTTTTAGAACATAGTTTGTTTAAGTCAAGATTTGAACAAGAGTCATATCCTGGTATCTGCCACTTTTCAAAAGTTCACTTTACGCCACTTTGCGTTTATGAAAGATCTACATTAGTACCTGTTTCTACTAACAGAAAGAAAGCCAAAGAGGTTTTTCACTTTTATGAAAAAAGTGAAAGGTAAAACGAGTGTTTGTTTTGCAGGGAGCTGTTAATTCTTTTGCAATCCATGGTGCATATAAGTGCCGCTTGCATTTTCTGACTGTGAGGTTTCTTGGAAGGTTTTTTCCCACATACAGCATGTGGTGTCAGGACAGGACTTGCATAACTGCATAAAGCAGAAGGAAGTTCATTGGTGACATTGCTGTGTTGAGAGGTTGTTGTATGAGTTAGTCTTTCCTGGAGGAGTGATTGTGTAAAACTTTTGTCTCTTTGTGCCTCTATACAGTGAGATAAGGCTTGTAAGTACATTTACAGTTTCCTGGGTGTTATTGGGAAAGCATGGTGTTGGGGATTAGATAATATTTAAGTGAATATTTTTTTCCTTGCCATAGCCCACCTATTCTATCACTAGAGTCCTTTCGAACATATGTGTCCAACATAATATTTATCAAAATCCATCATACTTAACAAAAATTTTAAAACACTCAATATTGAGCATGTATTACATTAGTGAAAAAACACAGTAAAATCTTACAAACAAAAATTAATTCTGTAATGGAAGGATATGAAAGAGATACCATGCACCCTGAACAACGAGAGTGACATCATCAAGGTCCTTCCCCTGGAATTTTACTCAGCATCAAGCCTCCATACCTTTGAATTGTGTCTGTGAACAACATATGTTGTGTTATTTTAAATTTATGTGTTTTTTGTTATCATCTAGTATATTATTCTTTAGGTCTGGGAATGCTAAAAGCTTTTTTTCTATATATATTAATGATACTTGTTCACTTTATGCCATTTTGGCCTATAAAAGTTTCTATACAAATGACCTGCTTTTAGATGGTGTGGGGAAACATGTATTGCAATTAGTCAATAAATTAAAAAAAAAAAATTTTAATTGTCATTTGGGTGAAAGTTTACAGAGTAAATTGGTTTTCCATTCAATAATTCATACACATTTTGTTTCATGTCATTCATTGCCATCCTTTGAAGTCTACTTTTAATGCATCCTAAATACTGTTAGAAAAATAGCTATCCAATTATCCAGTGTTGTTTTATTACACTCATATCCCATAATATTTGCAAGAGCTAGAACTCAGTGGGACTGCTTTATTTTCCAGGTCTCATCCATTTTCCACCTTTGACAGGGTGCAGTCTTACCACTTTTCTATCGTTCTCTGTTAGTGGAAAATACTTGCATTTTCCTTCTCTGACAGATTTCTGTCTTACACAGGTTCTAGCTTTCTGGAAAACTGTAGATCTGTGCAAGTACTGTAGAAAGGAAGTAATGTTACGGTATGAAAAATTAGAAAGCTGACAATGGACTGCATTGAGTGCAGTCAGAATTCAGGTTTATCAAATAGATAAAGTATCAAATTTGTTCAAGTTATTTACTTGAATTTCTGCTACATTATCATGTCTGAGCATAGAAACAGTGGTTAAATCATCTCTGTATTCTCCTAAAAAATGTACTTTATATGTGAAAATTTGATCAGAGGAGAGGATATCTATGTATCTGACCTGTAACTATAACTTACTGGCTCTGTTAGTTTCGTACGGCTGCTGTAATAAATTACCATAAACTAGGTGGCTTATAAGAGCAGGAACTTATTGTCTCAAAGTTCTAGAGATTGGGAGTCTGGCACCGGGAATTTGGTCATGGTGATTCCTCTGAGGCTTTGATGGAAAATCTGTTCCATGTGTCTCTCCTACCTTCTGATAGCTCCAGATACTTCTTGACTTATAACTGCAGCATGACATGGCATCCTTCATCTGTCTCCCTGTCTCTGTTGTCCTCTCTTTTTTTTATAAGGACACTAGTCACACCTGGTGCATAGATAACAGCCCAGTTTATAGACTGAGACAGACTAGGAAGAAGGAAGAGGCCGTCCACTTCTGAAAGAATTGGCCAGGGAAAACCTTATGAATAGCAAAGAAA
>NW_006921937.1:3312832-3314253 GCF_000298275.1 Orycteropus afer afer
TGGGATCGGGCAGTGTTTCGTTCTGCTGTGCATGGGGTCGCTATGAGTCGGTAACGACTCGACAGCACTTAACAACAACAACAAGTCATACAGGTGTAGAATAAATAGGGGATAAATACCCACTATAGTCCAGTATGACCTCATGTTAACCTAACTGATAATATCTTCAGAGACCCTATTTCTAAACAGGGTCACATTTACAGGTTCAGGGGATAGAACTTCAACATTTCCTTTGGGGTGGATTCACAAATCAGTCCATAACACTGGGGAATGGCTTTGGGATCCATAGAGGATCTGCTGCCTGATTCTGAGGAACTAACCAAATCCTGATTTTAGTATTTTACCTATTTCCTCCTGTTTTTCCCATTAGAACAATTCCAAGTTTTTTTTGTTTTTTTTTTTTTAATTGAAGTATTACATACCTAAGAGAGGTACACATATCATAAATGAATAGAGAATTGTTTCCAAATTACCATTCAGATCAAGATGTTGAACATTTATAACACCTTAGAAGAGTTCTCAGATCTCCTTCTAATCCTTACCAAACCTTGCAAAACTAGCTTTTTCATTGCCGCTCCATAGAAGAAAGATGAGTCTGCTTCGGTAAAAATTTGCAGCCTTGGAAACCCAGTGGGGGTTGCTATTAGTTAGAATCAGCTTGATGGCAGTGAGTCATGATTTGGTTCACCATGATTAGTGTTGCCTCTTTCTGAATGTCATATGAAGGGAATCACTCAACATGTGCTTTTTAGTTCTACATTATGTTTATGATGTTCTTCCATATTGTTGCATATAGCAGTAGTTCATTCATTTTTTTTCTAATGCATTTAATTGAAATATAATTCATGTACAATGAAATACACAAAACTGAAGTGACATGGGTCAATGCTTTTTTTTTTTCCCTGCAGTATACCCTCCCCTACCACCCCTGGCAACCAACAAAGAAAATTTCCCTCAATATATAAACCTTTCCTTGGCCCTCCACAACAATGAACTAATACTATATTTGTCCTTTTGTGATTTATTTCGCTCAACACAATGTCCTCCAAGTTCATCCATGTTATGTGGTGTTTTGTGGACTCTACATTATTCTTTGGTGCTGCATAGCATTCTGTTCACGTGTGTGTACCATAATTTGGTCATCCACTCTTCCACTGATGGGCACGTAGGTTGTTTCCATCTTTTAGCTATTGTAAATAGTGCTGTGATGAACATGAGTGTGCATGTATCTGTTTCTATCCTGGCTCTCAACTCTCTAGGATATATACCTAGTAATGGGATTGCTGGGTCAAATGGTATCTCCAATTCCAGCTTTCTAAGGAATTGCCATATTGCTTTCCACAGTGTTTATATCACTTCACAGTCCCACCAGCAGTGTGTGAGAGTCTCAATCTCTCCACATCCTCACCAGCATTTCTTAT
>NW_006921937.1:3316223-3318259 GCF_000298275.1 Orycteropus afer afer
AAATATCCAAAGTGGCTGCCACATGTAAACAATCAAAATGGCTGTGCCCTCTGGACAACAGAACAACAGAAAGTCCACAGCTCAGGTTGTCTCCCTCCTTGCTGTTTCCCTTCCTAGTCATAGGCCACCAGAGCAGTTGTCCCTGCAGCCCTTGGTGACCGGGACTGATCTTTAGGTCAATTCTCAGGTCTCAACACCACTTGGAAATAATTGGGCCGTTGGTCTCGTCAGAGTAGCTCACAGTCTGCAGCTCCAACCATCTCTGTATTCACTGTTTTTGTTAAAGTTTTTCCACTAGTTGGTGCCTACTCCACTTCTGTATAGTTCCTTTCAAAGCTCAGGGCTCCAGAATTATCTTCTGTATCTCTGTCAATTGGTTTTTCTTTTCTTTGTTGAAGAGGGTCTATGTCGCTTGTCTGCCTATTCCTCCATCTTACTGGAAGTATCCATTTTTAATGCTATTGAATATCTATTATATGCATTCTGTAACCTTTTTTATTGGCATGTTTTTGGTACACATGTGCATAAGTTTATGTTGGTATAAAATGGAGTGGAAGTTTTTGGTCATAGGGTATGTACATGTTCAATTTTATAGATACTGCCAAACAATATTCCAAAATAGATACATTGGTTGTTGCATTGTATGAGAGTTCCACTTGCTCTACACCCTTACTTATTACTCAGACTTTGTATTGTTAGTTTTTATTACCATTGGTTTTCATTTTTATCCATTCTGACAGGTTGATGTTTTTATATTGTTTTTCTCTGTTGATTAAATGACACTGAGCCTTTTTTTCATAGGGATATTGTCATTTGGGTATGTTCTTTTGTGAAAGGTCTCGTTAAGTCTTTTTTTTTTTTTTCATTTTTTATCACATTGAGTTATCTTTCTTTTCTTACTCTTTGAGTTCTTTTATATATTTTGGATTGAGTCTTTTTTTAGGTGTAAGTTATGCAAGTGTTGTCCCCCATCCTGTGGCCTGCCTTTTCACTCTCACTATGCTATCCTTTGATGAACAAAAAATCTTAATTGTAGTTAAATCTGATACATTAATATTTCCTTTATGGTTAGTACTTGTTACATTCTATATAAGAAATTTTTGTTTTTCCCAAAGTCATGAAGGTACATTTATTATGAAGATATCCTTTGTCTTCTATCTTCATAACAAAGATGAAATATCTATATAGAAACCCTATACCTTCAATATTTAGGTCTGTAGTCTATCTGGAATTGATATTTGTAAATTGTGTGGCAGTAGGGACCAAAATTATATATTTCTTGCTTATGTGGATATCCATTATCGTTATTGAAAAAATCATAGTCTCCCCACTGTACTGCAATGTCATCTTTGCATACATCACAAAGAGTACATTTGTGTCAGTTTGTGTCTGGACTTTCTAGTCACTGTTGTTTATTTATTTGATTAACTTCATATAATACGCTGTCTTAATTGCTACAGCCTTATATATCTGATAGCATGTTGTTATTGTTTGCTGTCAAGTCGACCCCGACTCATAGCGACCCCTCCTTGGGTTTCCGAGGCAGTATCACTGCGGAAGTAGGATTGCCTAACCTTCCTTCCCAGGAGTGGCTGGTGGGTTTGAACCGCCAGCCTTCTGGTGAGCAGTCAAGTGCCTTAGGCACTATGCTACCAGAGCTCCTATCTGATAGTATAGATATTCTAATTTTGTTTTCTTTCTTAAGATTGCAGTGATTATTTTTAGTCCTTTGTAATTCTGTATAGGTTTATACAGAATTATATATTAGGATCAACTTTTTTTTTTTAAAAAAAGAAGTTGTTTTATTATAGTGAAAATATATATAACAAAATGTTTTCCAATTCAGTTTTTGCACATACGTTCAGTGACGTTGATTATGTTCATCATGTTGTACAGAATCACCATTATCCATTTCCAAATTATTGTTCCACTGTTAACAGGACTTCAGTGCCTGACTGAGCAGTGTCCTCCTTTTCTCCTCCCTCCCACTCCTGGTATTCACTAATAAACTTTGGTCTCTATTCACTTTCCTATTC
>NW_006921937.1:3318359-3321565 GCF_000298275.1 Orycteropus afer afer
ATATTGTGTGTGTATGTGTACGACTAACATTTCACTCAGCATAATGTTTTCAAGAATCATTCATGTTGTAGCATGCATCCAGACTTCATTTCTCTTTATGGCTGTATTATTCATAGTAGTCAAAAGATGGAAACAACTTAATGTCCATCAACAGATAAATGAATAAACAAAATATAAATTCTCATTCTGTACTCTTACTCACTGTGTTAAAATGCTACTAACTGGTTTTGTTGTTGTTGTTATGTGCCGTCAAGTCGGCCCTGACTCATAGCGACCCCTCCTTGGGTTGCTGAGGCAGTATTACTATGGAAGTAGATTGCCAACCTTCCTCCTGAGGAGTAGCTGGTGGGTTTGAACCACCAGCCTTCTGGTTAGCAGTCAATTGCCTTAGGCACTATGCTACCAGAGCTCCTACTAACTGGTTTTAATTAACCTTAATTCTTTTTCTTCCACACTGAATCACAATGGCTTTCACTATCTGTATGCATATATGTATGTATGCTAAGATTGGAATGGAAACTAATAACAGCATCACAATTTAAAAAAAAAAAAACAAGTCTCTGTTGAATTATCTGTTTACTTTTAATGACACTGCCTTTTAATAATGGTGCCTTGGTGGTGCAGTGGTTAAGCACTTGGCTGCTAATTGAGAGGTTGGTAGTTTGAACCCACCAGCCACTCTGCAGGAGAAAGATGTGTCAGTCTGACTCCATAAAGATTTACAGCCTTAGAAACCTAACAGGGCATTTCTGCTCTGTCCTGTAGAGTCACTAAACCAAAAAACCAAACCTACTGCCATTGAATTGATTCTGACTCAGCAACCCTCATTGGAATTTCAAGGCCATAAATCTTTACAGAGGTAGATTGCCCCATCTTCCTTCCATGCAGTGGCTGGTGGGTTTGAACTGCTAGGCTTCTTGTTAACAGTCAAACGCCTTGAGGAGCACCTCCACCAGAGCTCCTTTGATAGAGTCACTGTGACTGAGAGTTAATTGATGGCAACAGGTTTTGGTTCAGGCTTTTTATATCTGTTTACAAAGTCTGGTATATCATTACAATTGTTTTTCTTTTGATTTTTACTTTGTACTCATAAAAATGCACTTATGATCTAGTAATTTAAATCATTAGTCAGAAAAGGCTTTTCGTTTGAGCAGTCATCCTTAAAATTCTTGTCAGTCTTTGTGCTTTACTTCTACTCAACGTTACTTGTTGATAGAGAAAGTCCATGTTTTTAATGACCTAATACCCTTATAGGAGCTCTGATAGCATAGTGCCTGAGGTACTTGACTGCTAACCAGAAGGCTGGTGGTTCAAACCCACTGGTGACTCCTTGGAAGGAAGGTTGGGCAATCTACTTCCATAGTGATACTGCCTAGGAAACCTAAGGAGGGGTCGCTATGAGTCAGGTCCCACTCGACAGCACATAGCAACAACAACAACAACAATACCCTTATAGTCTCTCCTTTCTCCATTACACCAACTCAACCTGGGCAAGGGATAGAAAGACATGCTTATGGCATGATACATGAAAATACTTTTTGTTTGTGACTAATGAAATTGTTCTTCCAGACTTCTGAACATTTTGCTCAAAATATGTGTCCTTCATTTTTGCTTCTGCCCTCATTTTTCGTTTTCTGAATTTCTTAATGCTTAGATCCTTGCACATTTTTAAATTCTAGAGATACATAAGGGCTTTTCATATCCATAAATTTGTAGACCTAAATAACTCTCCTTATAACTGCTTAAATATAAAATTTACTTAATTTGGAATTTAATACAAGTGAAAGAAAGAGTCACCGGATATTTTGCCCTTGCTTTTGATTTTTATAATATCTGGGCTATATGTTTACCTTCACTTGGACTCACATCTTAAATATTAACTTTTTCTTTCAGTGTAAGAACTAAATAATTTTAAGATAGCAATGATTTATTGATGTGTAACTTTTTTTTTCTTTGTGTTTAAATAGATACAGTTTGGAACTTTATCAGATTATTTTGATGCACTGGATAAAGCAGAAGCAAGTAGTAGAAAGAGTAGCCAATCAGTGTTCCCTGTTCTAAGTGGAGATTTTTTCACTTACGCTGACCGGGATGATCATTACTGGAGTGGATACTTCACATCCAGACCCTTTTACAAACGAATGGATAGAGTCATGGAATCTCATTTGAGGTACATTTACCTTTATATTCCTACATAACATTTGATGTTATCTTAGCCCTTCTGTAGAGTTTTACGTAATTTTCAACATTTATGCAGTGTTATGATATATTTAATGTAATTAATTGTGAAATTTTAATTAAATCATAGATATGTCTCCAAAGTATAATCAGATTGTTGTGTGGGTTTTTGTTCTGGAAGGAAAAGCAGGTTTTCTGATTAGATTTTCTTAGGGTTGTGTTCTGCGTTTTATATTTTTCTAACTAACTGTATGTTCACAAAGCATGGTGATTGTCAATGACATCATCATGTGTATCTGCAAGTCAGTAATCATGGTGAATTTAATTGTGGGAAACACATGTAATCAAAAGAAGCAAATACAGCCTCTTAGTCAAAGTATAGGCCTCAAAGAGCATATTCTAAAGCTAATGTGTTTATAAGTGGGAGAAGTTCAGAGGTTCTATTTCAGTTCTTACTTATTTGAAACACCTTTTATAAGGTATGATTTTTCTCCTTAGAAAAGTAAACTTTGAAAGAGATGAGAACTGATAGGATAGGCAGAGTAAGTGGCTGAAAAACTATACTGACATGGAGAAGACAGAAGACATGAAACCCCTCTAACACTTCAATAGAACTTTCTGCAGTGATAGGAATGTTCTGTTTCTGCACCATCCAGTGTGGTAGCCACTCACTGCTTGTGACTTTTGAGCGCTCACAATACAACCAGTGTCCCTGAGCAACTGAAATTTTAATTCCGTTTATTTTTCACTCACTCACTCACTGCTGTCAAGTTGGTTCTGACTAATAGTGACCCCTTCTTGGGTCTCCAAGGAGGTATCTCTATGGATGTAGATTGCCCAGTCTTCCTTCCGAGGAGTGGCTGGTGGGTTTGAACCACCATTCTGGTTAGCAGTCAAATGCCATTTATTTTTAGTTAATTTAAATTATATATCAGGAGCCCTGGTAGCACAGTGCCTAAAGCACTTGACTGCTAACCAGAAGGCTGGTGGTTCAAACCCACCAGCCACTCCTCGGAAGGAAGGTTGGG
>NW_006921937.1:3321890-3338801 GCF_000298275.1 Orycteropus afer afer
TTATATATATATATGTGTACTGGTAGAAATAATACATAATACATTTTGGAAAGGCATTTTATAAAATTAATTAATTTCCTATAGAATTGTGCTTTGGTTGACTTAGTGTATGTTTTTATTACTATTACTGTTTATTATTTGGGATAGTCACAAATGTACCAGATGAATACATATTATTGTCTTTATAGTAATAGCGTATTTCTGTGTCACAGAGATTTGTGCATTCTTACCAAAAGATTGTCAATCATTTATCTGTCATGTTTTCTAAACTTTCGGTGATAAAATAGAGCAAGTGCTAGTGTAATGTGGAAATTCTCTTAGACTGCTGCTAATGATTCTTAATTGTCAGATAATTTTTAGCAACATGAAGTTGTGAATGTTGCCTTAATATTAATTTATTGAACATATTTAAGGTGAAATAGTTACATATTACAAATTGTTTAAAAAATATAAAATAATTTCAAAATTAATTAATTATCTGATAATAGCAATAATTCATCCTCATGCATACATTAAAATGTGAATAAAATATAAAGAAGTATTTAAAAACCCACTAACTGACTTTTTAACATTTTGAGGTATGTTTATGTATAAATATATATTCATTAAATATACAGATAATACAGATGTTAAAAAGTGAACTTTCGTGTAAGTAACTCGGAGTCCCTGGGTGGCACAAACCACCCAGGGTTTAAGCACTCGACTACTAATCAACAGTTTGCAGTTTGAACCCACCCAAAGGTGCCTTGGAAGAAAGGCCTGGCAGTCTTCTTCCAAAAAGTCACTGGCTTGAAAGCCCCGTGGAGCAGTTCTGCTCAGCAACAGATCGGGTCGCCAAGTTCGAATCAACTCCACAGGAGTTGATTTACTGGCACTGTATATAAATAGGTACTCTTTTTGAAACTAGGAATATTATATTAGCTGTGGTTATTTTTGAGCACATATACACCGTTTACTTAATTCAAATTTAGTGATTTTTGTGCCAGGATTTTAGGGAAAGTTAAAATTTAAAGTAGAGAATGTTTAGAATCTTTGATTATATCTACAATTTAAAAGAACTCATCATTTTTTTAAAACCAACCAACAGCAAAAGACACACTTCCAATATTTCCTTTTTCCTGATATTTTAATACATTTTTTTAAGATGCCTTTATTTTTCTCTCTTAATCTTCAGTAACATTTAGCATAAAGAATTTTCTAATAATTTTTACTCTCTGAAATCATATGTCTCCTTGTAAGGAGCTTTTTAGAGACCTGAAATTAAGTGCTAGGTTAAGATTGGTAGTTCGAACTCACCCATCGGCTCCTTGGGAGAGAGACTGGTTATTACTCCTGTAAAGATGACAGCCTAGAGAACCCTGTGAGGGCACTTCTACTCTGTCCCATAGAGTTTCTGTGAGTCGGAATCAATTCAGTGGCACCCAACAGCAATAGCAATGTCTTGAACCATGTTGCCTGATGAAGAAACATAAAATAGAAAACACATATTCCTATATTCTTACTTAAATCCTACCCTTAGACTAAAGTGTTTTTTCTTTTCTTTAAAATAAAAGAGGAGGACAACATATGTTTCATCATCTTTTAGTTTACATTGTTAAATTTTCTATAGTTGTTATATGTTGTCATTCGACACTTAATCCGACCCTCATCACCAAGGTAAGGACAGAGAGAATTAATCACTTCTTACTGCTCAGATAACTTTTCATTATGTTGTACATAAATGAACCTATCTTGCTGCTAAGTAGTGCTGGCTTCTCTTTAGCATCATTTGGAACAAGGGCCACTATTATTGTACACCCAGGGTTCTTTGACAATTGAGAATTTAAATATATTAGATGTGTACTGTCTTACTTCCTTACTGCTGCTATAACAGAAATGCTCCAAGTGAGTAGCTTTAACATAATTTATTTTCTCACAGGTTAGGGGGCTAGAAGTCTAAATTTAGGGTAGTGAATCAAGGGGAAGGCTTTCTCTGCTCTGGGGGAAAATCCTGTCTCAGCTTCTCTGGCATTCTTCTTGGCTTTCGTTGGAGATCTCCACATAGCATCTTTCTCTCCCCATTCATTCTTGCTTGTTTCTGTGCTTAATCTGTTCCATTTCTGTCTCAAAAGTGATTGGTGTAAGATACACCCTACACTGATATTCCCAAATGGGATTACTTCTGAAGCTATACCAAAGTCACTGCCGTGAGATGATCCCGACTCATAGCAACCCCTCCTTTGGTTTCCGAAGTGGTATCACTGCGGAAGTCAATCTGCCAACCTTCCTTCTGAGGAGTGGCTGGTGGGTTTGAACTACCAGCCTTCTGGTTAGCAGTCAGATGCCTTAGGCACTATGCCACCAGTGCTCCTTTCCAAACAATAGGTGTTAGGAATTACAACATATGTTATTGGTGCCCACAATTCAGTCCCTAATGCATACTTTGATAGTTTTATAAGAAATGTTTATTATCAATAGATTTCTTCAAGTGTACAGAAATTGTGAGTTAAATAAAAACCATTTACGAAGGTATCAATGTCATATATTTTAGATAGTAAAGCAAAATATTAGTTTTGAAATGAAAATTAATGATTGTTTTATGCAACTAGGGCTGCTGAAATCCTTTACTATTTCGCCCTGAGACAAGCTCAGAAATACAAGATAAGTAAATTTCTTTCATCATCACATTACATGGCACTGACAGAAGCCAGAAGGAATCTGGGACTGTTTCAACATCATGATGCTATCACAGGAACCGCAAAAGATTGGGTAGTTGTGGATTATGGTACCAGGTAATGTAATTACTGAAGAGTGATCTTTAAAAAGGATTTTTTTTAAAATTAGAATTTGAGTCATAGATACATCTTTTGGTAAAGTTTTTAATATCTGTCAGTCTGCGTTAATAATGGTATCCCTTATAAGTATTACTTTAGCAAAAGAAAATAAACAGACAGAAATACCATCTTTCAAAGTATGTTCCAAGAAATCAGTTGACAAGAACACTAGCTGTCTCAACTTTTTATTGCAGTACCTTTCTGGAAAAGAATAGTAAAACAGTTTTATAAAGCCAATCCTATTTTCTCATGAGTACAGTGTGATAATTGAGGTTTCCTTTTTGACCAAGAATTTGACATCAAGTATATTGTAGTTATAATCCAGTGAGATGAAGAGGCCCACTTCATTTTATACCAGTCTGCTTTCATCCTTTTTCTTATCCACTTGTTCTTAGATGCATCTTTTTTTTTTTTGGTGAATGTTATTGGCCACTCCCCCCCTCCCCCCAAAAATAGACTTCACTGAAAAGCATAGCCAGGAAGGAAAAGGACCTAGAGATCTTGTCATATATGGATGATCTAAGGTATTGGGGATAAGAAGGATGGCCTGGGTGTTGATATCAAAGGTATTTTTAGCTCTCTGATGGGCTATCAGATGAATGAGGGAGTAACACTTCAGTTATCAGATGAATGAGGAAGTAGAAGTTCAAAGGTATATGTTGATAATATTTTTAAATCATTAAAGATATGTTGTAATTTTCTTAAAAACTTATAGACTTACTTTGTGAAAATATCCCTGTATGTGAAAAGTGTACAGAGCATATAAAATCAACATTAAAAGTTGATCCCAAATTGGTATTTATTAATTATAGTGAGTATTAAATTTTCAGTTGCAATATTGTTTTTCTTTTACCAAAGTTAGAGGAAAAAACATTCTTGAGGTTTCATTAGTGAACCTGAGTCAGTCCTTAAAAATAATATTCAGGGTAGTATCTTGAATATCTTCTTGGTTTTCTGTAGTAAATGTGTTTGACATTATCTGTCAAGGTTGAACTGTACTAAAAGTGGAAAACACTCATTAGATAATGATGTTGGTGTTTTTTCCATAGAAAGCATTTTTGAAAGAAAGCTCATAGCCTCTATTTTTCCCTTTCACTTGTTCATGCCTTCTTGGTTTATTGAAAGTTTAAATGTGTGACTGCTTACAAGCAGACAAGAGCAAAGCTCCTAAGAAGAAATAGAGGAGTTATTCTCCCATATTGCCTTTTCACTTACTGTCTGGCTACCATGTTGAAAAGAGGTTTGGGTACAGGTCATTGAGTTTTTGCTATAGAACATTTTCTGTCTCATGACCTTTCCAGAGGGTTAGTCATTATTTCCTCCATATATTTTGCATTACTTTTAACTTAAGAAAACCTCTCAGTACAAATTGCATTTTAGAGGAAATAAAAGATGACATAGTAATTCTCAAATTGAATTCGACATTTATAAATTTGCTCTGTGACCACTTCACACTTCATTGAAAAGTTACAAATGATTATCAAGTCATTAGCACAGGCATTTTAAGTAGGAAATTTCAAAACACAAGTTAAAGAATTATAAACAGAGAAGCAGCTAGCATTGTGTATTCTTTTATACTTAGATTATTGACTACTGTTCTTTCAGATATTGTCAGAAATGTCATTATTAAGGGTGTGTGGCTTAGGAATTGCATTTGGCTCTCAAAACAGCATCTGGAACGAGAGTAAATTCTATCTTGTGTATTTTTATGTTGTGTGAAGAAGTCTGCAGGCAACTGGTTCAGATCTGACAGCTTCACAGTGTCATCAGGGATCCACGCCCTTCTGGCTTTCTTCTTTTCCATCCTAAAGGTGACCCTTATAGTCATGTTCTCAGCTGTAGATTGAATGTTTATATAATCATAAACTGGAGAGTGAGAATACATCATGTCACACTTGGAAGTTAATTTTATTTGTGGTGGGAAGAAATGAATGAGACTGGGACACTGTAATGAAGATTCGGCTTAAAAAGTGGAAAATGGAAGTTTTTGGAGCTGAAGACAAAATGGTTGTTGTTGTTGTTGTTATGTGCCGTCGAGTCAAACCCGACTCATAGCGACCCCTCCTTGGGTTTCCGAGGCAGCATCACTACAGAAGTAGGATTGCCCAACCTTCCTTCCGAGGAGTGGCTGGTGGGTTTGAACCACCAGCCGTCTGGTTAGCAGGCAAGTGTCTTAGCCACTATGCTCCCAGAGCTCCCAGACAAAATGGTAATGAGGCCAATTAGAAGGAGGGTTTTAGAATTCTACCTATTGCTCAATTGGAATTAAGGTAGGTAAGAGAAAACTGAAGAAAGGATAAAGGTGAGGGTGAGGGAACTAACCTGTCAAATTGTTAAGAGCAGGCATTCTGACATCTTAAAATAATAGCAGTGACAACAAACTGGAAAATTGTAAATGTTCCTGGACAGTGTTTCCGGAGTTGTATTTCATGTAAACAGGATTAACTTCGTATTAGGATATTAGTAACTCTGAAAAGTCCCACATTGATGAAACATTTTGAATTTTGTTTTGCCCAATGTTTCCCAAATTTATTTGCCATGTTTACTTTTAAGCAAAATATCTTTTTATATCCTTAGAAAACATTTGGAGAATGCTGTGTTAGAGTCTTTAGGGCTTATCTCAGTAGACAGGTACATATGTGCCTTTAGGATGTGGGCATCCATCCGTGACTTCACACAATTGGAAGTAAGACTCTTTAATACCCTGTAATGCGTATAAGGTTTTAGCTGGTGAAGAACTTGTTTCTCATTCTCCAGGTTCTGACTATTTAAAGAGTAAAGATGACCATGTAGAAAATAGAAGGAAACTTAGACTGAGGGTCTTGTTTTGTTGACTGAGCTATATTTATTCATAGGGTCTTTCAGTCTTTTGAGAGTACTTATTAATTTCTAGGAAAACATTTGAATGTTGTTATTTGCCATCGAGTCGGATCCGACTCACAGGGACTCCTTGGGTTTCCAAGGTAGTATCACTACGGAAGTAGTTGCTCAACCTTCCTTCCGAGGAGTGGCTGGTGGATTTGAACCACTGGCCTTCTGGTTAGCAGTCAAGTGCCTTAGGTACTACACTACCAGAGCTCCAAAATATTTGAATAGGACTAAGAAATACAGCTAGATGATGACGTGAACTCAAATACATAAGATTATAGTACTAAAGTTATAGATTTACTATGTCAGTATATTTAATTAGTAAATTATTGATCATGGTTATTTTAGTCTTTAAAGAACATCTTAATGCTCTGCAAAAAGAAGTCATCGATAATATGTTTATTGATATTTTTTTGTTATTGCATGCGAACAAAAAATGTCTTTAAGGCGTTAGGTCCAAAGTTGCTTTCTGTGTTGAGGAAAACAGTACATAGATTCATTCTGATAGTTATTTCAGGAACATCAGCGTTTCTCTACACATTTCTTCAGTGTGTATCTACTTAGGATGCCTCCATAGACCCTGAGAGAAATATGACTGAATTTGAATTTGAAGAAAACATCAAGCAAGCCCCCCCCCCCCCCCCCCCCCCCCCCCCCCCCCCCCCCCCCCCCCCCCCCCCCCCCCCCCCCCCCCCCCCCCCCCCCCCCCCCCCCCCCCCCCCGCCAATTTGTAGTGCTTCAGGAATAGCTGGTAACAGACTGAGGTTGTGCTCCAGAATTTATCTTGAATGAATTGATTCATAAACATACTTTTGACACCACAGATACAAAAATACAATATGGTTAAAATTTCAGTGGCCAAGAAAAGTAAGAAGGATGAAGACAATTTCATTATCTAGATCTGTAAAATATTCTCTCGTCTACTTCTTTTGTGCAAGAGTGTCCAATTAAATACAACAAGATATCTATTTGAATTCTGGGGTGATGGTGTATACTGATTGAATTTTTTGTGAACTGAGTTATGTCTTCTTTTCTTTTTGTTTCAACTCGTATTAAAGCTTCTCTTAATGTATCAGTCGTTGTTTGATAGAATACCTTATAGCTGTTGGGGAAATCATGCTGGTTATTCTTATTATTTGGTACAATATTCGTAGAAAGTATAAGAAATTTGAGTAAATGGTTTCAGGTACATCCAGAAAATTTTCTATTTTAAAATCTTACCCGTTGAATCTTCTAATTAACGTTTTTTCTCAGTTCTTAGTTCTTGAAGAAAAATAACCAGTTTCTTACAGGTTCATTGTAAGTTTCACTTTGTGATCACAGGATAAAGTTACTGGTGTTTGGCCATTGTTAAAGAAACTAAGAATATTGTATGCAGATTTTTGAATTACTTCTCAGATTAGTAAAATATTTTTATTCACAGACTTTTTCATTCACTAATGAATTTGAAGAAGATAATTGGAGATTCTGCACTTCTTCTTATTTTAAAGGACAAGCATACGTATGACTCTTACTCTTCTGATAACTTCTTAGAGATGGTTAGTTGCTATCTTTTATATGCATCATAAGAACGTGTTATTCTTTTGTTCTTGGATTGAAAAAGGGGATGAGAAGTTCAATGAAAATATACATTGAAATACAGTTATTGGTACATTATTTGAAAGGTTTTGTGCCGCTTTATATGATTTATACGTAGGTCCTTCTTTCCTGTAAATCTCTCTGTATTTGATGTATACATGTATTTTGTTCAGGTAGAGTCAAATGGAAGGTACTTCTGACTAAACCTAAGGCTGAAAAATGAAATGTGTGTGTAAAATGTATGAGCTGGGCTTTCAGAATACTACTAACGTGATACTGTGAGGCAACTCAACCAGTGTTATATTTAGTTGTTTTGCTTGGTTTTAGTTAGAACTCCCTTGACATTTCAGTTTTTGTCAGCCCTGAATCTTTTGCTAATCTTGAATTTTAATAATCCCAAAATGTGTTCTGACTTCAGGCTGAAATCCATACTGTGGGCTGTGCTCAGGTGTGTGACATAATAATAATTGAGGCATTAGACCAGCTATAGCCTCAAACCCTGTACCTGATGGCATGGGCCTTGAAAAATTTACTAAACATCTGTGCCTTCACTCCTTTCCCTATAAAATGGGAGGATAATATCTGCCGTGACTCGTATGGTGACAGTCATATGAACTAATACAACAAAAAGGGAGAAGCACACTTTTCCTTCTTTATTTCATCTACAGCAAGGAAGAATAATTGACAAAATAGTTAATTGTAACTCTCTTTCACTTGACAACTAACATTTTATATTCATTGTGCATTTACCTTGAGGCCTAGAGAAAATAGTGGATGGCGTGTGTAGTGAGTGATAGGCTTTGTAATTTTGCATGTAATTTGAATTTACATGTCAGGAATCAGAGATGAAGCTTTAATATTTTCATGTATTTGGTGCTCGTGATCAAGTCATAATTATATATTTCCATAATAATGTAAAAACTGCATGAAATGAACATACATTTCTAAAGGATTCGAAAAGTATACAAATGTAAGGTAGTAAAACCCTTTGTAGAGTTGTCCCTGGAACTCTGATTTATTTTGTTTCTAGTTTGAGCTATGCATTGTAGACTATAGCCTCAGTTTGGTCTTCTCCTGTAGCATATGTTGTACTAGCAATCTAACTACACACACACACACACATACATACACACACACACAGAAGGATTTTTTATTTTGAAGCTTGATGGACTTTATCTCTGGGTGGCACCAACAGTTATACACTTGACTATTGGCCTATTGGTTGGTGGTTAAAACCAATATAGGCAACTCAGAAGATATGCATTGTGATCTGCTTTTGAAAGGTCACAGCCTTGAAAACTCTGTGGAACTGTCTACTCAAACTTACATTTATTCATAGGGTCTTTCAGTCTGATGAGAGAACTTACTACTTTCATGAGTTGTATTACCTCCATGAGTTAGAATTAACTCAACAGCAACTAATAACAACAAGAAGTAGCTAGAAAGAGGGTTTTTTTCCCTTCTTAATGGCCTTTCTTAAAATTTTTTGCCAGATACTATTACCTAGCTAATTTTGAAACTTGAATTTTAAAAGTAATTTTTTTTTAATAGGATATGGAACAAAAATCACAAGATTCTCTGCCACAGAAAAATATTATAAGGCTGAGTACGGACCCAAGGTAAATACTTAATTTTCCGTAAACCTTTAACACTTTTCTGGTTTGACTTTTTTAGTTTTCATAGTTCTTGTCTCTAAAGCATATATTTGGGGGCAGTATTTCAGTATTCAATATATTAATTTAAAAATTACTGAAGAAATGGGTTTTCTTCTATCAGTCTGAGCTTGAGACCAAGATCTGTATCATGTTCAATGCTAATAGGTAACACAGTGTTTGGTACATTTGTGGAATAAACTATTATGTAATTAATATTTCTCACATATACTTCATATAAGATGGTAAACATATATCTTTATGAAAAAAAATTCTTATTTAATACTGTCTATGTTTAGATTGTTTTTGTTTAATGACATTTTCCTTAGTTATCTTGTTTTCATGAATTCGTTGGTCCTATTTATTTAAGATGAGAGAAGAAAGATGATTATTACTAAAGATCTGGGTTCCTAATGTGAATTACTCACTAGATACATTGTGCTTGTCACAAAGCCTCCTTTTACTGCTATCGCTTTGTGCTGAAGTTAGTGGGAAAGGTGTTGAGTTGAACTAAAATCCAGGCCTTTATTCAGTGGTGCTATCTTATTTACAAGGAAGTGTTTTATTGTTTTATCACTATTTTTTTAATCATCAAATCATCTGCTTTATATCAATCAGTAGATCATTTTGCAGTGTACCCAGAGAGCCAGCATATTATTTTTTAAATAGGACTTTTTCCTTTCTTAAATCGAGAAGTTTAGTTTTATGTCTTCCAAATTGTTGGCTAAAAGTTTAATCATGTAAGGCATAATTCATTTTAACTCCTCTCTCCGTCTCACTGCCATTGAGTTGGATCTGACTCATAGTGACCCCTTCTTGGGTTTTCAAGGCAGTATCACTACAGAAATAGATTGCTGAACCTTCCTTCCAAGGAGTGGCTGGTGGATTTGAACCACCAGCCTTCTGGTTAGCAGTCAAATGCCTTAGGCACTACATCGCCAGAGCTCCCATTGAAAACATATGGACCTGAACATTATAGAAAAAAATATGTATAGAGTGACTGGAAAAGTTGAGATTTCACTTAGGCTTAGACTAAAGCTAAATTTCATCATTGAGTAGAGACTTTATAGACTTCTTGTAGCTTAGAACAAGAAAATAAATAACTATTTTGTAGTAATATTAAAGTATAAGTAACATTGTTGAAGTTTGAAAAGCTTTCAGTTTGCTAGGTCTGTTAGGATGAAAAAATAAGGACAGTGAAAGAAAAATCTGATAAAATTATAAAGCATTATGACTTTCTTTGTTTCAAAATGAATAATACTTCAATGCATTTGATGTTGTATGCCTGTTCCTGAAATATTATGTCCCTGTTGAACCGTGGTGTTAGTAAATCTACTTGTGCATAATCCTCTTATCTATTAACCTTTAAACTCATTTATTTGGGTGGGGAAGGTCTTTGTTTTTGCTGATTATAAAACTAATTATTCTTGCGTAGGTAATTTGTACCCTACCTCACAATCACCCTATTGTCTTTTGTAGCTCTAAATACCTACCGTTGGTTTCCCTACGAACATATGGTGGGGTGAGTAGGTTGGTGTAAGTGGGTAGAATGAGATGTGCTTGGGACCACAGTGGGTCAGAGGAAGGTATATGCCTTGTGGCTTTTCCCTTTCCCATACTGTCCCAGCCTTAGCCAGCAGTCACTGATATCTTACCCTTATTTATTCTAGAGGAAGGAAGTTAAGAGATACAGGTAGATTAATCAAGGAGAAAAATACTTCTGAGCTTTAATATTGAAGATTTTTAATTATAGGTAATCATACATGGACTGGTTGAGGCTACTAATAAAATGATCATTTTCTGATTTTTTTTTAAATCGTGTATATGTAAATAGTGCTCTTCATCTTAATATTTCTTTACAATTCTGTTCTACTAAATGTCAATGCCACCATAGTTAGGGACCTTGGGAATACTTCTGACGGTCAGATTCTTGTTTTTATTATCCACTTTGTACTGTAGAGCCTCGTGCATAGAACTTCTTGTATTTTTGTTTTCAAAATCTATATTTTACTTGTTAGCCACAAATTATCTCAGTTACTGATCTCAGTAAAATTGGTGAAGAATGAAGGAATGATCATGGTCTTTAAAATGCTATGATTTAGCAGATACTGAAAGTTAAGTAATTTTCTGCAGTTCTCAGTCTTTAAATGGGACTTTTCAGAAATGTGGCTATGAGCCTCTTTCATATTCTTTACTGTCCTTCTATGATAATTCTAGAGCTTGGCTTTATTTTAATTATAACATATTTCCTATTTGAATAAGAAATTATTAAATTACTAATTTGAATAAGAAATTATTTTCAATGAGGGAGATAGTCCCTCCCCAAAAAAGAGGGTGAAAATTGGTTATGGGAATCAATTGAAAAATATTTCACTCTTTTTTATCTATAAAGCACAGATATGCATATGGTACATAAGCATATGAACAATTTATTTGTAGTATTAAACAGTATGAGGGGAGTGATTATGAAAAAAATGTTTAAAAAGTCTTTTTTTTTTTAGGCAAGTGATAATTGAGAAACAAAGGTTGAGAAACACTGATCTAAATCCCATAGACTATTAATAATACATGTAAATGAATTTGATCATGCAGGTAGCAGATTAGCTATAGCTATAACCTAACATAATTTAGTTAAAAAATAGTTTATAACCTACTGAAAGGGATATAATACATGTTGATGTGCCTAGTTTACTTCATGGGAGTATTTAATATGTGAATTCATAATCTTTGTTTAGAAAGCAAGCGTGATTAAGAGTTAGGGCATTCTGACAAGTCATAAATAGTCTAGCCTTAATTAATCCCTAAATGTAAATACATGTTTCTTTTTCTCTCTACTTGTGTAATTGCCTAAGGAGACTAGCTGTAAAGAAACTCAACACGCAAACTTGCAGGATTAGACACTCTGATAATACAGGAAAAAACCTGAGACAGGTGGAAGGATTTCAGTCTTCCTTCAGCATCTTGTCTCAGGCAGGGCAGGAGCCACCTTTGCCACAGCATAAACTCAGAAGTCACGTGGTGAACATGTTGTTTAAGGCAGATAGTTAGAAATACCACCTAATATATAAATATAATCAAAATTATATTGAGATAACCTTTGAAAATCTGAAAATTCAATTTTTCAAGTAGAAACTTTTTTTCAGCTTGGAAGTCATTTATTTAAACCACTATTACAAATTTACCATTATGTACTTTTAATTTTCAGCAAGTTACTTAAGGAGTCCTACATCTCTTTCTTTTGGTTGGAAGAAGGCATTAGCTTGAAAAATAAATCATTAACAATGTGGTAAAGTGAAAGAGGTGTCCCTGGGTAATACGAGCAGTTAAGCATTCAACTACTAACTGAAAAGTTGGAAATTCCAACCCACCCAGAGATACCTCAGAAAACAGGTCTAATGGTCTGCCCCTAAAAGGTCACAGCCTTGAAAACCTTGTGGGACATAGTTCTAATCTGGCACACACGGGATCACCTTGATTTGGAATCTACTTGATGGCAACTGATAACAACAGCAAAGCAAAGGAAGTTTTCTGGGCTTAAGTGGTTTCAGAATATCATAATGATGTAAAAAATGCTTAGTTCCAAAGGCACTCCGTATCCACATTGCCATTTACTTGGCCATTGAATGGTTCTCCCTGGATGACCTCCAAGCACCTCTAATGTTTTCTGGCTTCCTCCATATACTCTTTGCCTTGGATCTCAATGTTGGTTAGTAGCATCATTCTCTTTTTAGCTGTGTAGGCAGAACCATCTTTGATTTCTGCCTTTTAAAAAATTCCTTAATTTCATCAATTGGAGAGTCTTTTGGATTTTACCTCTACCCATCTCTGGCATCCATCCCCTCCTGTCTTCCTGTTAGTCTAAGCCATCATTTACACTTTGCTTGAACTACTGCCATGGCTTTTTTTCCTCTTTAATTTCTCTACGTCCACAATTCTTTATATGTTATGTCAAAGGAATCTGCCAATGCACAGCTCTGAGAAAGGGCCTGCTACTCTTCCCCAGGGACTTCTTATTGTCTGTTGAGTGAAATATGACCTGATAGTCAAATATTTTAGTAGTAAGTAAACTAGTAGTTATTTTAGGAGTAAGTACTAAGTAGTAACTATAACTAAGTACCTCAAAACTTAGTGCATTAAAATAACGCTCCTATATCTCTCATGAAGGATCTCTGGTGGTGTAGTGGTAAAGGCATGTGGTTGGTAATCTGGTTCAAATCCACTGGCTGCTTCCTTGAAGAAAGATGGAGCAATCTGTTTCCATAATGATTTACAGCCTTGGAAACCCAATGGGGGTCATTATGAATCAGCAATGACTCAGTGGCAGTGAGTTTAGTTTTTGGATATCTCGTATTGTTTTATGGATTGACTGGGTTCAGCTAGGCAGTTCTTGCTTGGGATCTTATTATAGTACAGCCAGTTTAAATCTGAGGCTGGAGTTCCCTGAAAGCTCGACTGGGCAGAGGATCCAAGAGGGCTTACTCATGTGGCTAATATTGTAACTCTTAGCTGATGCCTCACTTGGGTCTGTCAGTTGTCGGCGTCTACATACAATCTCTCCATATGACTTGGGTTTCTCTCACTATGGTCGCTCGTTCCCAGAGGGAATGTCCCAGAAGTGTGTGCTCTTAACAGGTCTGTGTGGAAATGGCAGAACTTCGTATGATCTAGCCTCAGACCTCCTAGAAGATCCTCTCCACTATTTTCTGTATGTCAGATGAGTCACTAAGGTAAGCTAGAATTCAAGGGCAGCAGAATTATTTTCTCTTCCTTGATGTTAGGAGCATACACAGGGAGCAAAGAAAATAATGACACTCCTCTTTGGAGACAATCTACCACAATTCACCTGCTGGCCACCACAATTCCTATACCTTTTATGCACAAAATAAACTCATCTTCCTCCCCAAGTGCCCAAGTCTTACCTTGTTAATGATACTGACTCACAAACTTCATCTAAATCTAGTCTGTAGTGGCTTACTCATGTGGCTGAAAGTAAATGCTGACTTAATTCTGCTAGTATAATTATTTGAAATAAATCCTACCATGTTGCAAACTCGTGGGTAGGAACAATTTCTTTGATTTATTTCCACTACAATACTTATGGTGTTATCTTCAACATAATAAAAATTCAGTGCAGATTTGTTGAAATACATTTAATTGTTGATTGAGAAGAATATTAAGCTTTAGATGGCAGCTATTCCTAGAACACAGTTCACATTCTGTGTGAAAATATGGTATCTGTACATATTTTCCCCAGACAGAAGTTCTTTCTTCAGATATTTGGAGATTTCCTGCCAGAATGCTTCCTAATAAAACACTTACCTAATAAAGCAAATATTACTACTGAATAATAAACCACAGTAATTCAAAAGAGTTTGAATTTGCTTAGTATTTGAATAAGTGCTCATTTGAGATTTTTGAGTTTCATGCCATAAGACCTGAAAAATTTAGGTTGCATCTCAGAATCATTGCTTTTACAGAATTCCTTTTAGTGTGTATTTTTGAAGACTCTTCAAAATGAGTGAGTACAAAAGGTTTTCCCAAATAGCTGAATTAGTTGACCATGTCAGATAGGTTTGTACATATGAGACTTTCTTTTTAATTGACAAAGAGTACTTTCCTGACACTTTGTGCCATTTCAATATTGTTTATGCTAAATGGCTCTTCTAGTAATAATGATAGTGTCAGTGGGTTAAAGGCTTTGGTTCATTTTTCATTTGTCACCATTTCATCAACATATTTTCTTCACTAAATAAGAATATACCTAACAAAGTGTGTAATCTCTCTATTAGTTATTTAAACAGAAGTTTTATATGAAACAAGCTCACAACCTTATTTTTACTGTTAAGAAATGGAATTTCTAGGAAAACAGAATTTTCCTCAGTTTCTGGCAATATTACTTATTACACAATAGACTTTTTAGAGTCATTTGTGGCTTCAGGACTGAACTAAGAGTCTAGGATTTGACAAAGGTGTTTCTAGTCTGAGAAACTGGAGTCTGTTAGGAACGGCCACTGCTGAGATAGATCTTATCTTGTTGTTGATCATCATATTGGGGAGGGGAGCATGGAAAAGGATTAGCAATGACAATTAGTGTAAGAACTATGCTTGTTTGCATGTTGTTCATGTATTATAATGGTTTTGCACAATCCTGTCATGTACTAGAAAGCTGGTATAGAAATATGAAGTTAGTTAACAGGATAGTAAGTATACGAAATCAAAAGATTGAGTGTTTCGTTTAAAATGGTGGACTGTATTTTGAAATTAAACCATTGAAATTCAAGGTAATGAGTAGAATACATAATTTGGCTAGGATTTGACACCCTGGATTCTCTATTATTCTGAGAGCATCTGACTGTCTCTGCTTTTTTAAGCTGTGTTAGAACTTTTCTTTTCATGCAAGAAGTGCTAACTGACAGTACTGGAGACTGTTATTAAAATTAATAAAAAATGAGCTATTCTAGTTCTGTCTTGAATAGCATTACTGTACTTATGAATTTATACTCTATTGGGCTTGAGTGATGAATTCATAATTCTATTTAAGAATAAATGACTTGTAAAAGGTGTTTGTTTATTTTTTCCTCAGTTCCATCTGAAATTGTGTTTTGTTAACTTTGACTTTTTTGAGATGTAGATTGACCACTTTTCTTATTATCCAGAAACAACTTTCGTTCTGTTATCATGTGCAGTACTTTTAGAAGAGGTATTTTATGCAAAAGACTGAGTAGAGTACAGTAAATTATTTAAATAACCAGAAGCTTCTTAGGAGTGGGAGGCATCTTGGACATGATATGTTAGTTCATTTTGTGTTTAATGCTTTTGCATTGATGAGTGGCCAGAACTAATTTTGGAGCAGTCATGTCTGGGTAGCAACATAAAATAATCATAATAGGTATTTGCCATCTAGGCTCGCATTTTGCCTGATTTATCTGGGAAATACAGAGGTTTTTGGAGAAGAAAATGAAGAAAGTCTTACTCTCCTCAATGTGTTCTCTCTACTCCTAACAATTCTATTTTATGACATCAAGACTGATGAATATTAATTTTTGAAATACTCTTTCAACCACACATTGAGTTAGATGAAGTAACACTTATTTTATTTAACAACAAAACAAAACTTGACACATCTGATTTAAATGATGGCTTACTGGAGACCCCTGAGACAGAATTCCCATTAAAACTCATCTGAAAATATAGAAGATGTTGAACAGGAACACCGGAACTTTGTTTTGGCAATCAACCTATTGCTAGAATCTAGTATGTCCTAAAACTACAAAGCTGATGGAACTGGACTGAAAAAATGCAATTACTCACCAAGGCTCCAGTGATAAATTGTTAGAAATAAAACCAACATGCTCTCCTAAAAGCAGATATAGAGCGTCTTTTACTTTTCATAATGTCTGTCTCCAAGACTGAGAAAGTCTGGTACAATAGCAACTACAAAAATGACAAATATTTTTCTATAGGGAGGGGACTACTTTTCCAGGTACTCAGGCAGGCCTGTAGCTATTCTTTTCTTTCTTGGCCTCCTACACCAGCCTTCCCAAATAAGTAATATCTGTCTTTTTTTTTTCCCCCCATCTATATCCTATCCATTTTTAAAAAAAAATTTTTTTTTTTATTGTGATTTGGATGAAGACTTACAGAGCAAATTTACTTTCCATACAGCAGTTCACATATACTTTGTCTCATGTCATTGACCACACATTGACCACAGTTTACCACAATGCAACAGCTCCCCTCCCACTTCCTCCCCATAGTTACCTCTTCTCAGTGACCATCCCTCCATACTCTCCTGGGCCCTGAGCTGTCTCCCTGTGCATAAGCAGCCCTTCCTTCTCCCATGATTATTCTCTCCTTGAGGTAAATGTTGAACTCACATGCCTGTACTTTGTTTGGCTGGAAACCACAGGTGTGGGTTCAATTCCAGACCTGAAGGGCATCTAGGGGCCATAGTCTCAGTGGTTCCACCAGGCTTTATTGGACCAGCAAACCTGGTCTCC
>NW_006921937.1:3339421-3340069 GCF_000298275.1 Orycteropus afer afer
CACCTGGGAATTCTGATCATTCACATAAACTTACAGGACCATTGTCTGCCAACTCTATATATGATCTTGGATACACTCCCCATTTCATAGACATAACTAATCGTTTAGCCTGTCCACCTGTCTATCCATCCATATACCCATGTTTGCCTTCACTGACTACTCAGTACTGAATATGCAAAAGGGTTCATATTTGTTGTCTGTACCTCCCTATGTCTTTCTCATCCTCAGTGCTGCCATATTGCTCACTCATATTTGGTACATTGCCCTTCTCTTCACCCAAATCAGTATTTATCTCTCTCTGTCTAACAGCGTTGTGTTCCCTCCCCTCCCCTCCCATCCCTCGTAAACAACAAAGAAAATTTCCTTCAATAGATAAAACTTAACTTTTATAATAACAGACTAATACAATATTTGTCCTTTTGTGACTGACTTATTTCACTCAGCATAATGTCCTCCAAGGTCATCCACGTTATGCAGTGTTTTGCAGATTCTACATTATTCTTTAGCCTTGCATAGTATTCCATTGTGGGTATGTACCATAGTTTGGTTATCCATTCCTCAGTTGATGGACATCTAGGTTGTTTTCATCTTTTGACTATTGTAAATAGTGCTGCGATGAACATGGGCATGCATATATCTGTTCTTGTT
>NW_006921937.1:3340213-3371537 GCF_000298275.1 Orycteropus afer afer
CCCTAGGCACTGGGCACAATCCTCTGTGCAGTCCCTGGCTAGCAGGGTGATTTTTAGGTTAATTCTTAGGTCCTACCACCACTCAGAAATCTCCAAGCTCTCTGTGCAGTCATGGTCACTCAGGATCGCTGCCAGACCGCAGCTCTGTATGTCTCCTTTTTTGGTATTTTCACACAAATTCTTCTGCTAGTTGGAGTTTAGTCCACTTCTGTATCCTTCCCTTCAAGGCTCAAGAGTCCACGATTATCTTCTGTGTCTGTGTTAATTGGTTTCCTTTTTCTTTGTTGAAGAGAGTCTGTGCAGTCCTTCTGCCTAGGCCGCCATCTTGCCGAAACTAGTAATATCTGTCTTAATCAGTCTCCACTTAATTGACAAACTAGATCAGGTGACCCTCTCCATTCCCTTTCAGTGCTCATGGCACCCTGTCATGTGGCTAGCAGCACACTGGGGTGCTTGCCTCCCTCCAGTATTTCAATTGAGTTGTGTTGATTATCTTCAATCAATTATTTATTCCCAAACTAGTCATTCTTGTTACTTTACTTGTACAGTTTAATTAATTATTATTAAACTTATGAATTATACAAAATGGGAGAGCTGTTTTTATGAAGTTGACTGCTTTAGTAATATTCAACAAAGGTGAGTCACTGATTAATAATTGGTGAAATGATTGGAAATGATTTGTGAAGAAATCTTAATGATGTAGAAGCAACCTGTACTCAGATTACTTAATATTTTAAAGCGTTTAAGTTCTTGCTCTACTTTAGAGAAAGCTAAGCCAGAACCTACAGATGATTTATCATGTGCATTATGGTGCAGAAAATATGATACAGTAGTCTAATTAGAAGTCCCATATTGGTCTTACATCAGTTGCTAAGGAAATTTCCGTTGTTTGTGTTTTATGGTAAAATAAAATGTTAAAGATACCCTATTATTACTTAACAACAGTTTGATTATCAGACCTTATCCATTGTGTCTGTATTTTGCGTTCAATTTGGTGACTGAGTCTTTCAGAAATAAGTTGTCAGCACAAATGGGTGACTCTTGATAATGTTACATCTAGGGAAATTATCTGCTCAAGGAAAGTGCTATTGGTGGTGTCATAGGCCTGTCAACTACTGTAGTAATCTCTCCTGGTGGATACCTTGCTTCAGAGAGTCAGAGTTGGGATTGAAGACTGAATCCCGGTCAGGCACAGCTACCCTGGATTAAGTCTTTCGGAAACTTGCAGTCAGGTTGTATCTGTGCATGTGAGCTTGTTATTCACCCACTTCTCTGTCACTGCAACTATATATCTCTCAAGGCATTATTAACAAACTATAGTTACATTACTTATTTCCTTTCTGTTGATCTCCTTTGCTAAAATATCAGCTCCATAGAACATGAAATCTCTCTGCTTTGAATCCCCTGATAAATGCTTGGCATATTGTAGGAGCTGAACAAATATTTGTAGAATAAACTAACCCTAGATTAGGAAAGGGACTTTACCCAATACCAAAATTAAAAAGACAAAGAATAATCTTTACTCCTGTCTTTGGCAAATGCAGTGTCTGGATGGACATCTAGTTGTATGAGGATAAGTTAAGTGGAAAGTTGTTGTTGTTGTTGTTAGGTGCCATCGAGTTGTCTTCTACTCATAGCGACCCTGTGCACATCAGAATGAAACACCACCTGGTCCTGAGCCAGCTCCACAATTCCTGCTACACTTGAGTCCATCACTGCTGCCACCATGTCAGTCCACCTCGCTGAGGGCCTTCCCTTCTTTTGTCAACCCTCCACCTTACCAAGCATAACATCCTTCTCCAGAAAATGGTCCCTTCTGACAACATGACCAAAGTAGGTGAGACGAAGTCTGGCCATTTTCACCTCCAACAAGCATTCTGGCTGCACTTCCTCCAGGACAGGCCAGTTAGTTCTTTTAGCAGTCCACAGTACTTTCAGCATTCTTTGCCAACACCGCAGCTCAAAAGCATCAACTCTTCTTCAGTCCTCCTTTTAATTGTCCAGCTCTCACATACAAATGAGGCAATTGAAAATACCATGGCTTGGGTTAGGCGCACCTTAGTCCTCAAGGAGACATCTTTGCTCTTCAGCACTTGAAAGAGGTCCTTTGCAGCCGATTTGCCCAGAGCTATATGTTGCCTGCTGTCCTGACTGCTGCTTCCGTTGGTGTCGATTGTAGAACCAACCAGCGTGAAGTCTTTGATAATTTCAATCTTTTCTCCATTTATTGTGATGCTGCTTATAGGTCCACTTGTGAGGATACTTGTTTTCTTTATATTGAGATGTAATCCCTACTGCAGACTGTAGTCTTCAATTTTCATCAGTAGGTACTTCAAGTCATCCTCACTTTCAGCAAGCAAAGTTGTGTCGTCAGCATATCGCAGGTTGTTAATGATTCTTTCTCCAATCCTGATGCCATGTTCTTCTTCATATAGTCCAGCTTCTCGGATTATTTGCTTTGATTGAATAAGTATAGTGAAAGGATACAAACCCTGACACACTCCCTTCTTGATTTTAAACCATGTAGCGCTCCTTCTTCTGTTTGAATGACAGCCTCCTGGTCTATGTACAGGTTCCTCATGAGTACAATTAAGTGTTCTGGAATTCCCATTCTTTTCAGTGTTATCCACAGTTTCTTATGGTCCACACAATCAAATGCTTTTGCATAATCAATTAAACACAAGTAAACATCTTTCTGGTATTCTTTACTTTGAGCCAAGATCCATCTGACATCAACAATGATATCCCTCATTGTATGTCCTCTTCTGAATCCAGCTTGCACCTCTGGAAGTTCTCTGTCAATATACTGCTGCAATCATTTTTGAATTATCTTCAGTATTAATGCAATATTAATGATATTGTTCGATAATTTGCATATTCTGTGAGATCACTTTTCTTTGGAATGGATACAAATATGGATCTCTTCCAGTCAATTGGCCAGGTAGCTGTCTTCCAAATCTCTTGGCATAACCAAGTTAGTGCCTCCAGTGGGGCACTGTTTGCTGAAATATCTCAATAGGTATTCTGTCAATTCCTTAATGTATGAAATAGCTGCAAATATACATTAATAATCGGAACATGGAATGTATGAAGTATGAATCTAGGGAAATTGGATGTTGTAAAAAATGAAATGGAACAAGGTCTGGGTAGTGTAAATGAAAAGAGAGTTACCTCTAGTATATTGTAGAAACTTAGCTCAATTAAAAGGCAAAAGGAAGTATTGTAGTTGTGCCCAGGCAGAAACATGCACACTGCAACAAAATATGGAATAAAATTTAGACTGATTTAGTTTTTTTCTCTGTGTTAAGATGACTATGGAATTTTGTAATCATTTTATACTCATTATCTTTCATATGTGAATATAACAAAAAGTCATTTTCAAATGTGAAAACATTTATAAAACATACCTAGTACCCCTTCCCTTCATTTTAAAAATAAATTTTTAAATCATATTTGATAAGGTCAACTTAGCTGGCTGATAAATCAAAGTTAAGAATTCCTAAGTGAGGAATAAAAACAATTGGACATAGTGAAATTTGTGATTTACAATAAATCGTTATTGTAAATTTGATCAAAGTGAGGGTAGAAATGCTTACCTAATTTCAACAGAACTTTTATAATGTAAAAGTACTTTACTGACAATAATGTAAGCCTGTAGTTTCAAATTAGGTTGATAACTTAAAGTGGTAGACAGGGCGTATAAAACTGAAAAAAAAATCCTTTGCTGTCGAGTTCTGACTGATGGCACCCCTGTGTGTTACAGAGTGGGACTGAGCTCCATAGCATTTTCTTGGCTTAAACTTCTGTAGAATCGGTTTGCTGTGCCTTCCTTACACACTCCCCCTGGGTGGGTTTAGACCGTTTGGGCTGCCTAAATAATTGTTGTTTGAATCATCTCTCCTAGTCCATTGCTTTCATTTACTATCGATGTACTGTTGACTCGCCAGATACTTATGTCTGTCAAGTATAATCTGAGTCCTATATCCGTATACTCAGTGGCCAGGTGGACAGCATCATTGGGATGACCCACTAACACCTCCATTTCAACATGTTTAAAAGGAAACTCTTCTTTTTCACTCAAATCTGTTCTGTGGTTCCAAGCCTTTTAACACATTTTTAGCATCACCATTCAGTGTCCCAGTCTAGAAGAGTGACCATATATCCTAGTTTTCTCATTAGTATCTCCTCTAACTCTCAGAAGTTTATCACTTTCGGCGGTAAATTATAAGATGACCCTAATCATCTTTGTCTCTTCTCTTTTGCTTTCAACTTGTATCCAAACACTGAGTCTTTCCATGTTGTTTCCTAACAGTATCTTAAATTTGTCCTCTTCTTCTCTTCACTGCCACTACCCTGCATCAGGATGCTACTGTCTCTCCCCTTGGATGATGGAGACAACCCTTTGGCAAATGTCCCTGCTTCATACATTTGGAGTAATTAAGTTAGATTATGTAGAACTTCATATTGTAGGACCTAGTGCGTAGTAGGCACTGAGCAGATGTTAGCAACATATCAATCCTCAACATTGTTCTTTTTTCTGTTGCCCAAAGGATGAACTCCAGACTTAACACAGTTTATGAGTCTGCACGTTGTTCTCTTTGGCCTTATCACCCGTATCACTCCAGCCAACACTGTTGCCATCAGTTCTCCAATATGCTGTCTTCTGTCTTACTTGTAGATCTTTGCTGCTTGTAGATCTTTGCTGCTTGTGGTAGTTAAGGTTGTATGTCAACTTAGCTGGGCTGTAGTTTTGAGTGCTTGGCAGCTGAATGTAGCTATTCTCCATGATGAGATTGTATCACTTCCATGGTGGAGTCTGTTGTGAGCAGCAAAATAGTTTGCCTTTGGGGTGTGGCCTGCTTCTAGTATATATGGAGAAGCTTTGAGGAAGGCCTCTAGCTTTTGGGCACATTTGGGTCCCGCATTTGGCCAAGTCTTCATCTCTGGTTCCTGGACTGAACCAGTGGTCTGCTGTGTTGCCTGGCAATTTTGGGATTATGCCATTTTACCTAGCAGCACCTGCATGAATGAGAAGAAGCCTCTGTCTTGCTCCAGTGGGCCTGGAACAAGAGGCAGAGCTGAAGCCCAAAGTCAAAGGGCCTTCACCAACTCCTAGAGCTGGCACTCTGTATTCAGACTTCTAGCCTCCTAAACTGTAAGAGAACAAACTCCTGTTTGTTAAAGCCATCCACTTGTATTTCTGTTGCAGCAGCACTAGAGAACTAAGACACTGCCTGAAAAAATACCTTCCTCCCCTACCTCCCAAGCACGCAGACACAGACACACACTTTCTCTGTTTTAAAACATAGTGTACATGTCACATAAGGAGCTCTGCTGCTGCAGTACCTAAGCATTTTACTACTAACCAGAAGGTTGGCGGTTCAAACCCACCAGCCACTCTGTAGATGGAAGACCGGGCAATCTACTCCCATAAAGATTTACTGCCTTGGAAACCCAGTGTGGGTCACTGTGAGTCAGAATCAACTTGATCACAATAGGTTTGGTTTTTTGATTTGCGTAGATGTCACATCCTCTGGAAACTTCCCCAGTATCTTTGGGTCAGGTTTAAATATCTCTCTTGTATGGTCTTATGGGACTGTGCCATTACACACTGTTATCTCACTTAATCACATGTCTCACCTAAAACACTTGCTATAAACTCCTTGAAGGCATAGATTGAATCTTGTTCATTATTCGAACCTGGTGCCTAGCAATTTTTGAGGAAAGTGACCTGGTAATATGTGCCAGGAGCATTTGAACTGCTAATTCCTCTGGAGGAAATCCATCCTGCAAAATTGATCAGGTATAGGGATAAGGAGAATGGGGCAGAGATATGCATCTCATCTTTATTTATCATGTGCACAAATATTTTAAAATTTTCAACAATAAAAAGGAATTAGATTCCCTATGTTCATAAAATTTTATAAAATGTTAAAATGCCTAGATTAACATTTCTTTCTGTAATAAAGAAATCATGCATGGAGATTAATAAACTCTGAGTCTTTAGCTCCTGTTTTTTATGAGATCTGTGTCTCAAGCTCCATAGAAAAATGAGGGTGATTTATTTGAATTAAAGAAGTTGTGAATAGTAGCATTAAATAAGAAAGAAATGCTTAGCACATGTTGTTGTTGTTGTTATGTGCCATCGAGTCAGACCCAACTCATAGCGACCCCTTCTTGGGTTTCCAAGGCAGTATCACTACGGAAGTAGATTGCCCCATCTTCCTTCCGGGGAGTGGCTGCTGGGTTTGAATTGCCAGCCTTCTGGTTAGCAGTCAAGTGCCTTAGCCACTATGCTACCAGAGCTCCCGCTTAGCACATAGGGTTTGCTAAATTAATGACTAAAAATTGAAAGTGGGGAGGATAAGTATACAAGAAAGAAGTTCTATGTAATATTTGATAGACAGTTTAAGTAAAGTACATATTTAAAATTAAGCAACCCTTGAAGGAAAAGTTTGTCTGTAGTGATGAATCTTTATGCAAAATTTCTTTGCTTTGGGAGAATAAGCTTGCATTCAACATTATCTTCCTTTAAGTTAATACTAAGTTTTTGGTACTTGTAAACCTTCTTCGTATTATCCAGTATTACTTTTTGTACGTATAGTGTTCACTTTGGATTGTATTAAACTGCATATAACAGAAACCTTATTACAGTTGCTTTAGAAGAAAGCAATTGATTTTTTTCATAAATGAGTTCAGAGGTAGACAGTCTTTTGTTAGTTAGTTGCTGTCAAGCCAATTTGACTGCTGCTCAGCCTGTGTGTTACAGAGTAGAACTTCTCCATAGGGTTTTCTTGGCTGGAATCATAAGGGAAGCAGATCGCCAGGCCTTATCTTCTGCTATTCTATTGGGTGGGTTTGGACTTCTGTCTTTAGTTTAGCAGTCAAATGCTAACTGTTTGCACTCCCCAGAGACCTTGGTAGGCAGTGTAGGACTTGTGATATGTTTCATGAGGTCATCAAAGATCCAGGTTACTTTTCCTGTTCTGTTCTGCCATTCTTAGCCTGAGGCTATTGTTCTCATCCTCTTAAGACTGGTTCCTACTTCTCCAGACATTGTATCTGTGTTGCTGGCAGAAGAAAGGGGAAGGGAGGAACAAAGGACAAAAGTCATGCCAATTGAGTATACATTCTTTAATTAAATTGGGAGCACAATTCCTTTCTGGGAAGCTCCATTTATTAGAAATATAATTACCTTTCTTTGGCCAGAACTATGTCACATGGCAATCCCAAGCATGGGGAGTCAAGGGGTTTTTTTTTTGTTAGTTTTTATTTTTTATCATAACATCCTTAGGAAAAATGAGTTTCTGTCAGTAAAGGTGAAAGTGAGAGTGGTTGTTGGGTAGGAACCTAGCATTGTCTAACTATTAGTTTCATTAACTACACTCAAGGGCAGTGACCCATATATTCAGATCATTGGCTACTCTTCCTTGACCCCTTCATTGCAGAGACTGGAGTTGTGTTCTACAGACTGTAGTATGTAATCTATCCTGAATGAATCAGTCCTGGTGCTAAAAACTTTTAAACTTTTTCTCAAGACTTTTCATCGGTTCAATATAAAAATCATATCAAACAAATCAAAGAAACTGATCAATTTCCTGTTTATTCCAAAAGTAAAACATAACTAGATATTGTAAAATTAACAACTGGGAAAAAGAGAAAATTAAACCTCAGAAAATAAGAGCAAGCCTATTGATCCTATTGGGACTTGGGGTATTCACACATTAAAGAAATACACCGTTCTTAAAGGTGCTGTTGTTCAGTGAGCTGTTTAGAACCATGTTAAATTGACTTACTCCATGGTTCAGACAGTCATTCATTCAAAGACATATTTATTTTGCTGTCTTGCATTGTGCTGGGATGTCTTCATGTTTTCTTTCTACTTTCTTTTCTTGTTCTTTCTTACTCATAAGGTCTTCAGGCAGGATCTCCTCACCACAGGATCCTTAGGTTAGACTCTGTTGTGTAGCCAGTCCTTAAATTGGCATTAATTACTGTTAAGCCTGCTCTGACTTGTGGCTACTATGTATAACAGACTGAAACATTGCCCAGTCTTTTGCTGTTTTCCTGATTGTATTTTGAATGCCTAGTAACATGGTTTCAAACCCACCAGCCACTCCCCGGAAGGAAGGTTGGGCAATCCTACTTCCGTAGTGATACTGCCTCGGAAACCCAAGGAGGGGTCGCTATGAGTCGGGGCCAACTCCACGGCACATAACAACAACAACAAAGTAACATGGTTCTCAGCTTCCAGCATTATATCAGACAATACTCTGTTGTGATCCATAGGGTTTCCTTGGTTGATTTTCAGAAGTAGATTGTCAGACCTCTCATCCTACTCTTTTCAAGTCTGGAAGCTCTGCTGAAACCTCTCCACTGTAGGTTACCCTGTTTGTGTTTGAAATATGCATCTCATAGCTTCCAGCATTATATCAACATATAAGCCACCAAAGTACAATAATGTGACAGATGTGTGGTGGATCCTTAAATACAGTTCTCATACCCTTACCTGAAATCTTCAGGGACACATACATTACTAAATTCAGATTTTTAAAATAAAACCTGTTGTTGTATGTGCCATCGAGTCGGACCCGACTCATAGTGACCCCTCCTTGGGTTTCCGAAGTGGTATGACTACAGAAGTAGCCTTCCGAGGAGTGGCTGGTGGGTTTGAACCACCTGCCTTCTGGTTAGAAGTCAAATGCCTTAGGCACTATGCTACCAGAGCTCTTACTGTACATATTACTCGTTTATAGAAAATATGAGACAGCGTTCAAGAAAAGGCAAACAGAACCCTGCGCTGTAGAAAACTAAATCACATTCATTGCACCTTTGTTAGAAACATTGAAAATTAGAAGCAACTTGTCTACCGGTAGTCATTGCTGTTGAGTCAGTTCTGACTCATAGTAACCCTGTAGGACAGAGTAGAACAGCCCCATAGGGTTTTCAGGGCTGTAAATCTTTAAGGAAGCAGAATGCTAATATCTTTCTCCTGTGGAGCAACTAGTGGGTTCAAATGCCGACCTTTTGGTTATCATACAAGCACTTTAACCAGGGTGCCACTAGGACTCCTTATGTCTACCAATATTGTTATGTGCCATCGAGTCTGACCTGACCAATAGTGGATGTAAAATGAATTATAATGGTTACATATTGCAGCACAGAATGCAGTGATTTAAAAGAGTGAGGTCTATGTGCATGGTAAGATGGTCGTGCTATATTGGTTTTTGACGTTGGAGAAAGGGAAGGCTGGAGAACAATAAGCATAGTATAAAACCTTTTCTGTTTGAAAAACGAAGTGTGCAAATATGTGCGTTTAGGTGGTGTGCATGTCGAAGAAATCACACCAAAGTTAAAATTCTATCTCTCAAAAAAGGGTACAGGAAAATTTTCATTTTAAGTTAATATTCATCTGTGTGGCTTAATTTTTTTTTTTTCAGCAGATAGATATTAATGATGAGTATGGTTGTGAAGGGCAAGAAAATATGGCTAAATATCTATCTTCATCTTAGACACAGTTCTTCTGCTACTAATAAAGAGGAATTTTCTGTTATATTGAATTTTATAAGCTTCAGGCTTATTTAGGTAATGTGGGTGAAATATATGTAAATAATTTTTTTGTTCTCTATTCTGTTTTCCCTTCTTCCTTTACTTCAGCCCCAATGTGTATTTTCTATACCTAGAATTATTTTGCTGTTGAAGCATCCACATCCCCTCCCTGCCATCATTTTTCAAGCTACGGGCTATGTTCCCCTAGAACTTCCATGCAGATCTTCTCCAGGCCTTCCTGTCTCCATGTTGCATGTTTGAGGGCCCTGTCTGAATATGCTGTGGCTCTATCACATGAGTTAGAGTTTTCAGCAGCTGTTGTGAAGTACATTCCTTTATGTGTCCTTTTGCCTTTGTTGTTTGGACAAACAACTTAAGAGATTTTCCCCTACACCCTGAGGAGTTACTTTTGCCCTAGTAACCCAGAGGTTTTGTTACTTTTGTCCAGGTTGATTGACATTTTCTGTAGAGTCAGTAAGCAGCTTAATTATTTGATACTTTTTGCCTGGCCTTGGGATGCAGCCTGCCCTGTGATCGACCTATTTTATACACCTTGCAGGGATTGGTCAATGTACTGTAGACTATGCATATGAAGTGACTGTGGTCCACCAGGGGACTGGTCAGTTCTTGGCCCTACTTAGAGGGCCATGCCTTAAAATTGACAAGGAGTTTATATTTGCAGCCAGCTCCATAGAGGTTTCAGAAAGGAGAAAAGGCAAGAGTGGCAAGAAGAGAGAAAAAAACGCAGAGAGCAAGGCGGTGAGAAACCTCCTAAAAGAACTATAACATGTCTTCACACAGTGAGAGGCCTGGAAAGCGCCCTGTGGTAGAGCCAGAGGTGACCAGCCCTAAAGGGGCCTTGAAGCAATGTCAATGTGATGGAAAACCTGCTGCTAGGAACACAGCTGAGAGGGAGCTTAACAATGGCTATGAGCTGGGTCAGTAAGCAGCAGAGAGGCTGACAACAGGGAGGCCAAAGGCAGAGAGTACTGCATGACTGAGAAGGAGTGTGCAAGGTCCAAGAGGAAGCCTGTTCTGTGTGGGCGGAGAGGAGGCTTGCACAACTGAGAAGGGGCATAGAGGGCAGAGACAAGGGTGTGGTGATATGCATGCCAAAGAGAAGCTGAAGGAGTTGAGTTATATGTCACTGAAGAAGTGGGAGAAGTTCTCTCTACTCCAGGAAAGTAATTATGTGTATGTGGCATGTCACATACTACTGCAGGGCCTAGGACAGCACTCTTGATCAAATACTTAAAAATTTCTACATATTCAGATCAAGCAGCATAGATAAAGATTACATATAGCTCATGTTGGTTCCACTGCTTCTGTAAGGTTCTCCTGTACAGTATTTTTCAGTAGTAGATTACCAGGTGATCCTTGCAGGCTGTCTTAGTCTGGAAGCACCACTTCAACCTAAGGAGAACAAAAATCCTTGCAAATGAACTAATAAACAATATCATGGTAAGTGGAAAAAAGATTGAAGTTTTGAAGGATTTCATTCTACTTGGATCCACAGTCAATACCTATGGAAGTAGCAGTAAAGAAATCAGATGACATATTATGTAGGGAAAATCTGCTACAAAAGACCTCTTTAAAATATTAAAAAAGGAAAACTGTTACCTTGAGGACTAAGGTGTACCTAACCCAAGCCATGATATTTTCAGTCACCTCATGTGCATGTGAAAGCTGAACAATGAATAAGGAAGACTGAATTGATGCCTTTGAATTATGATGGTAGCAAGGAATTTTGAATATACCATGGACTGCTAGAAGAACTAACAAGTTTTTCTTGGAAGAAATACAGCCAGAATGGTCTTTAGAAGTGAAGATGGTGATACTTCATCCTACATATATTGGATCTTTTATCAAGAGGGATTGGTCCCTGTTGAAGGACATCATCTTTGGTAAAGTAGAAGGTCAGCAAAAAAGGGGAAGACCCTCCATGGGATGGATTGACACAGTGATTGCAAAAATGATCTGAAGCATAGCAATGATTGTGAGGATGGTGCAAGACCAGGCAGCATTTCATTCTGTTGTTCATAGGGTCACAATGAGTCAGAACCAACTTGATGGCACCTAACAACAACATGAAAGTTCAGGTTAGTTTTTACCACCAGATGAGTTATGAAAAATCTTTTTTTATGTTTTCAGAACTTTCTTGGGTTTTGTAGATATTTTGCAGAGATTATAGACCTGTAAGGAACTATAGCTTGGGAGAATTACACAATTGTTTAAAATAAATAAGTTTCCTAATCCACAGTGAAGCAGAAACTACCTTGACTCTTCTAAATGGTGTCACAATGTTAATACCATCTATATATCTATGGATGCCTCAGTTGTTCTTCTCCGTCCTAATTCCTACACCCTAGAAAATGGTTGGAAATTGTTTCTGAACAAGTCTTTGCTAGTTGAGGAATGCTGACTCTTCACCTCTTTCCACTCCTATGTATATGTATTTCTTGTTGACTTTTTCTTTTCATTGGAAGAGTCCTTTCCTTAACTCTCCTGAGTGTTCTGCCTTTGAAACTGTATCTCAACACCTTCTTAATTATCAGTATTAGTAATTTTAATCTCTTACTTCATTCCTTCACCTCCTGCATTAGTTTAGATTTTGTTATATCAAAAAAACAAACCAGACTCACTGCCATCGAGTTGATTCTGACTCATAGCAACCCTTCATTGGGTTTTCGAGGATGTAAATCGTTGTGGAAGTAGATTACCCAGTCTTTGTTCTGCAGAGTGGCTGGTGGGTTTGAACCAGCAACCTTCTGGTTAGAAGTCAAATGCAGTAGGCACTATACCACCAGAGCTCTACCTTGTTGTTGTTGTTGTTGTTATATGCCGTCAAGTCAAACCCGACTCATAGCGACCCCTCCTTGGGTTTCTGAGGCAGTATCACTACGGAAGTAGGATTGCCCAACCTTCCTTCCGAGGAGTGGCTGGTGGGTTTGAACCGCTAGCCTTCTGGTGAGCAGTCAAGTGCCTTACCTTAAACAATATAATTGTGTATTAATTACATAGAAATTTTATTGCCATTTACATGTTTGAAGAAAATGTTTGTCAGTAGGCTACTATAAACTTTATACATCGATTTTTAAATGATACACAGTGTGGGGTTTGCCTCCATGGTGCTTTCAGGACATGGTATTTTAAATCATTTTTTTTTCCATCGGTCTTCTATGAACTTGAAAAGAACCTTCTTCCCCTTTCCCCTCCTGGCCTTTATACTTAGTCTGCTGTGATTTTCTCCCTAGGTACAAAATTATTTTGCATTTTATTTGTGGAAGTGGTTAAACAGGCTGTTTTTTAAATGATGGTTTTTAAGTTTTATTTCTTGAAAGCAGTGGCAAAGTAGTTAAATCTTCAGTGAACACCTGCTAAATTGCCTGGTTAGTATATGTTTTAATTGCCTTTTTATTGTTTATTCCTTAAATCAAACTTTCTTAACTAGCTGTGCAGTTCTAGTTTATCGTTGCCAGATTATTATGCAATGAAGTTTACATAGTGTGTTTTAGTTGTGTGGTTTGTCTAATGAAATTAAAGTGAATTTGCGTGTTACTTACATCTTGCAATTATCCCATCAAGAGCCATAATCAGGAAATGTTTAAAAAGGGGAGGAAAATATGTGCATATATATTACATATACATGATTATGAAGAAATACTTAGATGCACTGCAATGTGAAGGCAGAGTTAGCAGAGAAGCTACAATCTATAATCTAGGCAAAAGTATAGTAATTTCCAGTTATTTGGGAATACGTAACTTTGTAGAACCTAAGAAAAACTTTGGAGAAGAGATGACATGGCATCAAAGAATAGCTGACGTTTAGTCTTGGTGTCTGCTAGGTAGTGGGGATTTTGAATGATTCTGTTCTATTACTGCTGTAGCTCCCATGTTTGCCCCCCCCCCATTAGTTGGAATTATATAATGGACTATGAAAGTGTTAGAGTCAATTAAATTCTGGAATACAACTTATTTGTATTGGGGTGAGAGGAAGTTGATGTCCATATGAGAGCGATACTTTAGTTTTTTTATTTTTCCTGGCTTTGTGCAAGCATAATCCTTGTCCCACTTTCTGCTTTCTTTTTCTCCCACAGTGCATCATATCTTCTGAAATTGCTAAAATAAAGCTCATTAACTCAGAGCAGTTCAGAGCATAGACTGAAGTGATGTGGCATATTTCAAAGTCTTCCATTCTTCTGAACCAGATTTTTTTTCCTTCTAAATGCAGATTAATAAAGCGTGCACTACAAGAGGAGCAAGGAAAAGGATTTTAGTGAAGGTATCCTGATCCTGAAAAAGTCAGGGAGGGCTTCAAGCCCATCTTGGACTTCAGAACACTTCACAACTTTGTGGTAAAAGAAAAATTTTAAATAGAGCCTTTGGACTTATTTATTTCATCCTTATTTGGAGAGTAGCATTACTTTTTTATTTTTTTAGGCAAAACTATAATTTGTGAAACTGGGCTACTTTGCAAATTAAAACGTATCTGGGTCTCAGATTTGTTGTAGGTACTTATTATACACTCACAGTATTATCGGCAGTTGGTTGACTTGTGTGTTTTTCTTCGAATTGTGTTCCTGCTCCCTTGTGACATTGTGTTTGCGTTTACTGTGAGTGATGTTTCCCCTGTGTTTTGTATTTCTTCAATTGGTTCATTGGATTGTATAGTACAGTGTCTTTCCCAGGACCAATATTGTTTCTAAAAATGTTTTGAAAATAGAAAGTGGTTTGTATTTTGTTGTTTTCATATTTATTGCTACTTATGTGATGGCGTGTAGCATGAAGAGATGTAGCACCAATAAAAAGTTGTTGTTTTTTTCTTCTGTTCGTCTAGACACTTCACTCAAGATAGATTTAAGTTGTCAAAAAAGGTATACAAAATGAGTACAAACGCATTTTGCCGTTTCTGCCTTTAACAACAAAACAACCTTATTTTACTGCGTTAACTTTTAAAGTCTTTTTTATTTGTGAAAATCAGTCTGTTTATGTACTGTGTTTTCTTCCAAAGTTACAACATTATATTCATTGGAGAAATGAAATTTTCTTCCAGTAGATGAAAATTACATTTTGATTGAATATCATTCCTTATGCAGTCACCCATAAATATAATGTCTTTCACTGTCTTTCTAGAAAATGGCTACAGATGTGATTTCTGAATTGACAAGAAAATAGAACATTTTAATGTTTTAGGTAAAACAGATGGTATTTTTGTTTTAGTGAAAACTCACTCAGAGTGAAAGCACTTCAAATGGTGACAAGACTCTAGGGTCAACCAATTATGTACAATTTTTGTGTCTGTTTCTTTTACTGCTTTAGTACCAAATGTTTTTGAATAGTTAGAAAGAATTAGTTAGCCTCTTTTTGATTTACCATTTTCTTTTATACACTAGGAATAGTTCTAAGATTTCTCAATCTCCTTTTATTTATTAAAGTTGTAAGATGACATGTTGATTCTACATTGGTTACATTTACCCTATTAGACATGTTTCTCCCATTCTGAGAAAGCCGTGAAATTTGTAGTTATACTTTTGAGGGTTAACACTTTAATTCATCTGTTGAATTGCATTTACAATTACAAATTCAGATAACATTGATGATACTAACATTTTTATTTCCATATCAGTGAGCTTTGGACAGACCTCACTGTCAGATGCTTGGGAAGAGCACAGCTTTGTGAAGGGAGCCCTGGATTGAGAGTTGGGGAACTGATTCTGGTCCCACCTCTGTCACTAATCAGCTTCATTTTTTGGAATCTCAGTTACATTTACTATGTTTCACGGGGGAGGGTGCCTTGGTTCACTTTCAACTGGCCTTTGATTGTCTTATCTGTTAAAATATAAGTCATTTGTAAAGCATCCATTTGGATAAATGCCAGGGAAGGGAGTTATTTGAATAGAAGAGTCAGCTCTGGAAAGTAACTCTGTCTAATGACTGGACCTAGTATAAGGAAACTAATTTCTAAACTATTGCAAAATGAAGACCTATGTATAACAATTCTTTCCTCACCATCTCTTGTAAAAAAATAAGACTTTGCTGAAAAAACTGTCTGTGTTGTCATCGTCAGTAGCTAGAAGAAGTGATCTGGATGTTAACACCACAGAGAAACCACCATTTCCCCAGTCCTGCCACGGCAGGTGGTTGGAAGCTTTCAGAATAAAGTTTCTTGGATAAGGTAGATATGGAGCAGTTTGATGAGGCAGTGTTCGCAGTGGCTTCAGTAGGGTAATAGGTGCTGCAAATGGGCATCTGTGCTTCTGGCACATACAACTTGGCAGCCTGGCACCCAAGAAGAGAGATCCATTTTCCCTATCTCCAACTTACCTCAGAGTCTGACAGCAAAAGTTTGAATCCTGGCTCTAACTGCTTAAACAGCTGTGTTGACATGAGAAGAGTACTGAACCATACGATGCATCTGTAAAATGGGCATGATATTGGGACTTAACCTCATAGGGTGGTTGTAAAGCTGAAGAGAGTTAATTCAGGTCAAGCACATACTGTATGCTAGGCATGTTCCAAAGACTTGATGAGTACTTGTTGCTGTTGTTGTTAGTGGCTGTCGAGTAGGTTCTGATTCATGCTGACCACATGTGTACAGTATAGAGCTGCTTCATGGGATTTTCAAGGCTGTGACCTTTCAGAAGCAGATTGCCCGGCCTGTCTTCCAAGTCATCTCTGGGTTGGATTCAGACTTTCAATCTTTCATCTAGTAGTCAAGGGCTTAAACATTTATGCTACCCAGGGACTCCTGATAAGTGCTAGCCATTATTATTATGGTTATTGTTACCGTAATATCTGAAAAACTCTGTACTACCTACCACATTAAATTTACTTCGAATTAAAAAGCAAAATATCCCCTAAGAAACTGTTTTTATTCATTATTCATGTTTTTATTTAGTGTCATAACAAACATTCTGTACTAACTATTTTGTAACATACAGCTTTCTGGAAGATTTACTTAATAATCTAAACTTAACTTTTATGGTAACATTTTATGAATTCTTAGTTTAGCAAGAGTAGGGTATCTGTGGCGATGAAATACTTAGTTGACAAAAGCAGTTTCAGGCATTGCTCTCATATTATTGCTTTGCTGACTAACAGCTTTATATTTGGATTCAATCATGCATGTAGTGTGCATATTTACCTTCCTTCTGAAATTTTGTCCTTGGACAAGTGACTCTGCATGGGATGATAGATGCATAAATTTTTGCATGTGAGTTTTAAGAAATCTACTTCTAAATACAGGAAAAAATGATGAACTTTCATCGTTAGGAAGGTCAGGTAACATTTTTATAATACTATATTCAAGTAAAATCCTAATTTGCATAGCCATGAGGAAGTGTCTGTCCTTTCATGATAAATGTTTTCTTGTTAGGTCAGGCTATATATGTTATCTAATCAATTGGAAGTTCCCAGAAACCACCATTTATAATGTTCCCCTCTGTGACTAAATTCCTGTTTCTAGTCATCAAAGATAAACTAGATGTTATTGTATGGCTTTTAGAGGGGTTTTTATGGAAGAATAGGTCAATTTTTGCTGATGTAAGGCCTCTTGTATAGGAATGGAGTGCCTAGGTGGTGCAGAAGGTGAATGCACTTGGCTGCTAAGCAAACATTGGAAGGTTGAGTCCATCCAGAGATGCCTGTATGAAATGGAGCAAAGGCCTGGTGGTCTGCTTCTGAAAAATCATCCATTGGAAACCCAAGTGAACAGAGTTCTGCTGTGACACACGTGTGGTCGCCATGGGTCAGAGTTGACTCAATGACACCTGGTGTTTATTTTCTAGGAATAGAAAGGAGCAGTTGGAACCTATCTGAAAAATCTTGTGTATGTGAATTTCTCCAGTGCAAGGGTTCCTGCATAAAGTAGTCAAAGATAAAAATAAATAAGTAGAAGTTCAGAAAGTTAAGAATAACTCTTGGTCATTGTGAAGGACTATCAGCCATTTGCTCTTCAGAAAGTACGGATGTTGTTTTTTTCACATTTGACACTCATTATTGTTAGCTGTGAGTACTTGCACTAGGATAGCAGGAGTTTTCTGGGGCACATCAAGCCTGGGTAGCTAGTGCATGAGGGAATGAGGGGAGTGCTGTGTGGGAGAGAGGGTGAGAGGGCTAGACACAACTATTTCCATCTTTGCTCAGGGCCAGCCCCAAGGTACCCCAAAGTTTTCTCCTCACTCCTTGCTCACTCCCTCATCTCCCTTTTCCATGACTCAGGATTTTATTTACCTATGTTTGGTGATAGAAACATCTGTGTGGTATGAAACTGGAGCTTAGCCTACATTTTTCAAGAGGAATAGTGCAACCTTGTGCAATAGTTTTCTGTTATTGCTGTAACAAATTACCACAAATTTAGTGGCTGAAAAAAAGTAATAAAAATACAGTTCTTGAGGTCAGAAGTTCAAAATCATTTTCACTGGGATAAAGTCAAAGTGTCAGCAGGGCTGATTCTTTCTAGAGGCTCTGAGGGGAGAATCTGTTTCCAGTTCTACAGGCCACCTGCATTTCTTGGCTCTGGCCTGTTCCTCACATCTTTCCATCTTCTTGCTTCTCTTGTCTCATTTGCTACTCTGACTCTGATCACCCCCACTTTCATAAGGATTACATTGGGTACACCTGGGTAGTCTAAGATAGTCTCATATCTTAAGATCCTCAACTTAATCACATCTGCAAATTCCCTTTTGCCATGTAAGGTAACAAATTAGGACATGGACACCATGGGTGACCATTATTGTGCCTTCCACATATGGAAGCCTTATTTTTATATTTCCAGTGGGAAAGTGAGATTCTGTAAAATTTCACATCTTAATTAAGGTTTCAGATAACTTAGGTAATTGGGAGCATCAGGATTGTTCTATTTGGATGTTTTCAGGTACCTCAGTTCAAGAAACCTAAGTCTGGATTCATCACCTTCATCTTGAAACCTTCTCAGCATCCATCTTTAGGTGTTCAGTCTTGATTAATGATACTACCATTTCTGTCCCATTCTAACTGGAACTGGGAGTTGTAGAAGATGTACCCTTTTCTTTTACCATACAGCTTTCTCTAAGGGATCCAAAAAATCCTACTGATAGCACATCCTATATATTTCTTAAATTTTTTCCCTCTTTCTCTACTTGTACTTTAATTTAGGTAGACTCTAACTTAGGTTTTCATCTTTCTTACCTGGGCTATTGTAGCTATTTGCTTGGTCTTAAATCCTCTCTTCATCTATCAACTAGAAATAGAGCTAGTCCCCAACTTACATATTTGAATTAATAAAAACTTCCCGTACAACCATTTATGTTTTTTTTGTTTTTGTTTTTGTTTTGTACATCGTATCGTTAGTAATATATACTACGTACAGTGTTGCAACAAATAATTTACTCATGTTATTATTCTCAAATGTCACTTGCAAATGTTTAGTGTTATGATTGTTTAAAATACTGCCATACAGCAGACTATGAAATCTTAAAAGAAAAAAAAAAAAAAGGAAGTATTTGACTTATGTCAGAACTGACTTAATGACAGAGTTATAGGAATAGAATCACACTGTAAGTCAGGGATGACCTGTATCTATTAAAAATGAAAATCTGGCCGTGTTAAACTTTTCAGTCACTCCCCATCACCTACATAATAGGACATAATAAAGTCCAAGGTCCTTCTAATGCCTTAAAAACACATACCACTCCTCACTGTGACTGGGGATTTATCTCCCTTTCTAAACTTGTGTATAATCATGTGTTGCCTGATGTCCACGATATAGTCTGTGAAATAGGACATATTGGGATTTGGACGTTGTGTGAATACCATATGTCTATAAGTGCTTCCATCCAACTTATGTACGGACTAACACCTATAAAGCCTATTATATTAAAAAGCCAAAGTGGGTACATTAGTTAGTAATAATAAACACATGCTACTTTGCAATACACATCAAAACATTACTATTATTATTGTTATTATATCACATTAAAGATGTTTTAGTGTGTCTTGAAATGTTCCTTTAATGCTTTTTATGCATGGATAGGTACACTATATACTATATATGAAGACTAACATTTGACTAGCTGACATTAGATGCAAACTGTACCTAACTGTTTTGACTTAGGTACAAATTTAACTTAAAGACAGATTTGGGAATGGAACTTTTTCATAATCTAGGGACTGCCTGTATGTAGTAATACGGTGTTCACACAGCATCCAAATCACGTAACATCTGTTTCACAAAACATATCATGAACATTAAGCGATGCACGACTGTATCTCAAAAAAGGCTCCCTTTTTTTTAATATCTTTATTATTTCTTACGACTAATATGTTTTTGCACCATGATTTAAATCTAGGAAGACTAGGTGGAATGAATCAGAAGAACTTCAAATCTAGAAATTTCTATTTTTGTCACTGTATCAATGCAATATATTTTCATATTCAGAATAGAGCATAGAGCTTGCTCTAGATTATGTTCTATGAATGAGGCTGTGTGGAGCAGATGGGTGTACTTTTATTTGAAATGAATCTTTTAGATTACTGTCATTGATTAAGAATCAGACAAACTGAGCTCTTGTCTTTGCTTTGTTCTTAACTTTCTCTGTGATCTTGGATCTATCATTTTCTCTAACTTTGCAAATGAATTACTTACCTAACTTGCTGACTGTAAAAATGCTTTTAGAGAAATTGAAATAATAGAAATGAAATGTTCTGAAAAAAATTTATGAAGTCCCACACTAGTAATATTATTTGTAAGTGAAAAATTCTGATGGGATTTTTCTGTATTTACTCGTTCATCAAATATTTATTTAACATTATTAAGTGCCAGGTACTGTGCAAGCACATGAAGTTCCAATTATTTTTCGTATAAACTTCTGGTGCTTACTTAGCTGGTTTTAAACTGCATTTGTAGAGGATTTGAAAATATATTTCATTTTTATTATCTTTACACATTCATAAAAATATGTAGTGTTTTATAAATTTTTTTCAAAAACTGTTTATAAATGTTTCCTCAAATATTGTTAAATAAATATTTTCTCAAATATTATTGCTGCTTACTTCATGCAATGAAGTCCTAAGACAAACACCTTAGTATATTGCAAGAGTTTTTCTATTTCCTGAATAGTTTATAAATGTCCTTTCACAAATACAATACCACTTTTGTGCATTTTGAGCTTCCTGAGGAGAGAAACTATATGGGGATCTTTGACATCGTTAAGGAGAAAGTTTTTCATGTAAGAATTTGGAGCTATGAGAAATGAAACATTTCTTAAAAATCTCCCTAGGAAATCACAACTGTCAGTAAAAGTCCTTATACTCTTGACCTGTGAGGGAAGTAGTTTTTTGGGTTTTTTTTTTTTTTTAATAGTTTTGAGGGTAATCCTGAGTTCTAATCCCTGTTGTGGTGCTGCCTGCTGGATGAATTTAGATGGTGTATCTATCCTCGCTTATCTGTCCAATAAGAGAGATGAAAGGGTATGCATTGTAGGGTTGTCCATATGGGCCTGAGGGCTAGGCCAGGCATATAGGAAGCACTCTGTGAACTAAAGTTTCAGGGTCCCTCTGACCAAGGGACATACTTCTTCTATTCTATCCATCAGTCATTGCTGGAAGGAGGCCTGGGGGGTCCTCATCTGTGTTCATGTTTTATTGTTGTTATGTGCTGTCGAGTTGTCTCTAACTCATAGTGACCCCTCCTTGGGTTTCTGAGGCAGTATCACTACAGAAGTAGATTGCCCAATCTTCCTTCCAAGGAGTGGCTGGTGGGTTTGAACTGCCAGCCTTCTGGTTAGCAGTCAAATGCCTTAGGCACTATGCCACCAGAGGGCATTGATTACATGTGCCTTGAAGAGAGGACTTAGGATTGCTATAGTTGTCTTCTCAATATGACATGAATGATTTTTGCCAAACAGTTGAGGGAGCTCTGCCTACTTGTCTTCAGTAGAATCTTTAAGGAAAGAACCACTTTTACAACAGTTCTTCAAGTGATTCCTGATTTAACATGAGCATACGGATGACCTTTCATTTTTCTCTATATCTTTCTCCCCTGCCCAAAGCAGATCATCTTCTGGCCCTCTACTTTGATTGGCAGGCAACATAGTGCTTTTTCTGCATGAGGTAAGGGACATTCCATCTCTATAGAAAATTGAGATAATTGCCCATAATCCCAAAATGTAGGGCCCAGCATCACAATGAGAACTAGGAAGCTGATGTAACTTGATGGCAGGTGAAATCTATGAAAGTAATGCTGATGTGGCAGGGGAGGACAGAGCTCTGAGCTTCTTGTACAGTTGCCCCTAAGGTAAAATAGAATGAACTCTTCCCATTTTCAGGATATAAATATTGCTCTTGTCTTTTGTTAGTATTTGTCAAATGTTTATAGTTTTCAATAAGTTGGTGTGACATTGTGAAGTGATATTGAAACCTGTTGCTTTTTCCACAACTGAAGGACTTAAAAAGACTCATTTGGGCATAACAATGGTATAACAAAACATTTGGCCTAAAGTACCTAATGACAATGAAAATGTAGTTAATTTGTAGTGGTGTGTTTATTTCCAAAGTAAATATAGTTTATATATGATCATGCTTTTTCTATATTCTTCTTAAAATGTACATAGTTAAGAGTTTGTGTGTGTATGTATGTTAGATAAATTTGTACTGTGATGCACTGAAGAACGTGCTGTGAATCTCTAATTATGTTTTAAAAAATATTTTCTTAGTGTAGCATTATACTCATTATATACTCTACACATTTAGTTTTTGAAGAGATTCCTGCCATGATAATTACATAATCATTCAGTACAGTAGAAACATCATTATGGTCAAATACTAATTAGCTACTGAAATGAAACAAAACAGAACCTAGTTCACAGCGCATTATAAAAAGTGGTTTAATATTGTAGAAACCCAATATATAGTTAAAATTATTATTTGCTTCAAATGTGAGTCATTTTTTTTCCCCATGGAGAGGAATCACTGCTCTGGGTGCTTATTATCTAATTTATTGCCTGGGAGCACATTGGATTTTATTACCAGTGCGTTCGTGACCAGCTCTGCAAGTTGGAGCATCCGGAGAACTTGCCAACGGGGATTCTTGGCTTAGTGGGTGGCCGGTGGATTGGGATACATCAGGGCTCTCAAAGCAGAATTAAGAGATTGGACTAGAGGGTCTCTGAAGGCCCTTTGGGGCCATAATTTTCTAGAGTTCTTCAAATGTTAACTGTATAAGTTTTTGGGAATGTGGGATTTACTAGTAAATCACTCGTTCTGGGACACTGGTTTGAACATCTTTAGCGTGGAAGATAAGTGATTCTTAACTCTTTTTCCACTTTAATCGTGCCTTAGGAATATGGAACAGCCCTGTGGGTAACAATGAATCTTGGTATCTGTGACTTTCCAGGTGTGTTTGTAATGGGAGAACGTTCAGGCAAAATGTAAGATCTGTTGGAGGTAAAGTGGGAGGGTGCATATAAAATCCCTCAGGTAACCATTGAGCATACCTCTCAAGGGAGCATTACTCTCACTGTCCTTAAGAATTGTTTAAAGTAGGGTTTTATCCACTACTCCAGAGTCTCTGTGAAGCGTTGGCTGCTAACCAAATGGTTGGTGCCTCAAAAGAAAGTCTTGGTGATCTCCTTCTAAAAAATAAACCGTTAAAAACCCTATGGAGCACAGTTCTGCTCTGACACATATGAAGTGGCCATGAGTCAAAGTCAGCTTACCAGCAACTAGTGACTTGTACTTGGAAGTTTCTATGCCCTTTGGAAATAAGCTTGTGAGTACATGGTTTTATGTGCTCTTCTCATACACATACAGAATTTTAATGAACATAAGTGACATAAGCTAGGTCTTAGTTATATTGATATATATATACTAAAAGACCAATAGAAATTAGAAACATTCATGTTATCATATTGTATCTCAGGATATTTAAGTCATGAGTGCTTCTCCTAATAAATATTTTCTAAGTCAGATTTTTCATAGGTTTTATGCTATATCTTCTTTCCTTTCCTTCATTCTCTCCCCCTTGTCCTTCTCTTTATTTTTGGCCTCTGGAAGTAATTTGTTTTCCCATTTAATGAACGGTTTATAATGCAACTGAAAGCAATAATATGCATGAGCAGCCATGTTGTGAAGGTGGAAACCTCCGGGCACCTGTGGAGTGTCCACACTCGCCCCTCTAGGGCCGGGCGCAGACACATCCCGACCTGTGAAACTCATTTTTTCGACCTTTCCGGAGTCTGGCTTATGGTTGTGTCTTCTGGCCGGCCAGAGGTGCGCTGCAGGAATGTGTGCCATGCTGCAGGAATGTGTGCCACATCAAGCAAGGGGGACTTCCTGGCGGGGGGCGGGGAGGATAATTAAAAAAAAAAAACTAGTGAATTGAAATATATGCATGACACACACATCTATAGGATGAAAGAGTTTTCTGATAATTACCATAACTTCATTCTAAGAGTCTTTATGATGCTAACTTACTTCCTACCACCTCTGATATAGGTACTATATGTGAGGATTAGGGTGTTTTTGTGTGTGGGACCATTCAGTTCTGTGTTTCTGCACTTATATAATTATATAGGAAAAGAATATTACATATCATAAAAATATACACTAGCGAATCAGTGAGTTAAACAATTAATCAAATGTCCTTTAATTTACCCTATGACTCCATTTATTTGAAGATACTGTGATACAAAGGAGCTCTGGTAGCATAGTGCCTAAGGCACTTGACTGCTAACCAGAAGGCTGGCGTTTCAAACCCACCAGCCACTCCTCGGAAGGAAGATGGGGCAATCTACTTCCATAGTGATAACTGCCTCGGAAACCCAAGGAGGGGTCATTATGAGTCAGGTCTGACTCAATGGCACATAACAACAACATGATACAAATTGATTATAAAATAAAATCCCAAATCTTGCAAAGGATGTGGATTTCACAAAGTCTACAAAATGTTCTAGACTGTTTCTGCTCACAAGCAAAATTATGAGACAGGATCTGGCAGAGTTATGCCAGTGAGAAAGTCAAGGATGTTGAGTGCTTCAAATCAGAATTATTTGAATATCAAAGAATTGAGAGAGGCCTTTAGGAAAAATGATGACATTCTTGAATATTTCTAACAAATATTATTATATTTAAAAACCATCCTGTGAAACTTAAATGTTACGTGAAGGATATCATAATGTGCTAATGTAAAATATTGTTGGAAAAATTCTGACAAAATCTTATTTTGTTTATTTTTTATTCATCCTAAGAATTGCACCTAGTGGCAAATATCACCTAAATTTATTCTAAGTCTTTGTTTTCCTTTTCCTAGCTAAGTCCCAATCAAATTTTTTTCACCACTATTTGTTATAAAATTTTGACCCCTGTTTTAAGAGACATTTGAAGTATCTCTTCGTCCAGAATATGCTCTCTTGAATAATAAGGATCACTTGTATGGCAGTGAATTTGCTTTTTGGTATATAAAATTGTACATTTGAATTATGTGATACTGCATGTATAGCCATATATTTTTTTGCTGTGTTAATGGTCTCAAACAAATGTCAAATTTTTATTTCAATTAATTGTAGTTAAATTGCAAACAGACATATTATGTACTTTTTATTTAGTAAGATGGCACAGTGCCTAAGGCATTTGGCTGTCAACCAGAAGGCTGGTGGTTCAAACCCACCAGCCACTCCTCAGAAGGACGATTGGGCAATCTACTTCCGTAGTGATACCGACCTGGAAACCCAAGGAAGGGGTCGCTATAAGTCAGAGATGACTTGGCGGCACATAACAACAACAACAACAAGACTAGGCAGGGACCAGGGTATTAGCTGTGCAGAGCTGATTCTTTTAGAAAGATCAGTAAGACTGCATTTATATTCATCATTTTCTGGGATTTGGAAATAACTTGATTACAGTTTTATTAATTGTCTTCCATTTGTAAAACATTTTAGACTTTGGCAAGTGCTTTTGAGCCCTATTATTTCATTACCCTTTGTACTGTATGGTATTTGTTGTGATTTAATTGCCTATTCACTAGACATCCTACAGAATGTTCCTTACAGTTTTTCCTCCCTTTGTTGGCTTTATGACTATAGGTTTTAACCTGAGGTCTTTCAAAGGGTGTGAAAGAAGTGAAAATACTTTGAGATCCCAATAGTGAAGCCACTATTTTTGCAGGTACCTTGTAGTCCACAATCCTTTGGAACAAGACCGACACTCAGTAGTCTCTGTGTATGTGAGTTCTCCTACTGTGCAGGTGTCCTCTGCTGAAGGAAAACTTGTGGAATTTCAAGTCAGTGCAGTTTGGGATACTGCAAATAGTATTTCACAAACAGCCTATGAGGTATGTTGTCACCATAGAGCTTAAAGAAAGTGTAACTAATACATGGTTTATATATATATGTATGTGACCTATTGCACCATTGTATTAGTGTGCGTGAAGTGGGTTAAAGTTGTAAATACCAGAGAGCTTAACTGACAGTTAAGCAACACTTAAGGAAGCAGATCCCCCCAAAATATTAATATCTATATTAGTATGTATACTATATATTATTTTCATATTAGTAGTAGTACCTATTATTAATATGTAATTATATATCTTTGTTACTATGTATATTGTAACTTTATTCTTAAGTAAACAAATGATCATTACTCATAAAAATTTGAATTATCTGTCTAACTCAATTTAATGACAGTTATGCATATTGAAATTGAGATAATACCACCCTTCTAAATAACTGTATGGTTTCAGCTCTTAGCTGCAAAGATAACATATACCAAACTGTAAAAGAACGACTCAAAAATAGCTAAGAAGCTTCTTTTCTGAGATGCAGTTGTGGGAAATCTGGACACAAGTACTAGATATCTTTTGGGAAGTTTCTTAAAACAATTAGTAAACTGAGCCCCGCATCACTAGAAAGGATGCATATTTTAGAGTCTGAAGTGCAGTTTAAACTACACTTCTGAAGATGCAGCCATAACTTGGCTACCTTCAAGTTGATTCATATTCATTACAATGCCTAAAAAAAGAGGTTGTTAAAAGCCATTCCTGGCTGCTATTTTAAATGTCTAATCCTTTTAGGTAGAAAGCAAAAGCATAAGACAAGTGTTGGTCAGTTTTTATACAAAACATTCCATCTAGAAAATGAACAGCAGCTCTTGAAAGGTAAGGTCATGTCTTGTACTGTATGCATAGCCACGCTTGAGTTGTTCATATCTGCTAAACCCCAGGGATTCAGTGTATAATTTTCATATTTTTATATTACATTTACCATTTTTGTTTTCATTATGCTGAAATACCACAATATTGTAAAGGGTTTCTAGTAATTAGGAGAAATCATGTTCACTCTAAGACTGTGCCTTCATGGAGAATTTCCCCTATACACATCCATTAAGAGCATTGTGAGACAACTGAAGATGGTCACATAATTTCACGTTAAATGAAAACATTAAAGCCCTCCTGTGAGCTTGGGGTAACTAAGATGTGGATACTCTACCAATAGATTATCAAAACATATGTCTAGAATAGTATTATGTTCTCTATTTTTCAAATATGATGTTTTTTGTTGTTATTATTCTTGCTAGAAGTGCAAATGATTATCCTTTCAGTAGGTTACATTTCTCTTTAATAATCTCCCTTCCCTGTCTTTTAAAGATCTCTTTTCTAGCACATACACCACCGTTGGGAATGAAAGTTTATAAGATTTTGGAATCAGCTAGTTCAAAATCACTCTTAGCTAATTATGTTCTATATAATGGTAAAACAGAAACTAAAGGAATTTTCAACATAAAGAATATAAAAAGTGCTGAAGAAGATATAATGCTAGAGAACTCCTTTATTAGACTTCAGTTTGGTCCGTCTGGGCTTATGGAGGTACGTGCACCTAAGTAATTCTGAAATTCATAGAAGCTTTGTCATTTTTTACTGCAACATGTTCGGATTAATTATGCAAAGGGAAAAAAGATGTACTTAGATGTACTAATCTGTACCAGATATTCTGGGAGATGGGGCGGATGAGGTATATCTTCCTCCTTCTTGTGGTCCAGACTGTCCAGTATTACTCACAAGTGTCATCTGTGGATAGTGCTGCCCTGTGAATTGCCTGTCATTGGCCCATGGGCTAAATACAGAAATTGTGAATATTAAAAATATTTATGGACACTTTTAAAGCAATTTGACAGAATAAATTTATGTCTATTGACTCTGATCCTAAAAAATGTGAATGTGTATTTGGTATGTCATTTAAATTTCATTTTGCTAGTAACTCACTCTTATGTTACTTTACAAAAATACTGCTTTATGTAGATTGGGAATTAAACAAACCTACCCCTTCACAACAGAAAACTGGAAAAAACCATTGGCTTAAACCTTCAATTTGTGTATCTCTTTCTTGATGAAGTACATTCTTTTTGTTTTTGTTTTGAAAGTGTTATGTCTCAAAGCTAAGTATAAAGTTTGAGATGTTCAATGAAGAATTTTAATATTACAGACTTAACATTTTCAATCTATTCTTACAGTTATTTCTTTAAAATCAACACACACATGAACCAGTTGCATGCTTAATGTCTTAACATAATCAGTATCTTAATAGTAAATTGTCTTTTATATCGTTTCATTTTTAGAAAATAATAAATAAAGAAGATGGTAAACATCATGAAGTAAAATTGGAATTTTCATGGTATGGAACAACAAGTAAAAAAGACAAAAGTGGTGCCTACCTTTTCTTACCTGATGGGGAAGCCAAGGTAAGTGCTAATGCAGTGAGCAACCACTAGATACTTGTTGAAAGAGTATTGAGAAAAAAAATGTGTTTCATTATTTGATTCTCTATTAGGGATAGATGATTTCTGTGTACAGTATTCTACCCGTCTTGATACTTGGCAACTCATAGTTGAAAGTTAGGTAAATAATTTTTCAGAGTTAGAATACAGTAGAGTGAGAATACAGTTCATTGTAGGATGCAGCAATGGCCAGATGCTCCATGAAATGTGAAGTTGAAAAGAAGGCAGCTGACTTAGACTTACGGTGCTATTGTGTCATTCTGTACATACGCAGCACAAGCGTTTATAAATACATACAAAATATTTAGCCATATGTAAAATATAAATTGCCCACTGGACCTCGTGTTGCTCCTTAATTTTTAGCACTTAAAAAACAATCCATGTTTGTTTTTTTCCCAAATCATTCTCTATAAAGGTACTAAATGAAAATTCTGGCACATTTTGAAAATGCAGAAAGCTGAAGAAAACAATAAAAATTATTGAATATTCCATAAGCCAGTGAAAACCACTGGCAACATTCTGATGTACTTTTTTTAATTGTCTTTTGTTCTGTTCGTAGCCTCCCCACCCCATTCCTAGGTTTTGTCTTACTGAGTGCACATATTTTATTTTACATTTTGTAAAAATGCTCAGAAGCTAATGGTATATTCTTTGACAATACAATCTTAATATATACAGTTACGTTTACTTGAAGAATTTCCTATCGTGTATGTACATTTTCTTCAAATTCTTCACTATTATAAAATTGTGATAAGCATTCTTTGAGCAAGTGTGAATATTTCTTGAGAAGAACCAAAAGAGTCATTTTTGTCAGTTCATGAAGAATTTTAAGGCTTTTGATACATACTGCATATTTTCCCTACAGAAAGACTGCATAAATTTTCACCCTACCATGCATTTTGAGAGTAGCTCTCTAATATTCTATTACAAGCTCTCAGAGTTAGCCAAATTAAACGCTGTGCCAGTAATAAGTGAAATATACTTTACTGTACACCCCCACCCCACGTGATTATTAGTGAGGTTGAACTTTTTTGTACATTTCTTTTGTGTGTGTATGAGTTTCTTATGTTCTTGGACTGTTTTTCTATTGGTGTGTCTTATTTATCTGAAAGCAGGGTTTTTTTTTTGTTGTTGTTGTTGTTACTGTTAAACTTTATTGTGGTGAAAACATACAGAACAAGACTGTCACCAACATAACAACTTCTACATTTATAGCTCAGGGACATAGATCATTTTTCATGTTGTGCCACCTGAAAGCAGTTTTTATGTACAGTAAACACAAGGAGCCCTGGTGGCACAATGATTAAGCACTCAGCTGCAAACTGAAAGGTTCTCAATTCAAACCCACCCAGCAGCTCTGCAGGGGAAAGACTTGGTGATCTCCTTCTGTGAAAATTACAGCCTAGAAAACCCTGTGGGGGAGTTCTACTCTGTCACATGGGGTCACTGAATTGAAAAATCTACTCAACAGCATCCAACAATGACAGTAAAGACATTAACTTTTTTTTTCCTATATATTGTAAAATTTTCCCTCAGTTTGTCATTTACTCTGTTATTTATTTTATTTCTCTGTTATAGTAGTTTTTGGGTTTTGTGTACTCAGTTCTGTATTCTTGTTTGTTCATTTGTTTCTTCTTTTGCTTTTATACTTTTCTAAGCTTTCCCCACCTCAATATCAATAAAATATTCACCCTGATTTTTTTTGGCCTAGGGACTTGTACCCTGAAGAAGCTACTATTGTTGTATAATTTAGGAAAACTTTCTAATCAAAATCTAATATTAAATTATAAGGGACTGTGTAGGCTAAGAATTCTAGCTTTTGTTTTAAATCACTGAGCAATTAAAAGTAACTACAGCTCATGGTAGTAGGCATTGTAGATAGGCAATGCATTGGAATTTTCTCACCAGCTTTTGTAACTGGACAGGTATTTTGTTTTCATTAACTGTTCTTATACTTAAAAAAAGTAAAATTGTAGCTTTGCTATGTATTATTATTCTGCATGGAGAAGAATGACAAATTAATTTAAAACTATTTTATCTTTAAATAGCTCTAATGTCAGATAGGAAGATCAAATCATATATATTTACAAAGAGAAAATAAATGACCATACAGGAAAGAGGCAGGAGGGTGTGTTGGAAAAAGGCAGATACATAGGAATTGTATTCTAGGATTCTCATCCCCTTGTCACTTTTGTGCTGTGTGCTACATGCAAACGCTGCGTAAAGTAGAATGCATTGTATTAATTTCAGAATATTTTCCTCTAGCCAAGCAGATGAATTTGGAAGGAAATTATATAATTCTGGAAAAAGGAGTTCACATTGCAAATCTAGCCTTTTTTATGCTATTTTACTTTCTAGGGCTTCTAATACTTAAGAAAATAAATTCTTTATAAGCACTTTAAATTTGTTCCTCTGTCACTTGTGTGGTTTCTCATATTTTCTTATATTTAGATACTAAATAATGGAAGTTAAACCAGTGATTTTCAAGTCATTTTTTTCAAGTTTGAAATTTTGCTTTATATCCTGCTGGTTCTTTAAGTATATTTCACAGCATAGTAAACCTAACTGTGATTAAACTCTAGTTCTGAATCTAGCCTCCCATCAGTTTAGATGGCTTGCTGTGGTTCATCCTTGCCATGTGCCCTGATCTCTGAACATTAGGGGGCCATGGTTATAATAAATTTCTGCCTGAGAAAATGTCACTGCTATGGAACAACTTACATCCCTAATAGATATCTATGTTGATAATACAGAGGTATCTTAATTAGAAATTTTCATTGCTGGGAAGAATAGTTGTAGATAATCTAGGATAATCAAATTGTTAAACATTTTTTATTTTCTCTTTTGACCACTCTTTTTTTTGATGTTGTTGTTGTTGTTAAGTGCCATTTCCGACTCATAGCGACCCCATGCACAGCAGAACAAAACACTGCCTGATCCCGCGCCAGCCCCACAATCCCTGCCATACTTGATCCCATCATCGCAGCCACCGTATCAATCCATCTCATTGAAGGCCTCCCCCTCCTTCGTC
>NW_006921937.1:3374917-3377394 GCF_000298275.1 Orycteropus afer afer
GAGTAAGCACCAGCCCGCCCGTGCTTACCTTGCTCCCAGAGACCTGGTCCCTCTCGGGAGGGTAACCTTTTTTTTGATACTAAGTGAATAATCTCACTCATTTTTTATTTGGGTATCAGGCTCTATCATTATTTTATTTTATTTTTTTCCCTCTTCTCCAGTGCCACCATGTTGATCACTCACTTCTTTTGACCATTTTTTTATAAAGAAAAACTCTACAATCAATATTTATAGCAAGTGTATATTCTGACACATTGTAAGGGTTGGTTTTCATTTAAAATTGCTAATATCCAATGATACACATTTGCCGTTCTATAGACTGTTATAAACATTTCTTGGAAAAGCTTAGAAGCCAAATATTTTTCTTAAAAATGTCATTTTCTCTTCAGCTTTACGGGTACACAACATTGCCTTTTGTCAGAGTGACGCGTGGAAGGATTTACTCAGAAGTGACTTGCTTTTTTGACCATGTTACACATAGAGTGCGACTCTACAATGTACAAGGTAAGATCACAGAGAAACACAGTTATGAAACATACTGATATTGTGGCTTGAAGTCTTGCTTTTCTTAATTACGTCATTTTATTATAAATTAGCCATTGATTTTTGGAGATGATACAGTTTTCTAAACTTGACATCATACTTTTGTGTTGTTGTTATTGTCGTATGATTTTAAATAAAATATTTTCCCCTTGATAATAAAAAATGGTAAAGCATGTAACCCCCTGCACCAATTTTTTCATGTCTACAACTTTTCCACTGCCATTACTTGTGTTACTAATGAGCTCATTAAGTAGAGACTGTTTCTAACCTCAAAACAATGTAGAGTTTTTGTTTGTTTTTATAAAATGAGAATTATGTCAAATGTGGCTTTCAATTAGTGGACCACTGACTAGCTGTGATACACACACAAACACACACACACACTTATGGCCTGCCTTGAATATAAAATAGGATATATCACAATAGGATGCAGCATTGGATTTCAGAAGAAAAGTGTTCCAAGCTAGTTTTGTTTGTTCACAGCTTTTTACTTGTTAGAATACAATATTAGGTAATTGCTTATTGTTTGGGGAACAGTGTTGAGTATGTTTATTAACCAAAGGAATAAGAAATTGGATTTTGATCCCTTTAGTAACTTAATCCAGGGCAACTCATCTTCCAAGCAAACTGATTGGAGCTGTAGATCCCAATTGCAGTTACGTTGGTTGTTTTTGAACAGAGTCATTTTCCAGCTGCATATTTAACCAACCTCTTTACCATATCAGCTGTGTCAGAAAAAGACCTCATAGACATGTTTCCTTAAATTTGTCTTTGCTGTTAGCTAAGCTAAAAAAATAAAATAAAAAAGGAAAAGTATTCTTTCCCTAAATCTTCATACAGGTAGAGAATAAAGAGTTTCAGAAACTAATGATTGTAGGAACAGGCACTGTTTACTTCTTAAGTACTGTGGAGAAACAAAGGGTACTTAACATTCCAAATAAAGGGATTTCTTAGTGTAGTGCTTAAGGCATTTGCCTGTTAACCAGAAGGCTGGTGGTTCAAACCCACCTGCCACTCCTCGGATGGAAGGTTGGACAATCTACTTCTGTAGTGACACCGCCTTGGAAACCCAAGGAGGGGTCGCTATGAGTTGGGTCCGACTTGACGGCGGTGCATTGTGCTTTGCGTTAGATAACAAAGTTCAATTTTCTTGTGTCTCATGTCACAACATAACTTTTTTTAACTTCGAATTTTATTAATGTTTGCCTTTGATTAGAATTTCAGGTACAGATAAAATTTCTCATGAAACTTCTTAGGTTAAAATATGATACTTTTTTTTTTTTGTGAGCATCAGCTTGGTTTAATTTGAGCAAAATGAATCCAAAATTAGCATTATACAGAGGCAATTCACAATAGACAACTATTTTTTATAATGGAGATATTTATTTCTCATTGGCTGCAACTCCCCTTTGACAATTTTCAAAACATTATAAATAAAATAATTGTTATTATAATAGACTCCATATTTTAAGATCATCCTATGTTCTCTATTTTAAAGATGTGGAATTGAGGTTGAGAAAATTATTAGTTTTGTGTTATTGAGGATAATATATAAACTTCTGAGCCTCATTTTCCTCTTCTATAAAATGAAGATGATACCTATATATACCAATATACTTATATGTATTAATACTATTGATGAAATATTGATGTCCCATGTTTGACAGATAATATGCACTTCGTAAGCCATAAGAAACCAAAACCCACACTCACTGTCATCAAGTAGATTCTGATTCATTGCAGCCTTCATTGGCTTTCCAAGGCTATAAATCTTTTTTTCTTTTTTTTAATTGTGATTTGGGTGAAGATTTACAGAACAAATTCACTTTCCATGAAGCAGTTCACATATACTTTGTCTCATGTCCTTGACCACAGTTTACCACAATGCAACAGCTCCCCTCCCACTTCCTCCCCATAGTTACCTCTTCCCAGTG
>NW_006921937.1:3378163-3379451 GCF_000298275.1 Orycteropus afer afer
ACAAGAGGAAGACAGGATTACCAGCAGTAACCCAAGGCCTATTCCTACAAGGCCAGACATGCTGCCTCCCTCCAGCCCTTTCACCAACCGTTCCTCCGAAAGCACCTACCACCTCGCTCCTGGGTTCGATAATTCGCTGCAGTGGCCACACAGAGCTCACAGATTATGGGGTTTATTAGGGAAGCACCACAGGCTACAATTCGAGTGCAGGAAAAATGCTCAGCCTCTCTCCCAGCCCACCATCTCTCAGCCAACAGTCTCTCATAGTCTCTTTCCCAGCAGTGCTGGTCCCTCGGTGTCTCACTCAGCAATGCGTGTCTCTTGCGTCTCTTTCCCAGAAACGCATGTCTCTTTCAGGGGCGCGTGTCTCTTTCGGCAACACATCTTCCTCCACCAGCAGTCAGAGAGTTCTGCCTCTAGGAGGCCTCCTTTTGAGCCCGGCAGGGTGGTCAAACTAGCCAATTATAGCATCAGAACTCTAAGCACCTGAGAGAAAGTGGGCACCTCCCAGAACATTGTTTTGTGCCACTCCCAACAGAAATACTCCAGGTGGACAACTTCAGCAATCAGGAGCTCTTCATTTGCTCATAGCAAATCCCACCTTGGAGTTTACAAAGACTTATGGGTTGAAAAGCCACACACAGTAATTTACTATACTGCAGCTATACACCTGGGAATTCTGATTATTTACATCAACTTAAGGACCATTGTCTGCCAACTCTATATATGTTCTTGGATACTCTCCCCATTTCATAGACATACCTAGTCGTTTAGCCTGTCCACCCATCTATTCACCCATATACCTGTGTTTGCCTTCACTGACAACGCAGTACTGTATGTGCAAAAGGGTTCATACTTGTTGTCTGTACCTCCCATGTACCTCTCTATGTCTTTCTCATCCTCAGTGGTATCATATTGGTCACTCACATTTGGTACATTGCCCTTCTCTTCACCCAAATCAATACTTATCTCTATCTATCTAACAGCCTTCCCTCCCCTCCCCTCTCACCCCTGGTAACCAACAAAGAAAATTTCCTTCTATAGATAAACCTTTCCTTAACTTTTACAATAACGGACTAATAAAATATTTGTCCTTTAGTGATTGACTTATTTCACTCAGCATAATGTAATATTCTATTCTATCTTGCAACTCTCTTAACTTCCTCACCATTTAGAAGTTCTGTAACTACAGAGTCTTTTCCCTCTTTTTGTTTGTAGTTGTCCTCACTTGCCAATTGATGTCTCTGGTTCCCTGTTTACAATCTTGTAAATTCATTTTACTTTGGGT
>NW_006921937.1:3380770-3389880 GCF_000298275.1 Orycteropus afer afer
CCGTGCAGTCCCTGGCTACCAGGGTGATTTTTAGGTTAATTCTTAGGTCCTACCAGCACTCGGGAATCTCCAAGCTGTCTGTGCCATCAGGATCACTCAGGATCGCTGCCAGACCGCAGCTCCTTCTATCTCTTTTTTTGGTATATTCACACAAATTCTTCTGCTAATTGGGGTTTAGTCCACTTCTGTATCCTTCCCTTCAAGGCTCAAGGGTCCAAGATTATCTTGTGTGTCTGTGTTAATTGGTTTCCCTTTTCTTTGTTGAAGAGGGTCTGTGTAGTTTTTCTGCCTAGTCCGCCATCTTGCCGGAATGTCAAAATATGATACATTTTCAGAGTAATTCATGATTCATATATAAGTTGAATTAAGAAGTTAAAGATCTTCAGAAAGTTGGTAAAAATAATATGAGTTACTAACTTTGTGTCCTAAGTATGACTTCTACAATTATGTACAATTACTTCATTTCCTGCAGGAAAGGTTGTACTTCTCAAAGAATCAGTGCTTTTTACCTTCCATTTGTATTCTTGAGCAAGCCATTGTTTAACACCTGAAGAGCTCTGAAATTACATTTTCCAGCTGTCTCCAAAGGTTTCATTTTATGAGTAGAAGATAGCATTATCACACTTAAGATGTACTTCCCTATTTTTGTTTTGCTTAAGGTCACTGTTTTTCAATGGAAAATTTCTTCCTTGAGTATGACATGGCACATACTTTGGCACAGATCTTATGTGCCATCAAGTTCAGCTTACCACTGTTTCCATCAGTCATATTCAGACATAGGCTAGGTCTGAGAGTAAATGCTGACACAAGTTGTCACAAACTTTTAACTGCTCAATCAAGCATATTTATTTGTTCATTGCTTTGGCTTTTGTTTAATTGCTTTAGTCAACTTTAGCACCTCTTCTGAGTTTCCATTGGATCATCTGAGGTTTCTCAATCTCTTATTGCAGGACATGTTCTGTAAAGTATATGGTAGCTGAGCTTGCCATTCTACTTCAGTGCTCCATCATGGAAATTAATAGATAGATTTCTCTGTTATTCCGGCAAGCACACGTTAGAACTAAGTGATCATCTTCTCTCTCCCCGTCACTGTCAAGGACTGCCCAGTAGCTGACTAATAGCCTTTAGCAGGGGCAGGGCTACTAGGATGTAACTGGATCCTGGTCCCCAGGGTGGCCAGCCTGACTGTCTTAACCCTCGGCATTTCCCCACTCTCAGCTTAGCCCTGTTTCTAATCTCTGCCTGTCTTCTGCCTCTTTTCTCTGCCCCCTTTTTTTTTTTTTTTTTCTTTTTTTCTCTCATGTGTTTCCTTTTTTAGGTTGTTTCTCATATTCCTGGTGTTCTGGTGCACAGGCTTAGCTTTGATGGACACTGCCTGTTGAGCAAGTGTGTCTCTCCCTTGGCACCAGACTGACCAGTCTTGACACCTTGAGCATCCATAAAAGTTTTTGTTTCTCACCTATTTTCCCTTTTGCTTAGTGTTCATAGCCTGCTGACTCAAGGCTTGAAATCTCCAGAAGTCTGTTCTCTAGGTAATTGAGGTATTTAAAAAATGAGGTTTGATTAATCAGATAAGAAAACAGAGGTAGTTTTGTATAGGGCACTTAGAGTATTAACATAATAAAAAATAAAGATACAGACCTCAGATTGCCTCTGGCTCTCTAAGTAAGTAAACTTGAGCTGAATCATTTTGTCCCCATTAGGTTTGTAGCTTGAAAGCATAAGATTCAGAAGTTCGTGGGCAATGACAGTTAAGTAAGTATAATGCGAAGTTAACTTAGAGTGCTTCTCCAGCTAAGTTTTACTGTACTTGGCTGAATTGAAACTGAAACCAGCATATATAAAACCACTCCAAGTGACACATGAAGCTTTTTCTCTTTCTAGCCCGGAGCAGTCATTTTTTCAACATGAAAGCAGTTGATGGGAGATGGAGATACCTTAATCACTTGAAAGGCTTTCTTCCAAACTATACTTGCCTGTGTTTGCATTTGAGTCCTTCTCAACAAATTTCTTCACCACCAAAGTAAGCCCAGTTGTAGACAGTGAGCCTCTCAGGATGCTCTGTGGCCCACTTCCATCTATTCTTTTATACTGGCTGTAGGCTCACGTTGTCTGGATCCTGGTTCAAAGTGGTTTTAAGTCACTAATTGAGGCTTCTGGTGGAGATGTGAAGTCTTCAGGGTGTTTGAATGCATAGATATTCAAGTTACCTGAAAAAGCAATCAGTCTTCAGAGTTATGTAGTGCCTGAGCATCTGTACTAAGCAATGCTTGAAAGATCATGATTATAAGAAATGCTTGAACAGCCTTCGATGTTCAAAATTTTGGCCTCAGGTAAACTAGGCATCTGGATGATTGGTCATAGTATGTATACGGAATGGCTTTTTATCTTAAGTGCAATGGAAACTTCAGCCAACAGCATTGCTTTTGTAGAACTAGCTTTTATTTTTTTAAAAAAAGACTTTTCCTTTCAAGTCGTGGTGACCCTGTGTGTGTCAGAGTAGAACTACACCTGACCTTTCTTTTGAGACACCATTGGACAATTCAGCCTCTCGACTCTTCAGTTAGTAGTCAAGAGCAAACCACTTGTGCCAGCCACAGACCTAGTTTTTCTTAAAACAGTAGAATATCTATGCTTGAATTTAACTTACTAAGCTAATTATTGCATATATGCTAATTTTGCATCCTTGAAACTAACTAGATGCAGCTATTTGGATGATTGTTAATAAATAGAGCCAGTTTTTGGTTAATAACAAATTTACATTTTGTTAAAGAAATGAGTGTTGGGGGAGAGAGATTATTAATATTTTATAATAATATACTATAGTCATATTAGGTTACTTACCCAATTAATTATACAAAAGATTTTATTATAGCTCAGCAACAAGAATAAAGAAACAGAATATGAATTAATAATATTGTCTTTATTGTCTATTTATATCAAGCCTTTTCAATTCCGTTTACTTCAGACATTCTTTTAAAAAACTGAAGTACTGGTAACTGAAAAAATAGCCTTAAATTCTTTCACCTCTGTTTCAGTTGCTCTTTCACCCATATTTCCTCAAAGTAACTTTCACCCACATTAAACTTTGGGAGAAGGCAAAATCAAAAACAGAAATCAAATAACACTTCCTGAATTATATAGTCTATTTGGTCATTATTGTTTTGCAGCAAACTGAATTGAGAAGCCTCAGTTCAACCCTACTTTAGGTTTTGTCCTTGGTTTCGTATTTAACTTCAGTTTTTCTATTTGTGTTCTCTCTGATTCTGAAAACGATAAGAAGTACATTTTAATACCTCCCTCTCTTAAGATCATCTAAGCCACTAAAAATCCCAGTTCTTCTTTTCATTATGGTTCAGACATCACATTCAAAAGGTTTTTAGAAATATTAAATAAGAGGAAATCTGGTGCTCACTAGCTTTAAAAGTTCTACAAGATCAGAGCAATTTTGGAGCATTCTAATGAAATATAATCCTTTTGCCTTGTGTCAGATTAAATAATAAATGCATTTTTATAGTGCCCATAATTTAATGAATTGCTTTTAATGGTACTATTTTATGATTTTCAAAAGGTTTTTTAGTTTGTAGAAAATAGCATTTTTCTTTGAAAAGTCATACATGTGGGGATCAATTTTTCTTGGAGTATAATCATCTTTCATTAAATGGAACCTTGAAACATTGCAAAATACACAACTTAGCATTTTTTGTTATTCTTGAATTAGAAGATTGAGTACCATGCATGCACAGGCTCCTGTGTCCCCTTGTGTGATATCTGATACTGCACCTTCACAAAAGTACATGCCTGGTGGTGACATAATGATCAGTAAGTGACAGGTGCTAACTGTGGCTTCATTTGTCTTCAGAGCTGTAATTACTGGACTTTGGTGCCCTAGTTTTTTGACATCAGTAGCTACTTTGAAGAATTAAGTTGCTATGGGTTACCACAGTGTCATGTACATTTTCACTGACACAAGGTTCAGCTCTCAGATCTGGTAAAATATCCATCATCAAGTTTATTTGTTTCGGGACTGTGTTCTGTGAGGAAAGTGTTTTGTGAGTGAATGAATGGGTGAGTGAGTGAGTGGCTAAGTGTGTGTAAACCATGTTTCAATCCTTAGGAGAAATATCTTAAATGTGGTATTTTTGCCCTATTTTCCACCAATATACTGTAAAACTACTATGTATAATGGATCTTGCTAAAAGAAAACAAGTGGCCTGGAGGTAAAATGTAATGACCTGTCATCAAAAAGTATGGAAGAAAATATTTTCCTTTGGCTGAAATGACTAAATAATTTCCTTACATGGGCATATTTAGCAACCAAAGAGAGGTTGCTTAGTTTTTCTCAGCAATTTTGAATATATAAACCTAAGTGGACACATAACATGACCCATAAGAGTCAAAATGAACTTCGTCTACTTAAACATAAAAGGGAATTGCACTGGGAATTAGCAAACTAAAGTGACCTTGGATTTGTCCTTTTATTTTTTGGAGGCTCGGTTTCTTAGCCCATAAAAAGACTAGATGGTCAGTTACGTATAACCATGGAAGAGTCTACAGAAAACTTGTTGCTGTTGTTAGCTACTGTCTAGTCAGCTGCCAACTCATGGTGACCGCATGCACAGTGGAACGAAATGTTGCCTGGTCCTGTGCCGTCCCCGTGATGGGCTGCAGATTGGACCAGTAAGATCCAGAGTGTTTTCGTTGGCTGAATTTTGGAAGTAGATTGTTTTTCCTAGTCTGGCATGTTGTTGTTGTTGTTGTTTGCCGTTGAGTCAGACCCGACTCATAGCGACCCCTCCTTGGGTTTCCGAGGCAGTATCACTACAGAAGTAGATTGCCCCATCTTCCTTCTGAGGAGTGGCTGGTGGACTTGAACCGCCAGCCTTCTGGTTAGCAGTCAAGTGCCGTAGCCACTATGCTACCAGAGCTCCCAGTCTGGCATAGTAGTGCACAAAATCTCTTACACTTATTCCCTGTTTCTAAATTCAGCTGAGGATGGAGGTTGCTACCTCTGGGCCCCCCCACTTGTAGACAAGGCTTGAGGGCTTCACTGAAGTTGTTTTTTATAGCCATAAAAAGATTTGTGAGGATTAAAATCATTTGCAATCAATCTCCCATTTTTTTTCCAGGACTGTATTCCATATTTAGTTTGATTAAGAGTAAAAACCATTAAGTTATGGCTAGGCAGACTTAGGTAATTAAAACATTTTTGGAATATTATAACTATGCAATTGACTGCTAAGGATTTTTTTTTTCCTGTTAATTGGAACTTTTAAAAATTGAAATAAATAGCTGTGTCGAACCTGATTATACCCAACAGGCATGAAAGAGAAGGTTATTTTAAGGGACTATAAGAATATTATGATTATACAAATTCAGGACTCAGAGGTTCTCTTGGAAGCTGTTGACAGTAGCTGCTGTGTTGTGGGCACAGCTTCTTAGCAAGGGAGGTATCATCACTGACAAATGTGTGTTGTACTGAGCTCAGATAAAAAGACATAGGTGAGAAGTAGAGGGGAATATAATGGTTAAGAGTCCTGGGTGGCACAAATAGTTAACACCCTTGGCTGCTAACCAGAGGGTTGGGGGTTTGCGTCTACCCATAGGCACCTCAGAAGAAAGGCCTGCTGATCTACTTCCAATAAATCACTCACTGAAAATCCTATGGAACACAGTGCTACTTTAACACACGTGAAGTCGCCATGAGTTAGAATCAACTCAGTAGCAACTAGTGGTGATGGATAGTGGTTAAGAGTTCAGCCTTGGTAGTTAGCTTTCCTGTTTCATTGCCAGCAGCCATCCCAAGTCTGCCGCTTCCTAGCTGTTTGACTTTGGGCAAGTTACTACTGATCTTGCTTCAGTATCATCATCTGGAAAAAGTTAACTACAATAGTGTCTACCTCAAAGATGTTGTGAGGATTAAATGAATCAATATATGTAAAACCTGGCACATAGTGTCATATCTACTTAAAAGTAATAATAAGTTTCAATAAATGTCACAGAGAGGGAGTGGTCATTGTGGGCTGGAGGGGGGATGGGGAATATTTGATGAAGGGAAAAAGTTGTTGAAATGCTAGGTCTTGGGGACATGTCACTGCGGTTCTCAGAAAGGGGGCACAGAATGACACAGGGTGACGTGGAGTCAGATTAGTGGTCTTCAAACTTGTTTCCATAATCATTTGAAAAGCTCAGTGTCTTATGTATATATTTTTAAGTTGGCATGTAAAGTTTATCATTATACATTTAGACATTTGTGTTTCAGGTATAGAGAGGAAAGAGTGAACAGAGAGCGGGGTTTTTGACTATTGGTCTTCCTGGGATGAAGAGAGGAAGGGTGCAATAGCCCTAGGCTGTTAAGATTCTCAAAATGGTTTATTATCCGGATCTGTTTGTCTGCGTCAGGCAAGAACCATTTCCAAACGAGAAATGGAGAGAAGGCTTCCCAAAGGAAGACTTCCTGTCCCAAAAGAAGTGAATTGCAAGGAGGGCAAAGAGGCTGTGGCTGCCTCCCTCACTTCCCTTGGCAGCAATGAACTCCACCCCCCAGAACCAGTTAACTGTACTATTTTAATCGTAACACCTCCATTTGTATTACAAAATAAATAAAGTTTATCATTAGACATTGAAATAATTGCAGATGATGTTACTTTTGGCACACTGCAGATACTGACATTTTAAAATAAACATATTCAGTGGATAGCAATTGTATAGCAAATTGTGCAGTTTTAAAATGTCTACATAATCTTTTCTTTAGTGGTCAGAAATTTCACATCATTCCTTTCTCTTTGAACTCATATTTCAATTCTACTTTTCCTAAAGAATTTTATCTTCTTGTAATATTTTTATGCTGGAAAGTCTTTTTATTAGTCAACCTTTCATTACTTCTCTACAACAAAAACAAATCACCCATGGGTTTGTATCTGTAAATTTAAATTTAAAAATTCAGACATCCTAAGGCTCTAAATATTAAATTTCTTCTAGATTGAATTATAAAAATTATTTTTAGTATATAGTTAGTCAGAACAACCTAAATATATGAGCATTTTGATAATGTATTTTATAGAATGCATAATTTTAAAGCAAGCATTTCTCTTAATGAGATGAATTTTACCCATTTTATCCCCAACACATTCATGTGTTCATTGATACATGTTACTTATTGCTAGAATGAGATAAATTTCTCCTTCTATTCAATTTTATCCTTAATATTGTTTTTATAAATATAAGTACAAGGGAATGTTGTGCCCATAAATCAGGAGGTAAGAATGGAAGGGGTTTTGTTATAGGAATCCCATTCAATACTTGGAATTCCATGCCATATAACAGAGTAATCTATTATCAAACGTTAATTTTAATTATTTTTAGTGATCTACTGCCCGACATCTCTATTAATTATGCCTTCAGTTTTATAGAAAGGAAATAATTAGAAATTATGCATTTTGCAAAAATATTTGTTACTCAGTCATTAAAGTCTAATTAAATACCAATATTTCAAATTGTCTCTGTTCAGTAAGCCACAGGATTCCATAATTCAGTGTACTAGAGTTAGAGTGAGTGATGGTGGTGGTTAAGTTTGTGTTCAACTTGGCAGGGCAGCTGAATGTAGTTATTCTCCACGGTGAGATTGGTAATTAACTCCATGGTGGAATCTATTGGAGCAGCTGAGTAGCTGCTTTGCATATGTGGTCTGCTTTTTGTATATAAGAAACAACTTTGGGAATGGTGTCTAGCTTATGGCACGCTTGAACCCTGCATGTAGCTGAGTTGTTGTTCAGCAGCCTGCCATGCTCTGCCGATCTTGGGATTTTTAATAGACTTGAATTAATGGCCTACTGTGTGGCTTGGTAATATCAGGACTGTGCCTTGTTACTTGTAGGTATATGTGTGTATATACAGGTGTTTGTATATGTGTGTGTATGTATGTTTGTGTACATGTATATTTAAATAAATATCAATATTAGGAGCTCTAGTAGCATAGTGCCTAAGGCACTTGACTGCTAACCAGAAGGCTGGCAGTTCAAACCCACCAGCCACTCCTCGGAAGGAAGGTTGAGCAATCCTACTTCCATAGTGATACTGCCTCGGAAACCCAAGGAGGGGTCGCTATGAGTCGGGGCCGACTCGATGGCATATAACAACAACAACAACAACAAATACAAATATTTGTATGGCTGGAGAAGAAATAACAAAAGGGTGGTAGAAAAGGGGAAGAGGAAAGAGAATATATGAATCTGGGAATATATGAATCCTAGGAAAGGAGTGTGTTGGGAAGTAGAGGAAGCGGGTGAGTTCAGAATGGCTGTCGTCCAGAGGATGTGCAGACAGACCATTGTGATTCTTCCAGCTTTCTTCCTTCCCATGTCTCACATCAGCCCAGATGTGGATGGTGGAATGCTACCACTAAAACTATGGTGTTAGCAATATCATTTACCTCCCAGGAGTGTTTTAGTCAGACCATGTCCATTTTGGAAGTACAACTTTGTTATTATGTTCCCTCCAAAATAGAGCTTCCAAAGAACAAGTTGTTTCATAAAATCAATGTTTATTTACCATTACCAGAAAAAAAGAAAGTTCCCAGTTTCATTGTTTATTTTTGAGTGTTTCAAGACCTTCTTCAAGTATATCATCCTTAAAAGATAGAATCTTTAATCAAAGTTTGCAGCCCATATGTATATGACCAAAATGCTGTATCTTTCCTGTTATGCATTTCTTTCTGTAGCATTGTTGTGAGAATTAATGAAGTGAAATGCATAAAATGTGTGCAGTTGCCTAGCTCATAATTAGTGTTCAGTAAGTAATACTCGTTATTTATCTTTTGCTTTGCAAATGGAACATAGTGATGTATTATTATTTTCTTAAATTTGAGACTTGGAAGAAAATTTACTAAAATTTGTAGTCATCAAAGTAGGTGTTAAAATTTTCATTTGTAGACCAATAATCATTGTGAACTTTTATAGATTCAGAAACCAGGAGTACATTAAAGGATAAATTAGATCTTATAATGGTTGATAAATAATGGAGAAAAAGGTCATCCAATCATGGAAATTATTGTGATTTTGATTCTTAGTAATTTTAGATGTGAATACAGTTTTTTTTTTTTTTTTAATTTT
>NW_006921937.1:3397260-3412981 GCF_000298275.1 Orycteropus afer afer
ATTGGTTTCCCTTTTCTTTGTTGAAGAGGGTCTGTGCAATCCTTCTGCCTAGTCCGCCATCTTGCCCCGCCTCCTCTGAATACTGTTTTTAAAAAAATCTATTAGTGATAATATTTAGACTATTTAGAAACAATGTATTGACTTAGTTTATCATTATTGTAAGAATTGTCATTTAAGTGTGTTTCTAGAACTAAACAGCATGAATTCATTATTATCCGTAAGTATTGACTCCAAATTAATTTGAAGTTGTATAAAGTTGATCAAAAAAAAGAAAAAAGAATATTACAAAAGTAAATGCATAATGGGAAAGATATTTTATTACTTTTGATGATTTAAATACAAAACAAACCAAAACCTGCTGCCATCAAGTTGACTCCAACTCGTAGCAACTCTGTAGTCACTCTATCAAACAGAGTAGAACTGCCCCATAGGGTTTCTAAGGCTGAAATCTTTACAAAAGCAGACTGCCACATCTTTCTCCCATGGAGCAGCACGTACATTTGAACTGCCAACCTCTCAGTTGACAGCTTGACCACTGTGGCACCAGGGCTCTTATTATTCAAAACAAAGGACTCCCAAAATTGGAGGCAGAAATACTGTTATCATGCCAGCTCTTATTTTCTTACTTCTGCTCTGCAGTGATGTCTCAGTCATCCTCTCTGAGAAAACACAGATTCTAAGAAAAGAGATGAGGCAAGAGTTAGGTAGATTGCTATCTCCTATTTTTGCCTGAGAGTCTGCATTTTAAGGGTTCTCACTGAAATTAGAAAATCTTGCTTTAAGTCTTTGATGGGTTGTTGGAGGATGTAGCTTATATGAACTGATATCCATATGTTACATTTTATTTAAACCGTTGTTCAAAGGCTTAAATACCTTTTAGGATTCCCACAGTCATTTACCATTTTCCTGCGTGGTTGTGGCATGATTGATACTATCCCCATCTTGCTCTAATGGCTTGTCTAAATCACACTTTCATTGCCACTGATAAGATACAGGATTCTTGGTGGAGCAAGAGGGAAAGATCTCTTCTGAGCTGTCATAACACTCTCTTGTCTTTCTCCCATCCCCTGCATCTCACTCCTGTAACCATTTGGTAAGAGTGGTGTCTGATTTGTCAGAGTATATTCCTTGGAAAAGTAGACTTTGGATTTCAGAATTGCTGGACTAAGATGATCTGGAGAGCTGGAAAAGTTGAGCTAACTCTCAGATTCCGCAGTTCAAGGTTGAATTAGGTGTTCCAATTAGATTCCCATTTTTTGAAGATCTGACCACAAAGAGAGTAGCTGTACAGAAGAATGATGACTAAGATTCTCCAAAGACCACCAGTTGTTGCTCAGAGCTATCACTCCAGGCTTTCCATCTGCATGTCCCAGAGTCATTTGCACTCTGGATGTTTCTTCCTCCTCATCGTTCAGACACAGGGTATGTGTCAGGGATTCCCTCCAGTTTATCTCTGGTAGCATAGTGGCTAAGACACTTGACTGCTAACCAGAAGCCTGGAGGTTCAAATCCATCAGCCACTTCTCGGAAGGAAGATGGGGCAATCTACTTCCGTAGTGATACTACCTCGGAAACCCAAGGAAGGGTCGCTATGAGTCGGGTCTGACTCGACGGCACATAACAACGACAACAAAATTGTAAGGAATACCTTCTTGATTTCCTTAAGACCGACACTCAGCAACAGTGAGGAAAATGCCCTTTCTTTTCTATCCCTTTCCCCTTGATCCACCCAGTAGGGGAAGGCTCTAAGAAGACCAGTGTCATTTTGAGAATGATTCTGAGTTCCCATGAGCTTGAGACTGCTGTTCCCCCAAAGCAGGGCCAGTGAGTCAGCCCTGTCTCCCAGATGCTGGCCCCTGCCCTGTGGGTTTCGTTTTCTTCTGCCTTCTTAGAAAATGCTCTTTTAAAATGCTGAAAATCTTTGTACCTTCTGCACAATTTTTCAGTAAACCTAAAATTGCTCTGAAAAATAAGTCTTGTATGTGAAAAAGATAACTGGAATATTTTAATTTTAAAGTCTTTTTAATACACTTTATTATTTGTTTCAGCATTATTATTTGTGTACAAACACAGCTAATAGATATGCATACCCTTTTGCAAAAACTTCAGACATTAGAGATACTAAAAATCCCTCTGGAATCTGCATCTGGCCCCTGTCCACTGTTCAAGAGCAGTAATACAGACACATGGACACAAAACAGTATCTGTAGACATACATAGTGTTGTGTTTGTGTCTGTTTTTAGCATTGAGTTTATCACAGGTTACATAAACCATGTTAGCTTTTTTTTTCACCTGGTGTCTTTGCTAAAACAGAGAATTACTTTCTTCTTATTAGCTACACTGCATTCCATTTTAAGTCTGGGGCCTGAGGTAGGTGGGCCCAGAGCTCAGGGGCTGCTTTATACTTGGGGTTGGCTCTATTTTAAGGCCGGGGCCCAATGTAGGTGGGCGCAGGTCTTAGGGGCTGCTTTTGCTTGGGGGTGGCTCTATATTAAGGCCAAGGCCTGAGTAAGTGGGTGCAGAGGGGTTAGGAACAACTAAGGGAGATGAACTTGTCTGTCAGTTTGTCCTCCTGGGGTGGCTTAAGTGCTGCCACGAGGCTGGAAGCTATGTCACTGGTGTTACAAGATGCCAGCAGGGTTACACATGGCATACAGGTTTCAGCGGAGCTTCCGGCCAAAGACAGACTCGGAAGAAGGAAGAAGCCATCTACTTTTCAAAGAATTGGCCAATGAAAACCTTATGAACAACAGTGAAACACTGTATGATATATTACTGGAAAACTTTATGAACAGTCCTGAAACATTGTTCAATATAGTGCTAGAAGATGGGCCTATCAGGTGAGAAGGCACTCAATATTTGACTGGGGAAGAGCTGACTCCTCAGAGTAGAAATAACCTTAATGATATAGATAGATTAAAGCTTTTAGGACCTCTGCTGGCTGATGTGGCATGACTCAAAATGAGTAGAACAGATGCAAACATCCATTAATGATTGGAACATGGAATGTATGAAGTATGAATGTAGGAAAACCGGAAGCTGTCGAAAAAGAGATGGAACCCATAAAGATCAATATCCTAGGCATTAGTGAGTTGAAATGGACTCGTTTTGGCCATTTTGAATCAGACAACTATTTGATCTACTATGCCGGGAATGACAAAGAGGAATGGTGTGGCATTCATTGTTACAAAGACCATTTCAAGAACTGTCCTGAAGTACAACTCTGTCAGTGTGTAATGGTTATGTTTGTATGCCAACTTGGCTAGGCCTGGTTGAGTGGCTGGGCAGCTAGATGTAGTATTCCCCACGATGAGACTGGTAATCAACTCCATGGTAGAATCTACTGGGAGCAGCTGAGTAGCTGCCTTTGGGTATGTGGTCTGCTTTCTGTATATAAGGAGAAGCTTTGAGAATGATCTCTAGCCTTTGGCACGCTTGGACCCTACATGTAGCCGTGTTGTTGCTCAGCAGCCTGCTATGCTCTGCCGACCTTGGGACTTACAACGCAATCAAGATGTGTTGATTATCACTGATGACTGGAATGCAAATGTTGGAAACAAGGAAGAGTTACTGGTAGTTGGAAAATATGACCATAGTGAAAGAAACAATGCTGGCGATTGCATGGTAAAATTTCGCAAGACCAATGACTTATTCAAGGAGTTCTGGTAGCGTAGTGCCTAAGGCACTTGACTGCTAACCAGAAGGCTGGTGGTTCAAACCCACCAGCCACTCCTCAGAAGGAAGGTTGGGCAATCTACTTCCATAGTGACAATGCCTTGGAAACCAAAGGAGAGGTTGCTATGAGTCGGGTCCTACTCCACGGCACATAACAACAACAACAATGACTTATTAACTGCAAATACCTTTTTTTCAATGGACCTCACCGGATGGAATTCACAGGAATCAGATTGACTATATCTGTGGCAAGAAGTAATGGAGAAATTTATTATCTTCAGCCAAAACAAGGCTGGGAGCCGATTGTTGAACAGACCATCAACTGTTCATATGCACGTTCAAGCTAAAGTTGAAGACAATTAAAACTAGTCCATGAGAGCCAAAATATGACCTTGATAATATCCGTCCTGAATTTAGAGACCATCTAAGGAATAGATTTGATGCATTGAACACCAGTGACCAAAGAGCAGAGGAATTGTGGGATGACATCAAGAGCATCATCCATGAAGAAAGCAAGAGGTCATTAAAAAGACAGGAAAGGAAGAAAATACTAAAATGGATATCAGAAGAGACTCTGAAACATTTCCTTGAGTGGAGAGTAACTAAAGCAAATGGAACAAATGACAGGATAAAAGAACTGAACAGAAGATTTCAGAGAGTAGCTTGAGAAGACAAAGCCAATTACTATAATGAAATGTGCAAAGACCTGGAGTTAGAAAACAAAAAGGAAAAAACTGACATTTCTCAAGCTGAAAGAACTGAGGAAAAATGTAAGCCTTGAGTTTTAATACTGAAAGATTCTATAGGCAAAATATTGAATGATGCAGGAAACATCAAAGGACGATGGAAGGAATACACAGAATCACTTTACCAAAATGGATTGGTTGATGTTCATCCATTTCGGGAGGCCTGTGATCAAGAATCAGTGGTATTGAAGGAAGAAGTTGAAGCTGCACTGAAGGAATTGACAAAGAACAAGGTTCCAGGAACTGATGAAATACCCATTGAGATGTTTCAACAAATGGACGCCCCACAGGAGGCACTCACTCAGCTATTTGGATTTGTTTTCCAAAGAGGCACTCAAGAAGATGGATTGACACAGTGGCTGTAAAGATCTGTTTGGAAAATATTTGGAAGACAGCTGCGTGGTCAACTGACTGGAAGAGATCCACATTTGTACCATTCCAAAGAAAGGTGATCACACAGAATGTGGAAATTATTGAGCAATATCATTAATATTACACGCAAGTAAAATCTTACTGAAGATAATTCAAAAATGGTTGCAGCAGTATATTGACAGAGAACTTCCAGAAATTCAAGCTGTCAGATAGATCTTAGCTGAAAGCAAAGAATACCAGAAAGATGTTCACTTATGTTTTATGGAGTATGCAAAAGCATTCGATTGTGTGGATCGTAACAAATTATGGATAACATTGAGAAGAATGGGAATTCCAGAACACTTGATTGTCCCCATGAGGAACCTGTACATAGATCAGGAGGCTGTCATTTGAACAGAACAAAGGGACACTGCATGGTTTCAGATCAAGAAGGGAGTGCGTCAAGGTTGTATCCTTTAACCATACTTACTTGATCTGTATGCCAAGCAAATAATCCAAAAAGCTGGATTATATGAAGAAGAATGTGGCATCAGGATTAGAGGAAGACTCATTAACAACGTGCGATATGCTGACGACACAACCTTGCTTGCTGAAAGTGAGGATGACTTGAAGTAGTCACTGATGAAGATTAATGACTGCAGTCTATAGTATGGATTACATCTCAATATAAAGAAAACAAAAATCCAATAAACAGCTTCATGTTGGATGGAGAAAAGATTAAAGTTGTGAAGGACTTCGTATTACTTGGTTCTACAGTCAACACCAATGGAAGCAGCAGTCAAGACATCAGACAACATTTTTCATTGGGCAAATTTGCTGCAGAAGACCTCTTTCAAGTCCTGAAGAACAAAGATGTCTTTTAATGTGCGCCTAACCCAAGCCATGGTATTTTCAGTCGCCTCATATGCATGTGAAAGCTGGACAATGAATAAGGAAGACTGAAGAAAAGTTGATACTTTTGAGTTGTGGTGTTGGAGAAGAATGCTAAGCATACCATGGTCTGCTAAAAGGACTAACAAATCTGTCCTGAAAGAAATGCAGCTGGAATCCTCCTTGAAAGCAAGAATAGCCAGACTTCCTCTTAACCTACTTTGGTCATGTTGTCAGAAGAATAAGGATACTGTGCTTGTTAAAGAGGAGGGTCAAAGAAGAAAGGGAAGGCCCTCAACAAGATGGATTGACATAGTGGCTATAAAGATGGGCCCCGGTATAGCAGAGATTATGAGACTGGCACATGTCCGGGCAGTGTTTCGTTCTGCTGTACATAGGGTCACTGTGAATCAGAGACAACGTGACAGCACCTAAAAACAACAACACACAGCATTCCATAGCTTTTAATTGTTGATGTTCTTGCTTTTAATTGTTGATGCATGTCTAGCCTGTCACCCATTTTCACTTGTAGGAGCAGTACTTCAGTGAACCTACTTGTGAATACTTCTTTGTGTTCATGATTAGTGTCCATCTCAGGTAAAAACAGGAGAAATTGCTGTGTAATAGGGTATGTGTACCATTTTCCTAGAGTTCTTGGGTATTTTAAATGTTTAATGTGCAGGACTCTAAACTGAGGGATTGGAGGCTTGAGTCCAGCCAGAGGCACCTTGCAAGCAAGTCCTGATCTACTTCTGAAAAATCAGCCATTGAAAACCCCATGGAGCAGAGCAGTTTTACTCTGACACACACAGAGTTGCCATGAGGTAGAATGGACTAGAAAGCAACTAGTTCATCAGTTTCCTAGGGCTGCTGTAACAAAGTGCCACACAGTGTGTAGGTGGGAAAAAGTATGAATTCTGAGTATCAGCAGGGCCATATTCATTCTGAAGCCCCTTGTGGAGAACCCTGTTTGTCTTTTCCAGTGTTCCTTGTCTTGTAGCAGCATAACTCCAAACTCGACCTTCATCATCCCTCTGTGAGTCTAATCTCTGACTTGTCTCCTCTCTTTATAAAGACAGCAGTTATATTGGATTAAGGCCAGACCTACTCCATTAACTTATAATAACATCTTCAAAGAGTGTATTTCAAAACAACATCATATTCTAGGTACGGGGGTTAAGGCTGTAATATGTTGTTTCCAGTCAGTTAAGTTGCTCTTTGAGTTTATCAGATCGCAGTTCAGTACCTTTAAAAGTAAAAATACAAAAGTCTTCTCTCTGCTCACAGTCACTTCAAGCATCTCCAGTCTTTGGTTCTAAACTAACTTCATCTTCTCCAGTTACAGGACTCAGTGAGGCATGATGATTGTTTAATCCTGGCCCTGCCAGTAGTGTGACTGTGGGCAAGTAATTTCCTCTTGGGGTAGGGAAAGCAGTCCTTGGCACGTAGTAACTTCTCAACTGTTGATTGTTGTCATTCCCTCATAGTACCTGTCACCTTTCCTTTAGCAGGCATTTATTGTATACCTACCATGTGCTGGGCACATAAAAATAAGACATGAACCCTGCCCTTGAAGAGTTTGAGTGCATTTGTTGAACCAGCAATCCCTGTGTTTGCTCAAAATAAAAGTATTACTTCCTTATCTTCCCAGCTATTTGGACTTTATTCATAGCCCAGTTTGCTTTCCCTCCCAGTGTCAACTAACTTTTACATGATGAAGGACAGCCTCTCAGATCTTAACTAATTCCCTTTAATAGCTATTCAGGACCTACCATGTGCCCAGAATATTAAGAACTAAAATGCAAAGGTAATGTGTATGCCTGTGAGAAGGAGAACTAACAGCTCCAGGGTGCATCTATAGACTCTATAATAAGTACTGAACAGTTTACTGCAGTGGTATCTTCTGAAAGAAATTTTTTGCCCTCTTTATAGAAACTTTTCACCTGTCGACTGGTTTTATCCTTACATTGCTTTACCTGTAGTCTCCATTCTCTCTTCCTGTGAGTAGAGTGTGAAGTGTTAGCCACAAGAGGGCACTTATTTCTCTTGTTGAAAGGTGGGAATGACATCACACACAGACATCTTCCCAACTCAAAATAACTGATCTTGTAAGACAGGAGCTATTCCTTTCCAATACTGAAAAAAACATAGAGGACTTAGAAAACCCTGGCCAGTCATGCCTCGGTATCCTATTTTTCCATTACTCCCATAACAAATCACAAACTAGGTGGCTGAGAACAAGAAATGTATTCTCTCTCAGTTCTAAAGGTCAAAAGTCCAAAATCAAGGTGTCCACAGGGCTGCAGTCCCTCCAGGGTTTCTAGCAGCTGCAGGCATTCCTTGGTTTGTGACTGTATCACTCCAGGCTCTGATGTCACATCGACTTTTTTTGTCTTGGCTTCTCCACGTCTTAGCTTCTTCTGTTTCTTATACATGCCATTAGATGTAGGACCCACTCAGGTAATTCAGGATGATCTCGTTGTGAAATCTTCAACTTAATTACATTTGCAAAGACTCTTTTTCCAAATAGTTATACTCACAGGTTGCAGGAGTTAAGACTCGCAACTCACCTTTTTGAGGATGGTCATTCAACCCACCACACTAGGTAAAACCATTTGGTGGTGTTGCAGACAACAGACATCCAGCAGAGCTCTAGGACCAGTGGTCTCTGCTACCTAGAAAGTTCTCCCCTCAGTCCTTTGAGCCTCTTTAGGAAGGGCATACCCTGAAATTCTTGACTAAGAGCAGGAAAAGTTAACAATCTCTACATCATATTGTTCTTTAAAAAAATAAGAGATTCACTTTGTGAAACTCAGGGATATTTCCCTGTGTTTATTACCACTTTAGATTTGCTTTTATTTGATTTCTTTATAATAATAATATTAAGTTTGACCTTATTTTAAATGTCTCTTCTGACAGAGAACTTAAATTAATGTCTTGCTCAATTGTGATTGGATATAGTGATTCCTTTAAAGTACTTTAAGCATTGGTTTCCACAACAGGATCTGAGCATAATATTGAGCTTAGGGAAGAGGATTTTCTCAATGGAAATAATTTCTTATAGCTAGAGGTTAACATGAAATTATTAATATTTTCCCAAAGCATGTTCTTTGTAAATGTTTCAGGAAATAGAGAATTGAAATTAATGTTGCCTTCCCTTGTTAAGATTATGTATTCAATTGACCCCTGCGAGAATATCCATTGCAGAGAGGGGAAAAACAAAAACAATGCTAAAAGCCCTACAGATGCTTCCACCAGCCATTCTCCCTCATGCTCCATTTTGTGTTTTGGGTGTTGTTGGTGTATTTGTAGAAGTTTGTCTATTAACATTCCATATGCCTTTTCATTTTGGCTTTAGGGAAATATTCCATTTATGGGAGCATGCTGAAAGGAAAGTTTGCATTTTGGAGTAAAATATTTCCTAGTTCAAAGAAGATAACTGTTCTATCATCAGTTTATGTGACTTTTTTTTTTTTTTAAAGTTCCCAATAGTGGTGGTGGTGGTAGTGGTGGTTGTGTGCCGTCCAGTCTGCCCCTAGTCATAGTGACCCCTCCTTGGGTTTCCAAGGCAGTATCACTACAGAAGTAGATTGCCCCATCTTCCTTCTGAGGAGTGGCTGGTGGGTTTGAACCGCCAGCCTTCTGGTTAGCAGTCAAGTGCCTTAGGCACTATGCTACCAGAGCTCCTAAATCATCTGCAGGTTCTTTTGGTAACTCTCAGGAAATGTGTATGTATGTTTAACTGGCAGAGAGAAGTGGTTCACACTGTGGCTATAAAGCAGGTAGGGAAAAAAAAAAAGATCCATCCCCCATTCCACATTCTATGGAGATTACACTCATAATAACTTTCTGAACACAGTAAGGCTCTGAAGTGAATTTATTGATGGGCCCAGGGGAGGCTGTTGTGTTGGAAGAGCAGTATATGACAAAAAAGTAGTTCAGTGAGCAGTCTAGAAATGCTATTAATGGAGGCTTCAGTCCACTTATTATTATTCATATTATTATTTTTTTTTATAATTTCCAGTCTACTTTCCACATAAACGGACAGTGCCTGGAGTAAAGAAACAAACAAACCCAATCATCTCTGACACATGGCAGTGCCATCTGTGTGTGTTAGAGTAGAGCTATGCTCCATAGGGTTTTCAATGGCTGGTTTTTTGGAAATAGATTGCCTGGCCTGTAGACTCAAACCCCTAACCTTTCAGTTTGCAGCTGAGCATATTAACTGTTTGTACAACCAAGAACTAACCTGGATTAGCTACACTTAAATCCTTCTCCACATACCCCACAGATACAAACTTCCTTTCTTTAACTCTTTGCTTTCACTTTCTGTATGCTCTGGGGATTCTTCTTGGCTCCTAGAAAAAGCCTTCTGTGGTTTCTTCTTTTTTATACAGCCTTCTTTGTTTATGTAATGTGTTGGTTACTAGTTCAAGTGAGAATGTTTGTGAGAAGGTGGTCTGGTAGTTCAATTTGTGTGTCAACTTGGCTGGGCCTGGTTGAATGGCTGGCTAGGCAGCAGTTACTCCCCATGATGAGACTGGCGATCAACTCCATAGTCATGGTGGGATCTACCACAAGTAGCTGAGTAGCTTGCCTTTGGGATGTGGTCTGCTTCCAGTATGTAAAGGAGAAGCCTCAGGGATAGTGTCTAGCATATGGCATGCATGGACCCTGCATGTAGCCATGCCGTTGTTCAGCAGCCTGCCATGCTTTGTGGACCCTGGGACTTACAATGGACTTGAATTAATGGCCTGCCATGTAGTTTGGTAACATCGAGACTATGCCATTTTATTTGTCAAACTTGGGCTTGTTAGCTAGTAGCTGCCTGAGTGAAGAGATGCCTCTAACTTCAGTGGGCCGGGAGCAAGAGGCAGAGCTGAAGCCCAAGGTTGAGGGGCTTTCGTGCAGCCTCTAGAGCTTGGCACTTTGAACTCGGACTTCTAACCTCCCGAACTGTAAGAGAATAAACTCCTGTTTGTTCAAGCCATTCCATTTGTGGTATATTCCTGTCAGAGGAATATACCTAGTGCGTACTAGGTAACCAGAACAGCTGACGTAGAATAAAGCATTTGGCTGCTAACCAGAAGGTTGGTGGTTTGAACCTACCAGCCACTCTGTGGGAGAAAGATGATGCAGTCTGCTTCCATAAAGGTTTACATAACAGCCTTGGAAATCATATGGAGCAGTTCTACTCTGTCCTATAGGGTCTCTAGGAGGCAAAATTGACTCCATAGCAATAGATTTGGCTTTTGGTTTTAGGGAGAGGTGTGTAACAAAAAGAAAAAACAGGTAAGTTTCTAAGGTTGTTGGAACCTTAAAAAGTTTTACCTGTGTGAAATAGGATACACCAGTCTTTCTGATGACCATTTTCCAATTGCTTTCTTATAAGATTCTGTAATATGTCTCATACACACTTGTTCTGTATTTAGAATGTTAGGTTTCTTTATAAATCCTTTTTCCATCTCTGAAATAGACTTAAATCTTTACTGAGGGCCTGCAAACAGATCAAAACTAGTAATGCTTTAGACTTATCCAAAAATAAATTGGTACTTCTGAAACCTTTTCAAATGGATCTTTATTTCATATAGCAAAAGGAAAAATGGATCACTCCATATAAAGAAGTCCTAAGACATACTGAGTTCAGTTAAAGTTGATTTAGCATATGGGGAGTTACCCAGATTATACTCTACAAATACTGATATGGTAATACCAGTTCCAGTTGTAAATCATCTCATTAGATCTCCTGTTTATTTTCCTAAACATAGAGTGTAGGCATAATATACTATCTTTTGAACTAGCAGAGTATAAATTTTAGCTTTCTCAGAATTTCTAGTCTGTAAAGAGAGATGGTAGCATAGTGGTTAATGCATTCAGCAGTTCCAACCCACCAGCCACTCCTCAGGAGAAAGATGAGGCAGTCTGCTTCTGTAAAGATTTACAACCCTAGAAACTCTGTGGAGGCAACTTTTCTCTTTCCTATAGGGTCACTATGAGTTGGAATCGATTCAATGGCCATATGTTTGTTTGTTTTTTTTTTTTTTTAAAGGGAATGGTGAAGAAGTGGACTAGAATATCTCTTGTAGGGAATGGTGGTATAGATGAGAATGTGCTGGCCTGTGGTGAGATTGACTTTTTTTCATTTAACTTAGTAAGCAGTCATTTTCATGTTACCTTTTCTCATTTTATTATAATAAAAATATGGATAACAAAACATTTGCCAACATCAACTTTTTTAACATGTGTAATTCAGTGACATTAGGTACATTCATTTTCTGTGTTACTTTCATCATGGCAATTCACCATTGCCACTTTCCGTTTCTAAAATATTCTACCACCATTAACAGAAACTCAGTGTCCCCTATGCAAACTACCCCTCTTTTCTTCTCCCTCCCACCCTGTTGTTGTCATCGAGTTAGCTCTAACTCATAGCTACCCTGTGTGAAACAGAACAAAACACTTCCCAGTCCTGCACCAGCCTCACAATCCTTGCTATACCTGAGCCCATCATGGAGCCACTGTATCAGTCCATCTGGTTGAGGGCATTCCCCATTTTTCCTGACCCTCCACTTTACCATGCATGATATCCTTCTCCAGGGAATGGTCCCTACTGACAACATGACCAAAGTAGGTGAAACAAAGGCTGGCCATTCTTACTTCCAAGGCACATTGCAGCTTCACTTCTTCCACTACAGATTTGTTAGTTCTCCTGGCAGTCCATGGTACTTTCAGTATTCTTTGCCAATACCATAACTCAAAAGCATCAACTCTTCTTTGGTCTTCTTTGTTCATTGTCCAGCTCTGACATGGATATGAGGCAATTGAAAATACCATGGCTTGGGTTAGTCACACTTTAGTCTTCAAAGAGACATCTTTGCTCTTCAGCACCTTAAAGAGGTCTTTTTGCAACAGATTTACCCAGTGTAATACATCATCTGATTTCTTGACTGCTACTTCTGTTGGTGTTGATTGTGGAACCAAATAATATGGAATTTTGACAGCTTCAATCTTTTCTCCATTTGTCATGATGCTCTTTATTGGTCTAGTTGTGAGGATTTTCATTTTCTTTATGTTGAAATGCAATCCATACTGCAGAATGTAGTCTTTAATCTTTATCAGTAAGTGCTTTAAGGCATCTTCACTTTAGGCAATCAAAGTTGTGTCATCTGCATATTGATAATCTGCAGGTTGATAATGACTCCTCCCCCAATCTTGATGGAGTATTCTTCTTCATATAGTCCAGCTTGTCCGATTATTTGCTCAGCATACAGATTGAATAAGTATGGTGAAAGGATACAACCCTGATGTATGCCCTTTGTGATTTTAAACCATGCAGTGTCCCCTTGTTCTGTTTGAACAATAGCCTATTGATCTATGTACAGGTTTCTCATGAGGACAGTCAAGTGTTCTGGAATTCCCATTCTTCTCAATGTTATCCATAATTTGTTATGATCAATACAGTTGAAACTGCCTTTGCATAGTCAATAAAACACAAGTAAACATCTTGGTATTCTTAGCTTTCAGCCAAGATCCATCTCACATCAAAAACAATATCCCTTATTCCACATCCTCTTCTGAATCCAGCTTGCATTTGTGGATGTTCCCTGTCAATATATTGCTGGAACCATTTTCAAGTTATTTTCAGCAACATTTTATTTGTATGTGACATAAATGATTGTTCGATAATTTCCATATTCTGTGTTATCACCTCTCTTTGCAATGGGTACAACTATGGGTCTCTTACAGTTGGTTGGCCAGGTAGCTGTCTTCCAAATTTCTTGGCACAGACAATTAAGTACCTCCAGTGCAGCATCCATTTGTTGAAACATCTCAGTAGGTGTCCCATCAATTCCTGGAGCCTTGTTTTTCACCATTCCTTCAGTGTAGCTTTGACCTCTTCCTTCAGTACCATCAGTTCTTGATCATATGCTACCTCCTGAAATGGGTGAACATTGATCAGTTCTTTTTGTTACAGTGACTCTGTGTATTCCTTCCATCTTCTTTTGATGTTTCCTGTATCATTCAATGCTTTGCCCATAGAATCTTTCAGTATTTCAATTTGAGGCTTAAATTTTTTCTTCAGTTCTTCCAGCTTGAGAAATGCTGAGTCTGTTCTTCCCCTTTGGTTTTCTAACTCCAGGTCTTTATATTTCATTATAATAATAGACTTTTTCTTCTCCAGCTGCTCTTTGAAATCTTCTATTCATATTCAGCTATTTTATCCTGTCAATTCTTCCATTTACTTTAGCTATTGTCCATTCAAGAGCAAGTTTGAGAGTCTTTTCTGACATCCATTCTGGTTGTCCCTTCCTTTCTTGTCTTTTGTGTGTGTGGGTGTGATTTGTGTAAAAGAATACAGAGCAAATTTCATTTTCCATACAGCAGTTCACATATACCTTGTCTCATAATATTGACTGCAGTTTCCCAAAATGCAACAGCTCTCTTCCCACTTCCTCCCCATAGTTACCTCTTTCCTGTGTCCTTTACTCCCATGCACTCCTGCCCCCTGAGCTGTCTCCCTGCACATACACAGCCCTTTGATTCCCCCATGATTGATCTCTTCAAAGAGTATATTTACCTAATGTAAATGTTGAGCTCATATGTCTATCTTTTGTTTGCCTAGAAGCTACAGGAGTGGGTTTAATTCCAGACCTGAAGGGCAGCTAGGGGCCATAGTCTCAGTGGTTCCATCCGGCTCTATCAGGTCAGCAAAGTTGCCCCCCCCCTTTTTTTTTCATGATTTTGAGTTTTGTTTCACATTGTTCTCCCACTCTATCAAGGATCTCCTACATAAATCCCTCTCCAAGTGGTTGACAGTGGTAGTGGAGCACCATCTAGTTTTTCTAGTCTCATAGTCATATAGGGTGAGGCTTGCATGCAAAGTGTACCAGTCACTTCGACTAATTGTTTCCATGCATCTTTGGTTTCCTTCACTCTTCTTTGCTGTGAATGAGGAGAGACCCATCATTGCATCTAAATGGCTAGTTGCAAGCTTTTAAGATCCCAGTCGCTACTCGCCAAAGTAGGATGTGGAACAGTGCTTTTGTGTAGTATGTTATGCCAGTTGAGCTTGATGTCCCTTGCAACCATGGTCCTGAGCCCACAGGTCCAACTACTTGGCTCCCTCTGGATAGCTGGCTGTGGCCAAGAAGTGATTATACCCTTATCCCTTGTCAGCTCTAGAATATACCTGGAAATTCTTACAGAACATAGAAATACACTTGTAGAAAAGTTGTCTGCCAACCCTATACATGGTCATGGGCACGCTGCCCCCTGCACAGACATACCTGATCGTTCTGCCTGCCACTCATCTATCCACTGTATGTCATCAATGTTTGCCATCACCGACAACACAGTACTGTATGTGCAAAATAGTTCATCTTTGTTGTCTGTACCTCCCATGCACTTCTTTACGTCTTCCTCTTCGTCAGTGCCACTGTGTTGATCATTTGGTACATTGCTCTTCCCTTCACACAAGTCAATACTTATCTCTAACTATCTAGCAGTATTCCTTCCACTCTGCACCCACCCCTGGTAACCAACAAAGAAAATTTCCTTCCATATATAAACCTTTCCTTGACTTCTTCCAGTAATGGACTAACACAATATTTGTCCTTTTGTGATTGACTTATTTCACACAGCATAATGTCTTTCAAGTTCATCCACTTTACGTGGTATTTTGCAGATTGTATATTACTCTTTAGGGCTGCATAGTATTTCATTGTGTTTATGTACCATAGTTTGGTTATCCATTCTTGTATTAATGGGCACCTAGGTTGTTTCCATCTTTTTGGTATTGTAAATAGTGCTTCAATGAACATGAGTGTGCATATATCTGTTCTTGTCCTGGCTCTCACTACTTTAGGATATATACCTAGTAATGGAATTGCTGGGTCAAATGGTATTTCTAATTGCAACTTTTTAAGGAATCACCATACTGCTTTACACAGTGGTTGTTTCATTTGACAGTCCCACCAGCAGTGTATGAGAATCCCAGTCTCTCCACATCCTCACCAGTATTTATTTTCTGTCTTTTTGAACTTTGCTATTAGTGCTG
>NW_006921937.1:3413081-3414366 GCF_000298275.1 Orycteropus afer afer
ACCCACCAGCCACTCCTCGGAAGGAAGGTTGGGCAATCCTACTTCTGTAGTGATACTGCCTCGGAAACCCAAGGAGGGGTCGCTATGAGTCCGGGCCGACTCGACGGCACATAACAACAACAACAACAATTAGTGCTAAGCAAGATGGTACTTCCTTGTTGTTTTGAGTTGCATCTCTCTAATGGCTAATAGTGCCTAAGGCATTTGACTACTAACCAGAAAGGCTCCAGTTCAAACCCACCAGCCACTCCTCAGAAGGAAGATTAGGCAATCTGCTTCCCTAGCGATACTGCCTCAGAAAACCAAGGAGGGGTCGCTGTGCCTCGGATCCAACTTGACAGCAGTGAGTTAGTTAATGGCTAATGATCATGAACATTTTTCACGTGTTTGTTGGCCACCTGAATATCCTCTTTGGTGAAGTGTCTATTCATGTCTGCTGCCCATTTTTTAATTGTATTATTTGTCTTTTTGTTGTTGAGATGTTAGAATATTCTATAAATTTTAGAGATTAGTCCCTTGTCAGATATGTCATTGCCAAATATTTTTTCCCAATTTGTAGGTTTTCTTTGACTCTTTTGGAGAAATCTTTGGACACACATAAAAATTTAATTTTGAGGCAGTCGCATTCATCTTGGTTATCTGCTGCTATTTGTGCATTTTGAGTTATGCTTGATAGTCTATTTATGCCATAAATTAACGACCAAAAACGCACTGCCATCGAGTTGGATCTGAGTCATAGCGACCTCTCCTTGAGTTTCTGAGGCAGTATGTAGATTGTCCAACCTTCCTTCTGAGGAGTGGCTGATGGGTTTGAACCACCAGACTTCTGGTTAGCAGTCACATGCCTTAGGCACTATGCCACCAGAGCTCCCATGCCATAAATTGTTGTTGTTGTTTGTTGTTATGTGCTGTCGAGTCGGCCCCGACTCATAGCAACCCCTCCTTGGGTTTCCGAGGCGGTATCACTATGGAAGTAGATGGCCCAACCTTCCTTCTGAGGAGTGGCCATAAATTAGGGTCCTTAAATTTGCCCCTAGTTTTTCCTTGAGGAACTTTATAGTTTTAGTTTGCACATTTAAGTCTTTGATCCATCTAGAGTTAGTTTTTGTGTGTGGTATGAGGTACAGATCTTGTTTCATTTTTCTGCAAATGGATATTCAGTTTTGCCAGCACCACCTGTTGAACAGACAATCTCTTCCCCATTTAATATGTTTCAGCCCTTTGTCAAAGATCAGCTGACCATAGATCGATGGATCTATTTGTAGGTTCTCAATTCTATTCCATT
>NW_006921937.1:3414730-3423142 GCF_000298275.1 Orycteropus afer afer
TTCTTCCATTTATGTAGATCTCTTATGGTTTCTTGAAGTAGTCTTTTGTAGTTTTCTTTGTATAGGTCTTTTGTGTCCCTGGTAAGACTTATTCCCAAGTATTTTATTTTTTTGGTAACTATTGTAAATGTTTGGTAGCTATTGTAAATGGTATGACCTCTGGTAGCATAGTACCTGAGGCACTTGACTGCTGACCCGAAGGCTGGTGGTTCAAACCCACCAGCCACTGCTTGCTAGGAAGGTTGGGCAATCTACTTCCGTAGTGATACCGCCTCAGAAACCCAAGGAGCGGTCACTACGAGTTGGGCCAATTCAACGGCACATAACAACAACAACAACAACAATAATTGTAAATGCTATTGATTTCCTTATTCTTTTTTAGCAATGTCTTTGCTAGTGTTGAGGAATCCGACTGATTTTTGGATGTTTATCTTGTAACCTGCCACTTTGCTAAATCTCAATTAGTTCTAGTAGGTTTTTTTTTTTTACTAAATCTCTTGGATTTTCTATGTATAAGATCATATCATCAGCAAATAGGTATAGTTTTATTTCTTCCTTACCAATTTGGATGCCTTTGATTTCCCTTTCTTGCCTTATTGCCCTGGCTAAGACTTTCAATACAATGTTGAATCAAAGTGGTGATAGAAGGCACCCTTGTCTGGTTTCTGTTTCCAAGGGGAATGATTTCAGTCTGTATCCATTGAGAAAAATACTGGCTGTTGGTTTTGCACGTTGTTGTTGTTGTTAGGTGTTGTGGAGTCATCTCCGACTTAGAGTGATCCTATACAAAGCAGAACAAAACACCGCCCAGTCTCATGCCAGCTCCAAGATCCCTGCTATACTTGAGACCATCGCCGCAGCCACTGTGTCAATCCATCTTGTTAAGGGCCTTCTACTCTTCCATTGACTCTCCATTTTACCAAGCATGACATCCTTCTCCAGGGAATGGTCCCTTTTGATAACATGACCAAAGTAGGTGAGATGAAGTCCAGGCATTTTTGCTTCCAAGGAGCATTCCTGCCTCACTTCCTCCAGGACAGATTTGTTAGTTCTCCTAACAGGCCATGGTACTTTCATCATTCCTTGCCAGCATCACAACTCAAAAGCATCAATTCTTTGGTCTTCCTTATTCATTGTCTAGCTCTCACATGCATATGAGGTGATTGAAAATATCGTTGCTTGTGTCAGGTGCACCTTAGCCCTCAAGGAGACATCTTTGCTAAGTGCTCAGCACTTGAAAGAGGTCCTTTGCAGCCAAATTGCCCAGTGCTAGACATCATCTGATGTCCTTACTACTGCTTCCGTTGGCATTGATTGTAGAACCAAGCAATGTGAAGTCTTTGACAGCTTCAATCTTTTCTCCATTTATCATGGTGCTGCTTAAAGGTCCAGTTGTCAGCTTTTTGTTTTCTTTCTATTGAGAATTAATCCATGCTGTGGAGTGTGTTCTTTGATCTTCATCGGTCAGTGCTTCAAGTCATCCTCATTTTCAGCAAGCAAAGTTGTGTCATCAGCGTATTGCAGGTTGTTAATGATTCTTCCTCCAATCCTGATGCCACGTTCTTCTTCATACAGTCCAGCTTCTCAGATTATTTGCTCAGCATATAATTTGAGTAAGTATGGTGAAAGGATACATCCCTGACACACTCCCTTCTTGATATTAAACCATGCAGTGTCCCCTTGTTCTGTTTGTACAACAGCCTCCTGGTCTATACGCAGGTTCCTCATGAGTACAATTAAGTGTTCTGGAATTCTCATTCTTCTCAATGTTATCCACAATTTGTTATGATCCACACAATCAAATGCTTTTACATAGTCAATAAAAAACAAGTAAACATCTTTCTGGTATCCTTTGCTTTGAGCCAAGATCCCTCTGACATTAGCAATGATATCCCTCATTCCACATCCTCTTCTGAATCCAGCCTGCCCCTCTTAGAAGTTCTCTGTCAATATACTGCTGCAACCATTTTTGAGTTATCTTCAATAAGATTTTACTTGTGTGCAATATTAATGATACTGTTCAATAATTTCCACATTCTCTGGGATCACCTTTCTTTGGAATGGGTGCATATATGGATCTCTTCCAGTCAGTTGGCCAGGTAGCTGCCTTCCAGATCTCTTGGCATAACCAAGTGAGTGCCTTCAGTGGGGCATCCATCTGTTGGAACATCTCAATGGGTATTCCATCAGTTCCATGATTTTGCATATATGCTCTTTATTATGTTGCAAAATGTCCCTTCTATTCCTATTTTGTTGAGAGTTTTTCTGAGAGTTTTGATCAGGAATGGGTGTTGGATTTTATCACATGCCTTTTCTGCATCACTTGATATGATCATGTGGTTCTTTTCTTTATTTTATTTATGTGATGGATGATGTTGATTTTTTTTTCCTAATGTTGAATCATCCTCCCATATCTGATATGAACCACACTTGATCATAATATATTATTTTTTGGATATGTTATTGGAGTCTATTTGAAAATTTTTACATCTATATTCAGGAGAAATATTGGTCTGTAGTTCTCCTTTTGAGTGATATCTTTGCCTGGTTTTAGTATCAAGGTTATGCTTGCTTCATAAATGAATTTTGGAGGATTCCATCCTTTTCTGTGTTCTGGAATAGCTTGAGTAGGATTGGTGTCAGTTCTTTTCTGAACGTTTGGTAGTATTCTCTGTTGAAACCATCTGGACCAGGACTCTTTTTGTTGGTAATTTTCTTACGACCTGTTCAATTTCTTCTTTTGTTATGGGTCTGTTCAACTTTTCCACCTCAGTCCTTTTATAGTATCCTGATACTATCCTTTTTATTTCAGTTGGTTCTGTTGTGATGTCACCCATTTTGTTTCTTATTCGTGTTATTTTTATTCTCTCCCTCTTCTTTGTCAAATATGCCAATGGTTTTTCAGTTTTATCAATCTTTTCAAAAAACAACCTCTAGCCTTGTTGATTTTTTTCTATTGTCTTTCTATTTTCTGTTTCATTGATTTCTGCTCGAATCTTTATTATTTCCTTTCTTTGGAGCTCTGGTGGTACAGTGCCTAAGGCCATTGACTGCTTACCAGAAGGCTGGCAGTTCAAACCTACCAGCCACTCCTCAGAAGGAAGGTTTGGCAATCTACTTCCATAGTGAAACTGCCTTGGAAAACAAAGGAGGGGTTGCTATCAGTCAGATCTGGCTCAACAGCAATGAGGTTTTAGTGAGGTGACTAGGCTTTTCTTGCTGATCTTTTTCTAATCGTTGGGAGATGCTGGTTTAAGGTGTTGATTTTGGCTTTTTCTTCTTTTTTGATGTGTTCCTTTATTGCTATAAATTGGCCTCTGATCACTGCTTGTGCTGTGTCCCAAAGATTTTGCTATGTTGTGTTTTCATTCTTGTTTGATTCAGGGAACTTTTTAATTTCATTTTTTATATTTCTATTACCCAGTTGTTCTTAAAGAGGGTGTTGTTCACTTTCCGTGTGTTTGCTCTTTTTTCATTGATCTTCCTATTGTTGATTTCTAATTTTATAGCATTCTGATTTGAGAAGATGCTTTGCAGTATTTCAGTGTTTTTAAATTTAATAAGGCTTGCTTTGTGGCCCAACATGGTCTATCATGGAGAATGTTCCATGTCCATTGGAGAAGAATGTATTTTGTGGTGGTGTTGGATGAAGTGCTCTGTAGGTCCAGTTGGTGGATTGTATTGTTTAGTTCTTCTGTCTTTGTTGAATTTCTTTCTAGTTTTTCTATCTGTGATTGAAAGTAGCGTATTAACGTCTCCTTCTATGACTATGGAGTCATCTATTTGCCTTTTCAATTCTGTTAAAGTCTGATTTATGTGTTTTAGGGCTATTTCATTGGGTCCATAGATATTTATTATGGTTGTATCTTCTTGTTCAATTGATCTTTTAATCATTATATAATGTCCTTTCTTGTCTCGTATGGTGGTTTTGTCTTCAAGTCAATTTTACCAGAAATTAATATTGCCAATCCTGCCCTTTTTTGGTTTCCATTTGCTTCATATATCTTTTTCCAACCTTTGATTTTTAGTCTATTTTTGTGTTTGTCTCTAAGGTGTGTCTCTTGTAGATAGCATACTGATGGGTTATGTTTTCTTATCCAGTCTGCAGCTCTCCATATTTTGAGTGGTACATTTACTTCATTGACATTCAGTGTAATTATCGACAAGTATGAATTGGTCACTGTCACTTTGTTTTGTGTTTTTTCATGGTGTTCCTAGTTTATTTATTCCAAATAATTTTTGTGCTGAGCACTTTTTTTTTTATGAATCATGTTATCATTTCCTTCTTTGCTATTGTTTTAGTATTTGATGAATATTTGTGCTTGTCCTCTTTTTTATTGTGATGAGTTGGTTTATCATTTTTCTTTGCAGTTACCCTGTGATTTATAATTTTCTCCCTAGTTTAGAAAAGTCCATTCCATCTTGCAATTGTCTTGACTTCCTCAACATTTATAAGTTCTGCAAATATACTACTTTTTCCCTGGTTTTGTTTTGTAGTTATTCTCCTTGGACAATTGATGTCTGTGGTTCCCTGTTTACATTCTCATAAGCTTATTTTACTTCGGCTACTTCTGTAACTGGGTTGGTTTCTGCATTATGTCATCATGTGTATCAATGGTCAGTTGTTGTTTGCAGTTGTTGATTCTCTGTTCAAAGGACTCCCTTTTGTATCTCTTGTAAGGTTGGTCTTGTTTTAACAAATCCCTTTGTTTCTTAAATTAATCCTTTAATTTCACCGTCATATTTGGGGACATTTTTGCTGGGTATATAATTCTTCATTGGAAATTTTTCTCTTTCAGGGTTTTGTATATACCATCCCATTGCCTTCTCACCTGCATGGTTTCTGCTGAGAAATCAGAACTGAGTCTTATAGGTTGCCCTTTATAGGTAGATTTACATTTTTCCCATGCTGCTTTCAGGATTCTTTCTTTGTCTTTGGTTTCTGTGAGTTTAATGATGATATGTCTTGATAATTTTCTTTTGGGGTCTATTCTGTTTGGAGTTCATTGGACTTCCTGAATGGATATATTCTCATCTTTCATCATATCAGGGAAGTTCTCTTCCAACAAGTCTCAGACAATTTTATCAGTGGTTTTCTTCTTCCTCTTCCTTTTCTGGAATTCTGATTACATGTAGGTTATTCCTTTTGATAGTATCCCACATGAATCTTAGATTTCATTTTGTATTGATTTTTTTTTTCAGATTTATCCCTTTCCAAAGAAGTGTTCAGGTAATTTTTTTCAGTGTCATTAATTCTGTCTGCCATTGATTTGATTCTACTCCTTTGCCCTTTCAACATGTTATCTATTTCTGAAAATTGACTATTAATCTTCTGGATTCCTATTTGTAGATTTTGTATCATTTCTAATTTTTCATATATTTTGTCATTTTGTTCTTATATTTTGTTATGAAATTGTTCTTGCATGTTGTCTATGTTTTCCTTAATTTTGTCAATGTTTTCCTTGATCTGTCTCTCAATCCACTGAAAGTACCTAAATATAATTCTTTTGAATAGAATTCCCTTATCAGGGTTTTCTATTGATGCTTCTTTCTCAGTGATGTGTCCTGGGTCTCTATCCTGCTCCCTTATTTCTAGTGCTTTATCTTCCTTCTTTGTGTGGACTTTGATGATCTGTTGTCTTGAGACAGTTTAACGTTATTGTATTTATTATTTAATTGGCAATTGTATGTTGGAGTGATTCACCCAAGATTTTCTTTTTTTCTTTTTTTTTTTTTTGAGGTATCTGAGTAAGTCGTGTACTGTACTCCTCTATTCGCTAGTTGACAACATTTATGCAATCACAGCCTGTGTCCTGGTGGGCATGGTAGAAAATGAGAGTGGCTGCACAGATCTCTGTCAATTGTTTGTGAAGAGCAGTTGATAGTGAGTCAGGCTTTTATTGGTGGTCATGTATTGTTGGCCAGTTGGTGCAGAAGGAAGTGATGGCTCTTACTCAGTAAGTGGACCTGCAGGATGTCCAGGTGTGGTTGCGTCATACGGGCAGGGTTGCTGTCTCCCACTCAATTAGACAAAAATAACAATTGAAAACTGTCAAAAAGTAAAAGCTAGAGGACAGAAAACACACACTGCATAAACACACAGGAACTATCACCAAAAAGAGAAAATGGAAAACCAAAAGAGGAACGGCAATAAAGGAGAGAAAATATTTAAAGAAATACTTTAAAAAGCAAAAGAAATATGAATAGAAAAAGGCAGGTGGGGGGCAACCCACAATATCTAGGGAGGATGGAATAAGAGAAAAGAGGTAGAGTAGGAGAATAATGAAGAAAAATGGGAAAATGCTAATAGAAAAACAGAATGGAGAGAACCACAAGAAACAAAAAAAAGTGGTACACAGGAAAAGGTTAGAGAGAAAACTCTGAAAACTAGGACCCAGGAAGGGAAGAAGAAAGAACACTAATAAAAAGGACACAATAATAATAATTTTAAAATATACAAAAAGAAACTTAAAAAAAAAAAATATATATATATATATATATATATATATATATATATGTATGTATGTGTGTGTGTGTGTGTATGTATGCGGTGAGGCAGAGCACCAAGTCTCCATCCAAGCACACAGACTGGGATGGAATTCCTGCTGGCCCAGAAGGTGGGTGGGAGTGTGGGAAGACCATACCTCCATTGACCAAGAGGATGTGGGGTATAAGAGTAAGGAAGGGACGGTTGCACCTTTCCAGTACTCAATGTCCTTGTGGTTCCCGGCAAGTGGAGCCTATTCTTAGATCCTTGGGTTCTGAGAGAATGCTGTTGTTTTAAGTTTCCAAAATGGTCAAACTGCTTGTAAACATTCAAAATGGACATACCCTCCACAGCTCAGTCCATCTCCCTCTTGGATGCTTCCTCTTTTATTCACCAGCCACCAGTGTAGTCCTCTATGCAGCCCCTGACTAGCAGGGCCAAATTTTAGGTTAATTCCTAGGTCCTAATCTCACTTGGCAGTATCTAAGCTGTTTGTGCTGTCGGGAGCGCTGACAGTCCTCAGTTCCGTATGTCTCCTTTTTCAGTGTTTTCACACAGATTCTTCTACTAGTTGGAGTTTAGTCCACTTCTGTATCCTTCCTTTCAAAGTTCAGGCCTCCAAGATTATCTTCTGTATCTGTGTTAATTGGGTTCTCTTTTCTTTGTTGAAGAGAGTCTGTATAGTTTGTCTGCATATTCCACCATCGTACTGGAATTTCCTCCCTTTCCTGTCCCTTTATGACCTTTTGCTTTCTTCATGGGTGATGTTCGTGATGTCATCCTACAGTTTATCTGGTTTTCAGTCATGGTGTTCAATGCATCAAATCTATTCGTTAGATGGTCTCTAAATTCAGGTGGGATATAATCAAGGTCTCATTTTATGTCTCTTACACTTGTTTTAATTGTCTTCAGCTTCAACTTGAACTTGCATATGAGCACTTGATGTGTTCCACAGTCAGCTCCTAGCCTTGTTTGGCTGTAGATACTGAGCTTCTCCATTGCCTCTTTCCACAGATGTAGTTGATCTGATTCCTGTGCATTCCATCTGGGAAAGTCCATGTGTATAGCCACCATTTATGTTGTTGGAAAAAGGTATTTGCAATGAATAAGTCATTGGTCTTGCAAAATTGTATCACGTGATTTCCACCATCATTTCTATCAACTAGGACATATTTTCCAACTACTGGTCATTCTTGTTTGTTTCCAACTTTTGCATTCCAGTCACCAGTATGTATCAACATACCTTAATTGTATGTTTGGTCAATTTCAAACTGCAGAAGTTGGTACAAATCTTCAATTTCTTTATCTTTGGCTTTAATGGTTGGTGCATATATTTGAATAATAGTAGTATTAGCTAGTCTTCTTGTAGGTGTATGGATATTCTATCATCACTGACAGCATTGTACTTCAGGATAGATCTTGAAATGTTTTTTGACAATGAATGTGATGCTCTTCCTCATCTGTTTGTCTTTCCCTGCACAGTAGATCATATGACTGATTCAAAATGACCAATACCAGTCCATTTCAGCTCACTAATACCTACGATATCAATCTTTATGGGTTACATTTCATTTTTGACAATTTCCAATTTTCTTAAATTTGTACCTTGTACATTCCATGTTCTGGTTATTAATAAATGTTTGCCACTGTTTCTCCCCATTTTGAGTTGTGTTACATCAGCAAATGTAGGTCCTGAAAGCTTTATTCCATCCACATCATTAAGTCAACTCTACTTTGAGGAGGCAGTTCTTTCCCAATTGTATTTTGAGTGCCTGCTAACCTGAGGGCCTCATTCTGGCACTATATCAGACAGTGTTTCAGGGCTACTCATAAAAATTCCCAGTACTGTATCAGACAGTGTTTCACTGCTATTCATAAGGTTTTCACTGGCCAATTCTTTTAGAAGTGGATGGCTCCTTCCTTCT
>NW_006921937.1:3423497-3425596 GCF_000298275.1 Orycteropus afer afer
TCGACGGCACATAACAACAACAACAACAACATTATATATATATATATTGTTCACTGTTCCTTCCTCTCCTCTCCCACCTCTGGTAACCAACAAACAAAGTTTCCTTCCATATATTAACCTTTCCTTGACTTTTTACAATAATGAACCAATATAATATTTGTCTTTCTGTGATTGACTTATTTCATTCAGCGTATTGTCCTCTAAGTTCATTCCCTTTATGCAGTGTTTTGCAGATTCTACAGTATTCTTTAGTGTTACATAGTATTCCGTTGTGTGTATGCACCACAGTTTGGATATCCATTCTTCTGTTGATGGGCACCTAGGTTGTTAGAATCTTTTTGCTATTGTAAATAGTGCTGTGATGAACTTGGATGTGCATATATCTATTTTTGTCCTGGCTCTCATTTGTAGTGCCTAAAGCACTTGACTGCTAACCAGGAGGCTTGCGGTTCAAACCCACCAGCCACTCCCTGGAAGGAAGTTTAGGCAATCTACTTCCATAGTGATACTGTCTCAGAAACCCAAGGAAGAGTCGCTATGAGTTGGGTCCAACTTGACAGCACATGACAAAAGCAGTGGAATTACAGGGTCAAATGGTATTTCTACTTCCAACTTTTTAAGGAGTGGCCATACTGCTTCCCACAGTGGTTGTATCATTTGACAGTCCCACCAGCAGTGTCTCAGAGTTCCAGTCCCTCTGCATCCTCGCCAGCATTTGTTATTTTCTGTCTTGTTGAACTTTGCTACTGGTGCTGGGGCAAGGTGATACCTCATTGTTGCTTTGATTTGCATCTCTCTGATGGCTAATGATCATGAACATTTCTTCATGTGTTTGTTGGCCACCTGAATATCCTCTTTGGTGAAGAGCTGTTAAGAGTTTCATGTCTTCTGCCCATTTTTAAAATAGGATTGTTTGTCTTTTTGTTGTTGATGTGTTGGAGTTTTCTATAAATTCTAGAGATAAGTGTCAGATATGTTGTGGCTGAATACTTTTTCCCAATCTGTAGGTTCTCTTTTTACTCTCTTGGAGAACTCTTTGGAAGCACCTAAAAGTTGAATTTTTAGAAGGTCCCATTTATCTAGTTTGTCTTCTGCTGTTTGTGCATTTTGGGTTATGCTTGACAATCTATTTATGCCATATATTTGTTGTTTGTTGTTGTTATGTGCCATCGAGTCAAACCCGACTCATAGCGACCCCTCCTTGGGTTTCCGAGGCAGTATCACTACGGAAGTAGGATTGCCCAACCTTCCTAGGGCCCCTAAATTTGCCCCTATGTTTTCCTTGAGGAACGTTTTAGTTTTAGGTTTCACATTTAAGTCTTTGATCCATCTGGAGTTAGTTTTTGTGTATGGTGTGAGGTATGGATCTTTTTTTCTTTTTCTATAAATGGATATCCAGTTTTGCCAGCACCATTTGTTAAAGAGACTATCTCTTTCCCATTTAAAGGATTTCAAGCCTTTGTCAAAAATCAGCTGATCATAGGTAGCTAGATCTATTTCTGGGTTCTCAAGTCTGTTCCATTGGTCTGTGTGTCTTTTGTCATACCAATACCAGGCTGTTTTGACTACTGTGGCTGTATACTAGATCTTGAGACCCGGGAGGTTGAGACCTCCTACTTTGTTCTTCTTCAATAGTGCTTTGCTTATCTGAGGTCTCTTCCCTTTCCATATAAAATTAGTGATTGATTTTTCCATATGCTTGAAGAATTTTGATGGGATCTGAATTGAGATTACATTGAATGTGGAGATTGCTTTGGGTAGGACTGACATTTTCACAGTGTTCAGTATTCTTATCCATGAGCATGGTATGTTCTTCCATTTATGTAGATTTTTTAATGCATTTTATTGAAGTATAATTTATGTACAGTGAAATACACCAAACTAAAGTGACATGTTGTTCTTCTTGTTGTTATGTGCCGTCGAGTCTTACTCAACTCATAGCGACCCCTCCTTGGGTTTCCGAGGCAGTATCACTACAGAAGTAGATTGCCCTATCTTCCTTCCAAGAAGTGGGGTCGATGCTTTTTTTTTTTTTTTTTTTTTTTGCAGTGTTCTCTCCCTTCCCCTCTGTGTTAGATTGGGTTCTCTAGAGAAACACA
>NW_006921937.1:3442883-3444246 GCF_000298275.1 Orycteropus afer afer
GTCCGCCATCTTGCCCCGCCTCCTGAAAGATGATATCAATCTTTATGTGTTCCGTTTCATTTTTGACAACTTCCTATTTTCCTAGATTCGTACTTCGTACATTCCACGTTCCAGTGATTAATGGATGTCTGCAGCTGTTCCTCTTCAATTTGAGTGTTGCCACATGAGCAAATGGAGGTCTCGAAAGCTTTACCTTATCCATATGAGTAAGGCTATGTTTACTCAGATGATGCAGCTCTTTCCCACTCCTATTTTGAGAGCCTTCTAACCTAACCATAGTATTCGTAAAGTTGTGCGGTAATGTATCAAACAGTGTTTCTTTGCTATTCATAAGGTTTTCCCTGGCCAATGCTTTGAGAAGTGGTCGGCCTCTTCTTGGGATTCATTAGACTTCTTGAATGGATATATTCTCATCTTTCATCATACCAGAAAAATTCTTTTCCAACAAATCTTCAACAGTTTTTTCCGTGGTTTTGTTTCTTCCTGTTCTGGAAGTCCAGTTACACATACGTTATTCCTTTTGATGGTTTCCCATGTGAGTCTTAGGCTTTTTTCAGTTTGTTTTGATCTGTTTTTCTAATTGATCCCTTTCCAAGGAAGTATTGAGGTATTTGCCTTCAATATCACTAATTCTGTCTTCCATTGATTCAATTCTCCTACTTTGCCTGTTAAATGTTTTAAAAAATTTAGTATTAATCTTCTTGATTTCTGTCTATAGATTTTGTCTCATTTCTAATTTTTCATTTATTTTGTCATTATGTTCTTATATTGTTTTTCGAAATTGTTCTAGGGTTTTCTCTGTGTTTTCCTCAATTTTGTCAGTGTTTTCCTTGCTCTGTCTCTCAAGCCATTGACGGTACCTAAATGCAGTTCTTTTGAATTCCTTATCAGGGAGTTCCAATGCTGCGTCTTCCTCAGGAATGTGTTTTGGGTTTGTATTCTCATCCCTTATTTCTCTTGATTTATCTTGGCTTCTTAGTATAGACGATGATGCTCTGTTGTCTATGAGGCATAACGATGTTTTAATTGGTGTGGTAGTTAAGGTTGTGTGTCAACTTCGCTGGTCCTTGTTGAGTGGCTGGCTGGGCATCTGGTGGTAGTTATTCCTCTGTGGTGTAGTAAATTACTTAGTGTGGCTTTTCTACCCATAAGTCTTTTTAAACTCCAAGGTGGGATTTTCTATGGGCAACTGAGGAGCTCCTGATTGCTGAAGTTGTCCACCTGGGTTATTTCTGTTGGGAGTGGCACAAAACAATGTGCTGGGAGGTGCCCACTCTCTCTCAGGTGCTTAGAGTTCTGATGCTATGATTGGCTAGTTTGACCACCCTGCCAGGCTCAAAAGGAGGCCTCCTAGAGGCAGAAC
>NW_006921937.1:3444851-3447871 GCF_000298275.1 Orycteropus afer afer
TATGGACTTGAATTAATGGCCTGCTGTGTGGTTTGGTAACATCAGGACTGTGCCTTTTTCCTTGACAACCTTGGGGTTCTCAGCTTCAGCAGCCAGCAGCTGTCTGTGTGAAGAACAGCCTGTAGCGGCAGTGGGCTTGGAGCAGGAGGCAGAGCTGAAGCCCAAGGTTGAGGGGCTTTCACCCAGCCCCTAGAGCCTGGCAATTTGAACTCAGACTTAAAGCCCCAAACTGTAAGAGAATAAACTCCTGTTTCTTCAAGCCATCCCATTTGTGGTATTTTCTATTAGAGCAGCACAGTGGTAACCAAAACAGAATATGGTACCAAGAGTGGAGTGCTGCTCTGACAGATACCTAAAATGTGGAAACAGGTGTGGAGTGCATCCTTGACCTGAGACCCTGGCAGAGAAACCCCATCTTGCAGCATGGGAGGTGGCAGTAGCAGAGCCACGACATCAGCATGAGAGATGGCAGGAGCAGAGCCAAGATATCAGTGTGAGGGATGGCAGGAGCAGAGCTGAGAAATCAGCATGAGACAGCAACAGCCTTACCAGCCCATAGGGTAGAAAGCTGGATGCCATTGGGTAGGCAGCTTCCTGCTGGAGTGGGTGGTCTTCAGGCATAATTGGTAGTAGAGACTGGCATGCAATGGAGTAGCAGGTTGGCTAGCCCACGGGGCAAGAAAGCTAAGTGTCCTTTGGGCAGGAAGATTCCTGGTGGAGTCAGCTGTACTCAGGCATTAATTGGCAGAAGCAAAGAGAGCAAGGAAACTGGAAGCAGATCTGCTTCAGCCTCAAAGATAGGACCATGGCCTTTGGGGGTTGAACCACCACAGTCCCTAGGTTTTAAAGAGCCTCACCTTCACCATCTTGGTTCTGGAGTGTGGGTCTGCTTGTTCTTGTGAGTCTATGGGATAAAGCCATAGCTGCTGCCTTAGAGTGAGGGGGCAGGGCTGCCATGTCCAAGTAGGTGGAATAGGGCCTGCCAGGCCAGGGGGGTGAGGTTGCCACTCAGGAACTAGGGGACTGGAGCCACTCAGCGAAGGCGATCTGTACAGATACCACCCATTGAAGATCTGTACAGATGCCTAGTTGACAAGGGGTGGAATTATGGTAGTTAAGGTTGTATGTCAACTTGGCTGGGACTTTTTGAGTAGCTGGGCAGCTGGTGGTAATTATTCCCCATGATGAGACTGGCAAACCACTCCATGGTGGGATCTACCACAAGCAGCTGAGTGGATGTAGTGTGCTTTAGGGGTGTTGTCTGCTTCCCATATACAAGAAGCATCTTTGGGAATGGTCTCTAGCTTATGGCATGCTTGAACCATGCATGTAGCCCTGTCATTGTTCAGCAGCCTGCCATGCTCTGCTGACCTTGGGACTTTCAATGGACTTGAATTAATGGCCTGCCATGTGGTTTGGTAACATCAGGACTGTGCCTTTTTACTTGTCAACCTTGGCCTGTCAGTCTTAGCAGCCAGCAGCTGTCTGAGTGAAGAAAAGCCTCTAGCATCAGGGAACTTGGAGCAGGAGGCAGAGCTGAAGCCCAAGGCTTTCACCCAGGCCCTAGAGCCTGGCCCTTTGAACTCAGACTTAAAGCCTCCAAACTTTAAGAGAATGAACTCCTATTTCTTCAAGCCATCCTAGTTGTGGTATTTTCTGTTAGAGCAGCATAGAAGTAATCAAAACAGTTGGTGATTTTATGTTGGAGTGACTTTCCCACAATTTTCATTTTCTTTGTTTTGTTTTTATGTTATCTACGCAAGCAGGGTACTGTGCTGTGCTCCTCTATTTGCTAGTTGGCAGCACTTTTACACTCACCACCTGTCTCATTTCCTATTTCCTGTCTCCTGTATATCTCTGCTGTCCTTGGCAAATGGAGCCTATTCTTATGTCCCTGGAATCTAAATGAGAATGCTGTCACTTCAAAATCCAAAATGGCCTCCACTTGTAAACATTCAAAATGGCTGCACCCTCAGTCACTTTAAATATCCAAAATGAACGCTGCTTGTATACAATCAAAATGACTGGATCCTCTGGACCATCAAAAGTCCACAGCTCAGGTTGTCTCCCTCCTTGCTTTTTTCCTTCCTATTCATGGGCCACCAGCACAGTCATCCCTGCAGCCCTTGATGACTAGGCCTGATGTTTAGGTCAATTCTCAGGTCTCAACACCACTTGGAAATGTTCAGGTTGTTGGTCCTATCAGACTAGCTGACAGTCCACTGCTCCGACCATCTCCACACTCACGGTTTTCATTCAGATTTTTCCACTAGTTGGTACCTAATCCACTTCTGTATACTTCCTTTCAAAGTTCAGGGTTTCAGGATTATCTTCTGTATCTCTGTCAGTTGGTTTCTCTTTTCTTTGTTGAAGAGGGTCTGTGTAGCTTGTCTGCCTATTCCACCATCTTACTGGAAGTCACTCTTATGATTTCTTGAAATGCTGTTTTGGAGTTTTCTTTATACAGGTCTTTTGTGTCCCTGCTGTTATTGTTATGTGCCGTTGAGTTGGGTGTCCCTAGTGTGATTTATTCCAAGTATTTAATTTTTTTGGTAGCTATTGTAAATGGTATTGATTTCCTTATTTACTTTTCAGCAATCTCTTTGCTGGTGTGAAGGAATCTAACTGATTTTTGTATGTTGATCTTGTATCCTGCCACTATGCTAAATCTCTCAATTAGTTTCAGTAGTTGCTTTCCTGAGACTCTTGGTTTTCCTATGTATAAGATCATCAGCAGCAAATAGGGAATTTTTAAGGCCCCTTCCTTCTTCTAAGTCTATCTTAGTCTAGAAACTCTGCTGAAACCTGTCCCCCTGGGTGATACTGCTGGTATTTGTAACACTGGTGGCATAGCCTTCAACGGTACAGTAATGCATAAGGCACAACAGTACGACAAACTGACAGACGAGAGGTGGTGCCACTAGTTTATTAGTCTGCAGTATGGATTACATCTCAACATAAAGAAAACAAAAATCCTCACAACTGGACCAATGAGCAGCATCACAATCAATGGAGAGAAG
>NW_006921937.1:3450136-3474495 GCF_000298275.1 Orycteropus afer afer
TGAATATTTATATATGTTTGTTTTATATATTTTTTATTTGTATATGACCAAAAACCAAAACCAAACTCACTGCTGTCAAGTTAGATCCGACTCATGGCAACCCCCTCCTTGGGCTTCTGAGGTGGTATCACTACAGAAGTAGATTACCCAACCTTCCTTCCTAGGAGTGTATATATATTTAGAAATAGACATGTATTCAATCAAAAGTTCATCCCATATTTTGAAATAGTAATAGGAAATTTGATTTGTGAAATTTTTTCAGATTGTCAGTTAACTACCTTAATAGAAGTTGAAGGCTTTTCATTGTTACCTAAATCTCAGTATTCAGAATGTATGTTTAGGACATTAAGTCTTTTAAGTAATAATATTAAAAACATTAGCATGTTTTTGAAAATTAGCATTTTAGACATATCTGGCTATGAAGAGAGATAATTACACAACAAATGCTTTTACTTTGTGTGATTTTCAGTGAGGATGGGTAGAAGGGACTGTGATAATTTTCTTTTCTATGATTTTCTGCAAAAGTTAAATTTAAACCTTTTCCAAAGCATAAAATTGCAGCACACATTTTGAACTAACACATTAATTCTACTACAGCTGTTTGGTTTTCAAATGAAACCCTGACTGTGATTCATTTTCCCAGTATATGAAAGAAAGTCTTTTCTTAAAATTCTACCCAAGCAATTATTTTTATGTGTGGGTGTATACATGAATGGAAAAACTTAGTTAAAATGAATAGTGAAAAATGTGAATTATCTTTTCAAAGATTAGATATTTTTAAAAAAGGAAAATATTACTTTTAAGTATACCAAGTCTTTAAAAATAAACCATTTTTAAGCTTTTGAAAGAGTAGTGGCACTTGGACAAAACTAGAAATGTAAAGCCAGGAGTGGTGTCTAGGAGTAGCAATGATATGGTTATGGTCATTTAGATGTTTTTTATTTTTATTTTTTAAAATAAGGTTCCAAGTTAATTGGCATGAGAGGATCAGGATGGGAAAGAATAAATGGCAAATTACTTCAAGGTAGTTAAAAAAAAAGAAATTTACAAAGTCAAAGGACATACTGTAGGGTTGAAGTGAAATTTAAAGATAATATTTGTGAATTACCTAATACTGTGCCTGGCATATATATAGTAGACACTCAGCGTTAGTGAATATATTAACTTTATGTATTTCCTTTTTTTTTGAGTTTCAAGGTAAACTTTCATGAGACTAAAACAAAAAAGTGATGGCTTTTTATTTTTTTTAATTTTGGTAAATGTGTATGTAACCAAACATTTGCCATTAAAACAATCTGCACATGTACAGTTCAATGGTATTAAATATATCTGTCATGTTGTTCACCTATTATCCTTTGCCATTCACAGATTTTTCCATCACCCTTAACAGAAGCTCAATGTCCCCTAAGCACTGTCTTCTCTGGAGTTTTTAAGTGTTGTGAATAAGATTCCCTGATAACAGGTCTCTGAAGTCTCCTCCTAGAGTTAGACTTGGTCACCTTGATCCAGGCTGGCTGGCTTTGGGCCACTGTCAGAACCTAAACATAAAGTGAAAATTAAATTTCATACATTCACATACTAGACATAGAGAAATTATAGTATAAAAGTACCTATTTTAATACTAAAAAAATAATCATTGAACAGTTTTTAAATACAAATATGCATTTGATTATATTAGAAGATTTGGTGGTATTAGAACTGTGGTATGTATTAGAACTGATTCTTTCAAGTACTATAAGATATTTCTTGAAAGGGGATAGAGCTCTCTTATACTTAACATTCATTCATTGCCAAAGCAGTATGTTAGATTTTGATGATAAATGAATACTTAATACGTTTATAATTTGTTTTATGCAAATATTGGAGAGCCAAAAAGCTTTTGTTAAGCATTTTTATTCTGAATTTAAATATGAATGCCTGTTTTCAAAATCTGGGTAAGTTCCACCTTTCTCATTTAAAATTGTTTTCTGAGGTCGTCATGATTTTTCTTCAAATTTTTTGAAGACTTTTAAATTAGCTCCTTCCTTGAACAAGAAAGGGAGGTCCATTTCTTTCCCCTTTGGGTGGAAAGTTCTGTAATCATTACTAATTTTCACAAATATATATGTAAATGTCAGTTGATTTTTAAAAAAAAGAAAATTCTTTGGTCTTACAGATTCAGCCTAGAATGACAATGAGCAAACTGCCTCTTCAAGCAAATGTCTACCCCATGACTACAATGGCTTACATCCAGGATGCTGAGTATCGGTTGACACTTCTCTCTGCTCAGTCTTTAGGTGTTTCAAGTTTGAAAAGTGGTATGTGTTTTTTTAAATTCTTCTTGCTCTGAGAGGTTTCAGTTCTAAGTTTAAAATTTCTCTCCTGGTCAGATGTATATAATTATCACTGTCATTCAACCCCATTATCTTCTTTCCAGCTTTCTTCTTTTGAAAACTAGGATATTAATTCACAGATTTTGGATTTTGTGAGAACAGCATAAGATGATCAGTTTCCTCAGTCTTCAAATGGAAAACAGCTCCATACCATGATAAATGATATTTTCCTTCCCTGATAGTGGTGGTTTGCAGAGGCCCTTGTCATTGCCATGGCTTAACAGATGTGGAAACTCAGACTCTGGGCATTTAGATAATTTTCCCAGGTGTACAAAATGGGAAGTTTTAGTTCAAACTGAGATTTTTCTCTGAATCATGGTCTTTGTACTGCACCATCACCCAAAATAAGAAAGGTAGAGATATGGGGATAAAGAGGTAACAGACGTGGCTTAAAGGATTCCAAAAGAGAGAGAGATGATGAAAGAGAAAAAATAGAATAGACACCGTTGGTTTTTGATAAAACTTTCTGTTGGGAAACTTTTATCCTTTGTTATATATAGATATAGATATAGGTATCATTTGGCATTTTTATTGCTTACCCTTTATATTCAGAAACCCAAGGAGGGGTTGCTATGAGTCAGGTCCGACTCGATGGCACATAACAACAACAACAACAACCATTTATATGTCTACTTTATTCTTATAGTGCTACTGGCACTGTGGTTAAAGCATTAGGCTGCTAACCAAAATGTTGGTAATTTGAACCAACCAGCCACTCGACAGGAGAAAGATCAGGCAATCTACCTCTATAGAGATTTACAGCCTTGGAAACCCTACAGGGCAGTTCTACTCTGCCCTTTAGGGTCACTATGGAGCTCTGGTAGCGTAGTGCCTAAGGCACTTGACTGCTAACCAGAAGGCTGGCGGTTCAAACCCACCAGCCACTCCTCAGAAGGAAGGTTGGGCAATCTACTTCTGTAGTGCTACTGCCTTGGCAACCCAAGGAGAGGTCACTATGAGTTGGGTCTGACTTGACAGCACTTAACAACAGCACAACATGAGTCAGAATTGGCAGTGGGTTTGATTTTTGGTATTGTTCTTTTTCCCTTAAATATGAAGAGTTGCTAAGTTGTTATCTAAAAGAGCCAGGGAGATAATAAATGAGTGAAAACTCCTGGTTTACTCTTTGGCACACCACTTTTTATATTAGGCATACATATGCATTCTGAACTTCCACACACAAACAACAATACTACTTTCATTTTTTTTTATGACCTTCTTTAGACAAAATCAAGGGAATCTTACCATGAAAGCATGGATTCAGTTATTAAGAAAATAATAATGATGACCTCTTATTAGGGATATAACAGGTAATGACAGAGACTTGAGGAAACTGGAGTATATGGTTCTCCTGGTACAATGGGCAGCCACCAGTTGGTGTTAGTTAATTATTGCCATATAGATCTGGGGCCAGTGTTGCTAAGTTTTTGAAAAAGACCCCAGGAATCTGGAATTTTATATAAAGTTACCCAGTTTATAAATGTTGACATAATTGTTTATGTAAAATATAGAACATCTTTGTGCCAGATGTGACTCTTTAGTCACCCATTTTTAAAGTGTGCCTTAAATTGTTTAAGTTGTATTCTGAATAGTGGAGTAGACTTCAAGATGCAAGTAGTGATGAACCTGACCAGACTGTCTCAATTCCCTCATTAAGATGACCTGAGGAATAAAACTGGTCTGGATACTGAAATCTTCTAGTATTTGAATAACTACAAGCGCAGAAACAATTTTAGTGCAATCAAGGAAATTGCTGTCATTCTGTGTCAAATGGGCTAATATTTGAAAGCATATAGAAGAAGAGTTAAAAATCACCAAGAATACAAGAAATTAATGTATTGATTTGGGTGTAAAGTGATAAAACTTCAGATGGATTTCGGGGCTGTTGGCCCCAGTGCCTGGCTGTACAGTTGTCTTTTAACTATTTCCCATTTATGCCTAGTTATCATTAAGTGGTAATGCATATGAACGAATGACTATATATATGTTTGTTTGTCTAACATATCTAGATAGCGTTATAAGTCTTAATTGAGTGTAATCATAAAGGCACACATATAGCTCTGGCTTTTTATAAATTAATTTTTTTATAATTTAATATAAGCATTAACCTGCAACTGAAATTGGAGGATAGATTATTGCAAAGTAAATGAAGAGATCAAATAGGACTCCATTGAGTCAGGGGAGACAGAAAATGGAGATGCCACTGGCATAGTATCAAAGCTGGAAGGGACAGGGAGTGTCTCCAAATTCTAGGGCTCTTCCAGAGAATTACCACATATTAAGCAAACTAACTTTCATTCGCATATCATTTTCAGCTCCTACCCATCTGTATTTATCTTATTTTTCTATGTGTGATGTGCATTTCCTAATGATCCTCATAAACATTGTTAAATTACAAATGCTACTACTGAAAATTTTCTGGGACTTAAAATTTACTCTAGGATTACTTCTTTTCTTTAATTCGTTTTAGTGTTGATCTGTCTGGTCCCATTTTTAAGTTTCAAATCAGGTATTGCTGGGCATTGGTAAAGAAAAGCCAAAATACATTCCTGTTTTAAGGATTTATTCTAACTACTTTGAGCTATTATCAAGAGAAAGCCCATGGTATGGTGGGTTATATAGATCTGTCTCATTGACTTGACAAGAAACCTTGTAAAATGTGAGGTCATGCTTTGTACCTAATTGATCTCCAGTAAATATTTATATTAAATAACCCTGGTCGGTTTTTTGTTTATTTCTTTGCTTCTTTTTTAGGTCAGATTGAAGTTATCATGGATCGAAGACTCATGCAAGATGATAATCGAGGCCTTGGGCAAGGTGTCCATGATAACAAGATTACAGCCAATTTATTTCGAATACTATTAGAAAAAAGAAGTGTCACTAATATGGTAGGAAAAAAACAGTATATAACATATATTCTGATGTTGTTTGTTCTTTGGCCTCCAAAATTTGAAATTATGGTTTACCACCTTTTTTAAAACAAAATTCTGATTTTGAAATCTTTATAATAAATTTAGCCTACATTCAAAGAGAGAGGACTTCAGTTATATGTATCTTATAAAATTAGTATTTAGGTAATCTCATTTTAAAAAATTTTTGCTTATTATGTAGCTATTTGTTTAAAAAAAAAAAGTCACAGAATCAGATTGGGTGAAATTTCTCTTCATATTAAGTTGAAAAAAATCAGAGTGAAAGAATAGAGCTTAATTATATACTTAGGAGATTAAGTTTGATTAGTAAAATTTATTTGAAATCATAGTGTACTTAGTTTAGCCTTAGAGTCATCAAATGAAGATGAATTTACTTGTCTGTCTTCCTTGTTTTTGACTTTCACTCCTCAAAGCAAAAATCCAATATTCTGTGGTATACAGCCTGGCAAAGTCCAGATAGACCTCAACAAACCTGACAATCTACTTAGGCAGCAACAGAGTCCCCCATAAATTACTGATAACAAGCCTCAGATGGATCTTGACAGCACCTTGTTTCTCTGTTTATTTCACTCTGTTTCCACACTGACCGTTTCAAATCTTTTCTACTTGTTTCAGCAGTGACCTCACCCTCCACTTGATAGAACAGCATTGGGCAAAACATTCATGTTCTAGATACCACTCACTACTACCCGCCCTTTCCTTCTTCCTTCCTGTTACGATAGAGTTCATCTTCCTTTCACCTTAGGCCAGTCCCTCCACTTGTTGTCGGATCTTACCCCCTCTTCAAGATCCTTTCACTACTGAGCTTTCCTCATATTCTTCCCCTCCCCCCTAATAGCCAACTTCCCTAGGAGAGCCTTTCTCTTAGCTTTTGAATGCATTCTGTTTTCTCTTATTGAAAATAAAAACAGAAAATAGCCCTCGATCAGATTTTTATTTCCATTTTCCTTATATAATTGTCCTCTCTCTCCAGCCTTCTACAGCTGGTTTATGAACTGAATTTATTTCATCACTTTCCTCTCAAGCTCAATTCATTTCATTCTGGCTTTTGCCTCCATTACTAGATCTAGTGGACATTTTCAACCATTATCTTACATTTAACACCTTAAAACACTTCCTAGCCAGGCCTTCCATGGCCCCAGACTTGGTTTTTCTTCTGTTTCTCTGGCAGTTCTTTCTCTCTGTCTCTGATAGTTCTTTATTCAACCATTAAATGTGGGAACCCTTAAGGCTCAGCCCAGACCTTCTTGATTTTTAGTTTTATATGCTCTCCTCCAACAATCTCTTCTGGTCCCGACGCTTTATTTGACTATCTCTCCACAGATGGAACCCATAAAACATACCCCTAGCTTGGTTTTACCTCTGACCTCCATACTCATCTTCCAGTTGCTTCCTGTCATTTCCTTTTATATCTCTCAAGGGCACCTCAAGTTCAGCATGTTCTTCATTTCATCCACATCTGGCCCTTTTCCATTATTTCTTCTCTTGGTGAGTAGCACCACCATCCATCCAGTGCCAAACCTAGGAGTCATCCCTGATAAACATTCTTCCTCACCAGTGATCACCAGTGCCTGTGCATCTCCTCTAAATATTTCAAATCTATGGATTTCTTTACTTCCTGGCATCAGGATTGGAAGAAGACTCATTATCAACCTACAGTGTCCAAACAACACAATCTTGCTTGCTCAAAGTGAAGAGGACGTAAAGCACTTACTGGTGAAGATTAAAGACTATAGCCTGCAGTATGGATTACACCTCAGCATAAAATGAAAATCCTCACAGCTGAACCAGTAAGCAGCATCATGATAAATGGAGAAAAGATAGAAGTTGTCAGTGATTTCATTTTACTTGGATCTACAGTCAGCACCCATGGAAGTAGCAGTCAGTCAAGAAATCAGATGTCATACTGGCAAACCAGAGCAAAGATGTCACTTTGAAGACTAAGTGGCACCTAACCCATACCATGGTATTTCCAGTTGCCTGATAGCATGTGAAAGCTGGACAATGAATAAGGAAGACTGAAGAAGAGTTGATAGTTTTGAATTGTAGTGTTGGTGAAGAATACTGAAAGTACTATGGACTGCCAGGGAAATAAACAAATCTGTCCTGGACGAAGTACAGCCAGAATGGTTCTTGGAAGTGAGAATGGCCAGATTTGTCTCAAGGAACCATTCCCTGGAGAATGGTTCCTTCTGACAACATGCTTGGTAAAGTAGAGGGTCAACCAAGAAGGGGAAGGTCATCAATGAGATGGAAAGACACAGTGGCTGCAACGATGGGCTCAGGAATAGCCAGGATTGTGAAAATGGCACACGGCTGGGTGGTGTTTCATTCTGTTGTACATAGAGTTGCTATGAGTCAGAGCTGACTCGACAGCACATAACAACAGTTTTTGGAAGTAGGTCGTAAGCAACAATTCAGATAGTGTTCTGTTGTGATCTATAAGATTTTCATTGGCTGATTTTTGGAAGTAGATCTCCAGACCTAAAGATCTCCAGACTTATTTTCCTAGTCTGTCTTAGTCTGGAAGTCTTGCTGAAACCTGTCCACCATGGGTGACCCTGCTGGCATTTAAAATACTGGGACCATGTTTCTCTCTGCTTCTAGCATTGTTGCTAGTAGAGGAAGCATCAATGTATGTTACACAAATGAGTAAATGATTGAGCTTTTATACCACTCTGTACCACTGTATTCATCACACTTACTTCTTACTGCTCTGTCTTCCAGAAGAGGGAGCTCTAGTGGCATAGTGCCTAAGGCATTTGACTGCTAACCAGAACCACCAGCCACTCTTCAGAAGAAAGGTTAGGAAATCTACTTCCATAGTGATACCACCTCAGAGACCCAAGGAGGGGTTGCTATGAGTCGGATCCGACTCGACGGCAGTGAGTTTGGTTTTTTGGTTTGGTCTTCCAGAAAATCATGTATATTCTATTCCCTGTACTGGATTCCAAGGCACATCTACTTCATTTTTGTGTGTCCCATAGGGCCTCCTTTCCTATAGCAGGTACTCTATTAGTAAAACACTAGTTGATTAATTCCAGTGTCTGGATCTTTTAGGAAAAACATTTTGATACTCATTTTAGATGTGAAGATTCTAAGTGTTCTTGGGAATCATGTTTTAAATCAAGTACTAACAAGATAGCTTAGTTTTAGAGCTGAAACTACATAGGAAAATCACTGAGTGCTGTCAACTGCTGTTTTTTGTTTCTCCTGAAAATATTCCTGGCTTTTATGATTTTCTCTCTATATAGACACTAATCTATAAAATTTCTGTAAACTATGGCAATAAAAATTTTCATGTCAAATCTATAAAACTTTCACTTAATAGTCAAACAGTTTGCTTATTCCCATTTAAAACTCCTTAGTAATTGATTTAAATTTGATTCAATGTTTTTATAATCCCATGTTTGTTAAATTTTTCTTTTACTTAACTATAGATTCTTGGACTTAAATCAATAGTTTTTTATTTTTCAATAAAAAATAATGATCTAAAGAAGAGAAATTATATTTTAATTTCTTGTAATAGTCATCAAAAAGACATTTGATGAAGAAGTGTTACATTATTATATAACTTAATTTTTCTATAAGATGTTTTTATTTTCAATGCAGACTTCTGAAATATCAATGATAGAAACTGAGGTGGAGAGATGAGGCCTATTTCAGGCTTTCTGTATTGTGGTAGCTTAGAGTGGGTAGCTTTGAGCCTACCAGAACCTCATGAGAAGAATCCTAGGTGACTACATGGAAGTGAGTCCTATTCTTAGTCTTCTGCAGGGACTCAATGAGAATAAGATCTTGAAGTGGCGACCCTGAGGGATGTGTGGATGCCACTGGGAGGACCATAGCTGCAAGGAGTTAACTGCCATCCATCCTAATGACTCTTAAGAGTCAAAGGAGACAGGAAGGAGAAATTATCTCTTACACATTGATGTCTTTTAAGTTTTGTTCATTTAACTCTTACCTTACCCTTACTTACTGTTGGTGGTTAGATTAGTAAAAGGGGCATTGAGCTAGGAATTGGAGGTCCCAGGGTTTAGTTCAAGTGTAAAAATTGTGTCATTTTACCTCTGGATCTAAGTACTCTACATATAAGAAGAGGAAGTTGGGAGAGATCAGATTAAAACTTCAGATGCTTAAAGGGGTCAGGAAAGTGATGGCATAAGGGAGATTGGCCAGGTGTAAGGACAGATACTTAAGTTGTGTGGCCCACGGGTCTATGGTGAACCTGAGGATACATCCCATCTGAGAGGAGGAAGCCACAGCTCAGCTCCAGCAGGTTGTTTCCATGTGGGAATGTGGCCTAATGGGTTGTGGGATTTTTTTTCTTTTTTAAGCCAGAAATCTGATTTTTGATGATGTTTTATGTGAAATCTCCTGATTTTCTTTCTTTGAAGGTCAGCTTAAAGAAGAAACAACTTTTTAATACCATGGAGACCTACCAAAATCTGTCAATCAGCCACATTTGGCCCACAGGCCACCTGTTTCAACTCTTGCCTTGATGATCTTTATCTCTAAATCTTGTGATTCATTTCTCTTTTCATTTACTTTCTCTCTTTCTCCCTTTCCTTGTTTATTCCCCACTGTTTCCCCAACAGTATTTCTTTCTTTTTTGTATCTGTATTACATTTATTTGTTAATTTAATAGATTAAATTTGGCAAATATCACATTCCTGCCATATGTCAGGTTATACTGAATCAACACTGGTGACTGAAAATATGATCTCTTACTAACTTATATAATTCAACAAGTATTGATGTTGATGAAATGGAAACCTTTGATATGTTCAGGGACTGGATACTTACATGACTTTAATGAATAGCACCAGGGAACTTGGCCAGAAGTTCTGACTTAAGCACTAAGTCTGGGACTCAGTAAACAGGGTCTTGCTCAGTCTTGTCTGAGTTGGGTCAGAATGTGCTGGAAGTTCTTTTTAATATCAGGGAGACTGCAGGTAAAAAGCTAGACTGCCATAGTCAGAAGCCTTCTGACCACCCCAATCAAAAACCAGACTCACTGCCATCAAGTCGATTCTGGCTCATAGGGATCCCCTTTGGGTGTCCAAGGTAGTAAATCTTTATAGAGGTAGATTGCCCAGTCTTCCTTTCGTGGAGTGGCTGGTGGTTTTGAACTGCCAACCTTCTGCTTAGCAGTCAAACGCCTTAGGCAGTACATCACCAGAGCTCCTTACCAAACAACATGTATTAAACTATGTTAGTTACAACAAAACTAGACAATTCATATATAGTTTAATCATACATACAGAAAACATGTTTTACAAACTTTGGATTTATCACATAGCTTATAGTGGAAAGGTTATATTTCTAAGAGGTTAATCAAAATATTGATAGCTCAATAGTTAAATATCTTTGTGAGCCTCTAATATGGTAAGAAGGAAGGTGAATCAGTGGTGAGACCTTGGGTGAGACTTTGCTCTACCTGGTGTGGCTGGCCTTCATAGGTGTTCTTTGTTCATGATACTCTCATGGCACTGGCCACAACTGTTCTATGAACTTCTCTTCCTTACCTTTCTAAGGACAGTAAAACACACAATCTTGAGTTCTCAAAATACTAGGTTCACAACATTGTTTCTTTTTTTAAGATTGAAATGTAGTTAAAAGGTGGAGCTTACTCATTTTTTCTTTACTGTGGGAAAATAATATATATAATAAAACACTTGCCATTTCATCCATTTTACCTCGTACCACTCAGTGACATTAATTACATTCAACATGTTGTATAGCCATTACCACTATCCACGTCCAGTTTTTCTCATCCCCCTTACCAGAAGCTCAGTGCCCTTCAGCAATAACGTCCCTTTTCCCCATGCCAGCTGTCCGTGGTAGCCATTAATAAACTTTGGTCTCTATGCTTTGACCTGTTCCAGATACTTCCTGTACTTGGGATTATACAGCATCTGCCCTTTTGTGTCTGGCATATTTGACTCAGCATAAAGTTTTCAAGGTTCATCCATGTTGTAGCATGCATCGCAACTGCATTTCTCTTTATGGCTGAATTATATTCCATTGTATGTATGTATGTACTACCTTTAGTTTATCCATTCATCCGTTGATGGACATTCCACTCGTTTCCACCTTTTGGCTATCATTAATAGTTCTGCAGTAGGCATTGATTAATTATTATTTTCCAAAGGTTAAGGAGGAGGCCTGGGTAACATTTCCTAACACAAGTGTACAGAGATATGTGGTGCTGACTGCGTGAGATTCATATGGGGAGGCATTTAAGCTTCATATTCCCAGGACCCCTGACTCTGGAGATTATGATTCAGTAGATTGGGCCCATTGTTTTTTTGAAGGCTCCCAAAGTCGTGATGCATGGTTAATTTTGGGAAGCGCTAAGGGTCAGGACAACTGATGTGGGTTTGGGAGAAGGGGTATATACATACATTGCTGCCTCTAAGGTACACATGACCAGTCAGGGAATGTCCCACCTACTCTCACTAAAGTGCCTAATAGTTCCTCCAAGAACATAGAACAAAGCCCAGAGCTTTTCTGAATGTTTCTTGACCTAGAATAAAATAGACTTGATGCCTCTCAAATCAGATAAGGCAGGTGTTTTCCTTTCTGTTGGAATCTTTTATCTTTCATTACTCAAAAGTGATTTTGTCAGCAATCCTGACCTACATTATGAAGTCCTTTGATCTTGGAGTACATTTAAAGTGTCTTGTGGAAAATGTTTCTGCTCTATTCATGTTATTCTATAAGCTGCATTAAATTTTAGTATTGTTGGGGAATATTATTTTATATGGTTTATTTAATCTTTCCTTAAAAAAAGAATGTGCAATGGATACGCTTTTTTATAACTCTTTCATGCTAATACTTTGTGTCAGTATCCTAATATTGTACTGTCCCTCTGCTGCCTTATAAATATTTTTTCTCTCTCCATGGTCTGAATTGTAATGACATGTATGGTTAGCTGCTGGCAAGATGCTCTTCACTCTTTGTTAGTACCTTTCTCTACAACCCTGATCTGACATTCTACATTTTGAGCTCATATCTTCTATAAACCTTGTCTTTTCACACAGATAAATAGCTAAGCCTTTTATTTGAGCCCTGTGTTACAAAAAGATGGAAAATCAGAAGTTATCTGTGAAATCAACATTTTTAAAAATAGGATACAACATTAAATTTGCTTCAAATGTAGCTAGTGATCAAAGGACTTTTCTACATAAATTATTTTCTCTTCTCAGTGCTTCCCTATGTCTGTTTTAACACTGTGGGCATTATTAGGTAAGGTTCTACTTAGTCATTGATTTAAGTTTGTTTGTCATGTAGTATATATAGATCCCCAACCTTCATGGACTTCCTTAATGTCTGATCATGCTGAAGTGTTTGTGTATAAGTATACACTAAAGCAAAGGATAAAGTGTTTTTAAATTTCACTTAATAATTGTAACATTCAGATATAGGACAACTATTCTCTAACATGTATAATATTTCCTTTTGGGGAATAAATTAGAATGGAGCAACTGGCAATGATTTATCAGATTTAAAGGAAAATAATAGTCATGCCACCTGTGTTATTTATATATTAAAATAATTTATTTGGAGAGTTTTCTTTTAAAAAAAAAATGCTATTCTTAGGTAACATTTAGCTTCTATTCCTTGGTAACACTCAATCAGTGCATTCCTTTATGGTCTTGCTAAGTGTATAAATAAGACCATGAGAATATAATAGGTAAAACCTGAGGGAAAAGAGAAAACGTGATGGTGTGTAAGATGCATGAATATATGAAACCATCTAATTTTGGAGCTTTGTGGTAGATTGAGAAAGAACTTCTATAAAATATGCCTTATCCTAAAATGTTTGTGGGAAATGTTAGCATTTTTTATATTAAATCAATGGGAAAAAAGCGTTTTTAGCATATGAGTTAGTGTAAGTGGTCAGTATTCATTTTCCTTTATTGCTTAGAACTGAACTTGGTAAGCTACTATGTATTTTCTAAGAATGTAACTTATAAAATATAATAAATTCAAATTAGTCCTTTATTGTTATTTTCAAACCTTGTCGTGTAACTTAATTAATATAACAAGAACTGCAAATATAGGATAGCTCTTAAGCATTTTTGTTTTTTCTTGATAGGAAGAAGAAAAGCAGTCAGTCAGTTACCCATCTCTCTTAAGCCACATAACATCTTCTTTCCTGAATCATCCCGTCTTTGCAATGACAGAAAAGGTCTCCTCGCCCACCCCTCAGCTACTGGGTGAATTTTCTCTGTTGCTGTCATCTTTGCCTTGTGACATACATCTAGTTAATCTGAGGACCATGCAGTCAAAGGTATGCTCTAAAACATATCTATTAAAAAGTACTTTTTATAGTATACTTGTTGTATGGGAGAAGAGAAAAGGTCTATAACCTCTACTTGCTTCAAGTGATGATTAAGAGGGCTTCAGCCTTAAGCACGATCGTTATGTCTTTCCTTTGACTATTGCTCTGTAGTTCAGAGCGTATCCCAGTACTAATTTATTTGATTCTATGAAAAGTTCTGTGTGGTGAGCGGGCCAGAGAATATCATCTTCTTTGTGCAGATAAGTAAACTAATGCTGTCCTGGGTTCATGTAATTAGGAGGTGGAAGAACCAGGCCTTAAGATCGGGGCTTTAGACTTTTTCCATTCATTCCTCCTTATTAGCCAGTATTTCCCAGAAGATAGAGAAATAGAAAACATAGCACTTAATTTTTCTTTATCAGATGCTTTGTATTTTGATATTCTTCTACTGAAAACTACTGCCAATTAAACATTTGTACTGAGAAAACAACTACTTACAAGAAATGACAAAGCTATATTGGAGGAAGGACATGGGAAAGTTTAATATGTGTGGAATTTTAATTCGATTAAATTGTTTGGGTTTACATCAATGTCCACTTTTTTAAAAGATTGCATTTGAAAATAATAAAGATTAGAAATTTGACAATATCCTTATGTGTTATAGAGCTGAACTGACATACAGTTAGCTATAAATAGTGATTATGGATTCTGTAGGAAATAAATAAATGGCCCAAATATGACAAGAAGGTCTTCCTGTTTGAAAGCAACCAGGAGGAGAGAAATGTTTTATTTTAAGAACAACTCAAGTAAATGAGAGAAGGACAAATGCCAACAAAATGAAGCATTTAGAGCTTTTGAAAACTATATGTATAAGATAAGAAACTTATTCCTGGCAATGCAGAAAATTTATATGGCTTGTAATGATGAATATTAGAATGCTAGAGGCCTGTGTATATTTGTCTCTCTGTTGAAAGGCTTGTATAATCATGTGAGTAAAGGTGCAAGATTTAGTTCATGTCTCTGTGCTGTAGGTACTTGAGATATAATGAACAAAATAGACAAAATCTTCTGCCCTTCTGGAGCTTAGATTCTAGTAGGAGGGAAAAAATAAAGAAGGAAAAAAAAAAACCTTACCATATGTTCATTTGTGGTAAGTGCTATAGAGAAAAGGAGGAGGAAAGGAAGATTAGGCAGAAGGTAATTCCAGTTTGAAAAGGGTGCTTGGAGACACATCCTCAGGGAAGGTGATAATGGGGTAAAATCTGAAAGAGAAACTCAAGCAGATTTCTAAGGGAAACTATTCCAAGAAGAGTTAAGAGCAAGTATGAAGGCTCCCAAGCCAGGAGTCAGACTGTAAGTCAGACTGTAAGCTCCATGACAGCAGGGCTTTTGTTTCATTTCTCTGCCTAAAAATGTGCTGCACATAGTAGGGCTGAGTAACTCTTTGTTGGGTGAATGGTTCTTGTGGGTGTTCTTAGGCTTCTGCTGTGGTGTTTCATGAGTCTACTATTCAGCTCATGGAAAGCACAGACTAGGGATGGACAGCTTTCATTATTCCATGAGCTAAAAGGGAGTGAAAGGATAGAGTGGAGGGCACCAAAGACCTGGGTCTCATGTTATCACCTCTCAGCAAAGATAGCAGAGGATTTAGCAACTTGAGAATCCAAAGGCCTTGAAGTAGAAAGTAGCTACTGTTCTTTAGCCTCACTTCTAGATGATTCCTCCCTCATAATTATTTGAAATGTGTTTTCTGGGAGCAACAGAGCTGATTGGAGGCATTGAATGTGGAGTTTTACCAGCTACAGCCATAGCCTAGCACTTGTTTTCCAGGTCATCTCTTTTTATTGTTGTTGTGTGCCATTGAGTAGCTTTTCCAACTCATAGTGACCCTGTAGGACCATGAGTAGAACTGTTCCATAGGGTTTGCTGGGCTGTAATCCTTATGAGAGGAGCCCTGATAGTGCACTGATTAAGCACTCAGCTACTAACTGAAAAGTTGGCATTTCAAACCCACCAGCCACTCCATAGGAGAAGGATGTGACAATCTATTTTGATAATGATTACAGCCTTGGAAGCCCAATGTGACTGTTCTGCTCTGTCCTATAGAAGCACTGTTAATCAGAATCAACTTCATGGCAACGAGTTCATCTTTATGGGAGTTCATCTTTATGCCAGGTCTTTCTCTGTGGAACTATTGCATGGGTCCAAACCATCAACCTTTTGGTTAGCAGCTGATCGCCACCAGGTCAATGCTTTTGAGTGGTCACTTATTCTCTTGAGTTCCACTTCCTGCTCTTGGCTATCTTTCTGTCATGTAAACTTTTTCACTTCCCAGATTAAAAATCCTGTTGCCTACCAAATGCTTTCAGAAATTAAACATTCAGTTCCTCTGTAGTCTGTCTTCTACCCGCTGTGGCCACTTTGCTTCCAATTTCTTGCCTTTGGGCAGGTGAACCACCTTCAGTGCCTCCTGGCTGAGTGACTGCTGACTCAGCTGTCATTTATAAAATGGAGTACCAAATATGCCTGCTCCAGATCTAGTGTGAGAAACAGATGAAATAGTGCTGTGAAAGCCCTTTGAAAACAGAAATGCTTTGTAATCATACACGGCTATCCTGATGAATGTGCCAAGTCAGGTACAATTGGGATTTTAGCAGAGGGAATAGAAAACAGTTTAAAAATGTACAGATTTGACAGTAAAGACCAAAATTTAAATACATATCTGTGACTGTTGTGCTGGCACATGATCAGAACTAAATGGGGTTTTGCATGATCATATCAACTGATACCAGTTCTGTGCTAGCCTTTGACCCTCAACATGTACTTATTACAATTGCTGAAAAGCCCACTAATAAATTATGAGGATTGATTAGTGCATTCAGAATGACTTCCTGAAAGAATTACTCTTTGTTCCCTAACACCTAATATAGAAAGATAATCATTGAAGGAAAGTGACATGAGTATTGATTCAAAGAAAACTTGTTATTTAAGAAATGTCCTGTAAATGATTAAATCCAGAAGCCAGAGGTAGGCCTTTTGGATTATGATCCTGTTTTTGCATGCTAGCAGCTCCTAGCAGACAATGAAAAGGTGGTCCATTTAGAGATTGCAATTTATTTTTCCCATTGAAATACTGTCAACATAGAAGTCAGATTCCAAGCAAAGCCACTGAGGCTTGCTTTGCCATGTATCTAAGTAAGCATTTTCCTCTCTACCACCTTAGAATATTTCTGTGAGAAAATGTGTCTATCACTTGGGCATGATAAGGGCACACCTTCTTCATGCTTGGCCCATCCCATGGGCCCACTGTCTAAAGGTTCCTCAGTGCAAAGCTCCAGGTGGTTTTCATGAGCCTAATGGAGAAAGGGGTGACCAAACAGGAAAGAAACAATGAGAGAAGAGGTGGGCACTGGAGGTGTGAGGTGGTTCAACAGTTCTAACTACTTAGCTCAGATTCACTGGGTCCATAGGGGCCATGTCACAGGGAAGATTGTAAAAATAAGAGATGAGTACAAATTTCCCCATCTCTAGGATTCTAATTCAGCGAATGAGGAGCCTGACAAGAAGTAATTTAAAAAAAAAAAAAAACAACTTTCCTCCTGATTCCAGAAATTGCTGAGTTACCTCAATATACTAAATTGGGGAATTAAGGGTCAGAGAGAGTACATGACCAAAATAAAAAGCTATCTACTTCTAAACAACAGAATCAGGACCCAGATCTAATCTTTTGAATCTGAATGCTGAGTGTCACCTCAGAAGATAATGTTTGACTTTTTAGAGTTACTAACTCTGTTCCTAAAACCTGTGAATTATTTGGTATCAGAAGATTAATTTATTATATGTTTTCATTTAGAAAGTTCTTCTTTTTCTACTTCATGCACACACATGGAATATAATGAATTGTATGTCCTATTTTTTTAGTCAGATGAAGAAGGGAACAAACATCTCTTAAAACACTGCCTCACAGTATGCTGCATAGTCCATACCATTCCAGCCACTGTCTAGGAATTTAACTGTTAGCCTCTTCTTCCTATTGGCCCTTCTCCTTCAATTCTTTCTCTCTCTTCCTCTCTTTGCCTATGATATCAACAGCTGGAGATACTAAGAAGAAGCTTCTGGGAAATTTTAAGAACTGGGGAACAGGAAGAATACTACTCGAGCTCTTGTCATTAGGAAAGGGTAGTAGTTATTTAAGGAGAGGGGATGTTGGTGTAGAGGATGCTAGGGGAATCTCATAGATAACAAGTCTTGAGTCTGAGTTTGAAGGCTGGAGTTGCAGTCAGCCAGGATAGAGGCACAGGCCAGGGGACTACAGTACTAACCCATTAAATTAGGCTTCATGGAGCCATTCTACTTTGTTGTTGTTGTTATTTGCCATTAAGTCAGACCCAGCTCATAGCAACCCCTCCTTGGGTTTCCGAGGCAGTGTCCTACAGAAGTAGATTGCCCCATCTTCCTTCCAAGGAGTGGCTGGTGGGTTTCAATTGCCAACCTTCTGGTTAACAGTCAAGTGCCTTAGGCACTACGCTACCAGAGCTCCCCCATTCTACTTTAGTGTTACACAAAATTACATGTAGTTGACTTTTATTTTTCCCCCATTACTTTCATTGCTTTTATGTTCAATAAGTCCTCTTGAACTCCTGAGTTCAATTATTTTCCAGTTGCTGTGAAGTCGACCCCCACTTATGGTGGACCCATGTGGATCAGAGGAGAACTGTGCGCCATGGGGTTTTCAGTGGCTGATTCTTCAGAAGTAGGTCATCAGGCCTTTCTTCTGAGACACCTCTGGGTGCACTCGGAAATTTCATTCAGCCTTTTTCCTGAATCTTAACCATTTGCACCACCCAGGGACTCATGAGTTCAAATGTATTTTTAATTTTTTAACATTTACATTTTTTTACATTGAACTCTTTAGTCTCTGGGAGCTCTGGTGGCATACTGCCTAAAGCATTTGACTGCTAACCAAAAGGCTGGTGGTTCAAACCCACCAGCCACTCCTCGGAAGGGAGGTTGGACAATCTACTTCTGTAGTGATACTGCCTCAGAAACCCAAAGGAAGGGTTGCTATGAGTCGGGTCTGGCTCAACAGTAGTGTGTTGTGTTCTTTAATCTCTATGAGATTTATTTTGATTTGTGACTGTTTCTTCCACATAGTTAACCAATCAACATCAATTATTGAATAAGGTTTTCTTTCTGCACTTGTTTACGTTGCCCCTTCTCTTCTTGTAAGAGGCAGTTTAAGGTTTTTATTTTATTTTGCCTGTCTTATAAGAATTGATTGGTACTTTATTGATTTTCCAAGCTTCTGGAAAGGTGGAACTTGTGGGGAAAATATTCCTCTGTTGTGCAGTATCTAAGAATACCCATTTGCCTCCCCTTTCTTTCTGTCATCTAACCTTGTTGATCAGAACAGAATTACTAGTATTGGACATTTTAATGAGTGCCCTGGAAAATGATTTCTAGTGGTTATTTCCTGTCTCAGGACTTATAACTAAGTGTGCAATTTTCTAATCTTACGAGCTGCCATGACGTACTAAAAAAATGAGTGTGCATTTAGGCATTTTCAGACTCTGAGCTGGTTGAAGGAATTTTCCCATCAGGTATTTTACTATGCCTTAATATGTGTGCACCTTTGACATCATATGAACAAGGTGAGGTCACATTCCTCTTGGACAACCTGGTCAAAGGTCTAACCTTTCTCTTCCTCAGAAAAGAAATATGTACACATGTGGTGTTACAACACTTTGCAGAAGTTTACTGATTTGTGGGCCTCATGTTATTAATAAGCAAATGAAGTTTCTTTTGGTGTGAGAGAAGGATAGCACATCCCTCATTTTAGACTCCCCGTCCATTTGCATAAAGGAATATGTCCATTCTTTTCCTTCAGCAAGACTATCGTATACATGTACAATTTTCAAAAGGGCCATAAATCCTATTTGAAATGGGATAAATGGATGGGTGGGCTGTGGATGGATAAAAATTAAAGCTTCCAAACCTTGCTCTCTGAATCGATAGACATGTTGATAAATCATGGCTTTAGTTCTAACCGAACCATTGATCCAATGCCTTATTTCTCTGAGCTTAATTCAGAGAGCTAATCTTCTGTTGTTTACAACTTTGTTTTGTGTTACATCCAACATACTCCTTCTTTTTCCCCTTCTAGCTAGCTAGCTGTGACCACCAATCCATAACCAGAGGAAAGGTAGGAGAAGAAGCTATTAAAAGCATAAACTTTGGGGCCAGACTGTGGATTTGAAGGCAGCTTCTCCACTTACTATTCCTGTGACTTAGAGAAAGCCATTTAACTCTTTTAGTCCCAGTTTCCTCATTAGTAATGTGAGGATAGTAACAATATCCACCTTAAAGGTGTTCTGAGGATTAACTGACTTAGCATTTGAAAAACACATAGAACAGAGTCTGGAGCATGATGCATCCCTGACAAATAAAAGTTCTCAATGATAAGAGTTTAGCAGTTGTGATTGAATAATAAAACTAATAATGAAATACAAATATCTGCAGTATTTTTATAAATTAGGGAAGGTTGAAGTGTATTGCCAAAGTAAATCTTGACGTCATTTTGACATGTATTCCTGATGTACTTTAAAATAATTTCTAAGATTCTTAAACAATATACCTAAATTGCATAAATGCCAGGTATTTTGCTAAGTCCTTTATGTGAATCTAATTTAGCCCTCACAATAACACTATGAACGTAGGCACTATTTTTACCCAGTTTTACAGAAGAAAAACTAAGTGATTGAGAAATAGTAAGTAAGGAGCCTTGGTGGCACAGTAGTTAAATGCTCAGCTGCTAACCAAAAGGTTGACAGTTCAAACTCACCAGCCTCTCCATGGGAGAAAGATGTGGCAGTTTGCTTCTGTAAAGATTGCAGCCTTGGAAACCCTATGGGGCAGCTCCACTCTGTCCTATAGGGTCACTGTGAGTTGAGATTCACTCTGACAATGAGTTTTGTGTTTGTGGTAAGTAACTTGCCCAAAGTCATACAACCAGTACATGAAGGGGGTAGGAAGCAAAGCTAAGCATATCTGACTCGTTTTTTTGTACACTGCCTCTTGCTTAGGAACAAAAGGGAAGGAATGAGTAATGATGAGGATTTGAGAGAATACACTGCCTCTTGTTCTCTTACCTGTTGTTTTTAGGTATCTTTGATTCAACTTTTAACTTACAATGACCCCATGTGACAGAGTACAACTGCCCCGTAGGGTTTTCTAGGCTCTAATCTTTATGGGAGCAGATCACCAGGTCTTTCTCCCACAGAGCTGCTGGGTGGGTTTGAACTGCCAACCTTTTGAGTAGCAGCCCACTTTAACTTTTGCTTCACCAAGACTCCTTTTCTCTTGTCTACTCAGTAGAAATGGAATACCCATAGAAGAATATACCAAATGTGAACCACTGATGGAAAATAGGATCATTCCTGACTGTTGCTATCTAAGTTTCAGAGAAAATGCTTTGTAACAGGGATGATCCTGTACATTTAAATACACTTGTGTACCTACCATCTCAACTGTGTCAAGGATTGTGAGAGTACCTGAGTTAACTCACAAAAAGCATTTTGAGCAAGTGCTTAATAACCATTAACTGCAGTTACTGTTGTCACTCTGCTTTTTAAGAGTTTGTTAGACCTAAATCTTCAAAGGCTCTCTTTCTCTCTCTCATTTTTTTTTCTTTTTCCTCAGTTGTGGTAAATACACATGTAACAAAACATTTGCCGTTTCAACAGTCTTTACATACGCAATTCAGTGACATTAATTAAGTTCATCATATTTTCAACCATTCGTTCCTAGATTTTTCTGCAACCCTTAACAGAAAAGCTCACTGTCTTAATGGGACTCTTGATAGAGTCTAACCCAATTCACTGAATTTGCAGGGATTAAATGATTTACTCAGAGTCACATAATTGGTTCATGGTAGAACCAAACTTTGCCTCTGATCGAGCTTCTCTAAGCCCTGATAGCCTTATTCTGCAAGCCAGTCATCATGTCCCACAGCCCTTCAAGTTACTGGAAGAATAATAGGTCCAGCTTACTTTTTAATGTGGATATTGTTTTTATCCCCCAAAATAAATTTTGCAGTGGATTTGCCTTGTGTGACTTTTGAACACCTCAGCCTTCATTCAGTGATCCAAGCTAAATTGTGATCTGAAGTGTTTGACAAAGACAGTTAATTTGGAGCTCATGTCACCCAATGCTTGGCCCAAAATTGTAGTTCAAAAATTGTGACTTTTCTTCCTCATACTCTCCTCTTCTTTTGTGGGGTCCAAATATCACGAATGTGTTAATGAATGTAAAAACTATTCTTCCAAAGTCTGTTTACTCTCCTAGAGCATCCCGTATGAATGCTTGAAGGTATCTATCTGTTTTCCTGCATGCATAGTCAAGTTACATTCACAGCTTCCCTATTTTAAAAAACAGTTTTCTTGGAAATGAAATGTCTAGACAGACTTTGAGACTATGAAAAACTGCTGCTTTTGCCTCAGGTATTTTTGCTTGAAAACCGATGCTTTCATGAATATTTGATTTTTAAAAACTTGGATTGCTATTTCAGTTAGTGTTCTAGTCCTTACGAAAGGGATGCAATTTTAGTTTTTAGAGAAAGTATAACTTTTTCTCCTCAAAGAAAATTAATTTTTAGAAATTTAATCTCTACTTTTGTTTAAATCTTAATAGAATTCAAAGATAGTGTTCCCACTTGTTTTTTCCCCTTTCGCTCAGCTAAAGGTATCCAAAACCAAAAAAAAAAACAGTTGCCACTGAGTCATTTCCAACTCATTCTGATGCCATGTGTGTCAGGGTAGAACTGTGCTTTATAGGATTATCAATGACTGATTGTTTAGAAGTAGATTACCAGGGCTTTCTTCCAAGGTGCCTTAGGGTGGACTCAAACCTCCACCCTTTCAGTTAGCAGGGAGCACATTAATCGTTTGCACCACCCGGGAACTCTTCAAAAGGCCTTTATGCATTCATTATCCCAAGAGCAAATGTGTTACTTGGATTTTAACAATGGCTATCATCAGTGACTTTGGTATAATATTTGTATATACTTTTAAACATACAACTTGGGGTTTCTCTAATTCTTAAGCCAGAAAGTTACCATGACAGTAAAGGAAATTTACAAATAAGAAGTGAGATGGGAGCACTGTTTAATGTGTGATTATTATAAGAATAATCACTGATATTTATTTGATGGCTTATATTAATTGAAATAATAACAGCTAACATTTACTTAGGGCTTACTATGCACCAGACATTGCGCTAGGGCCTTCTTATATTACTTTATTTAATACAATCTCTATTTTATGGAAAAGAAAAACCCAGTTTTGCAAAAGTCAACTGCTAGCAAATTGCACAGCTAGAATCTAGATCTCACGTTGTCCAATTCCCAGTCCAGGCTTTGAACCACTCCCCTCTACTGCTTCTTTACCATCACTTTCTGCCCTCTAAGCCTGGGGTACCTTACAAGGTAGTTTCAACAGGTTAATCCACTCAGTGATTCCGTGAAGGAGGTGGACATGTAGTCACTCCATTTTACAGATAAGGAAACTGATTCTCAGGGAGAAAAAATGACATCCCAAGGTTTTCTGATTATTCTGTAATAGAATTCTCTTTGTTATTCTCCTGGAAAACGTAACAGTGAAGGATTTTCTTACATGCTATTTTGGGAAGGTATGAAATTCCTTATAATTTGCATTGGAAATCTTTATCACACAATGTCCTGTGATCACTCTGAATTCTTTAAATGACTTCTCTCTCCTTTACAAAATCTTAGCGGTACCACTGCAAAATACCACTGTGAAACATCCTAACACAGGTTCTTCCAGCCAAGAATATGAAGTGAGGATAGCTTTAAACTGTTAAAATCAAATCAGTGGTGGGAATGCTGGCGGCTGTTCCGAAAAGATGTCTCTGTAGCACATTAAGAAATGTTATCCCCTTGTGAGGCTGATCAAGAACTTGGGCATTATTGTGGTAAATTGTAGTCAATGTCATGATACAAAGTGTATGTGAACTGCTGTATGGAAAGTGAATTTGCTCTGTAAATTTTCACCCAAATCGCAATAAAAAAATAAAAAAAGAACTTGGGCATAATAATATCTGCAGCCAGAGATGAGAGAAACAGATCATTTTCATCATGGCATCAGTGCTGAGCAGCGCACAACTCTTTTGAATAATTGTATATTTCTTAATTCTCCCAAGGACTTTTAATTCATTTCAGTTACTATAGTAAACATCTTCCTACTATAGGAAACATGCATATCATTTAAAATGTCCAGAGATCAGAATCATTTGTGACATTGTTATTTAAATAGATGTAAGAAATTTTATTGCAAGAAAGTATGTGCTAATACCCATAGCTGACTTGTCATGTTTGGTATCTTTCTTTTTGCCTGTACAGTAAGAATAGCCTGTGTAATGTGAATTCAAATGATACATCCAGCTAACAAATGTGAGTTGGCCTCGCAAATGATAAGCATAACTAATTCAATTTCAGTGGTTCTTATATCTAAAAATTATGAACAAAGTTTAAAAATTTTAAATGTCAGGGCAATCTACAAAAATTAGTGTTTAATAAAGAGTCATGTTTCAGTTTTAAGATGGATGTTACATCATTCACCAACCAGTTGTTGTTGTTGTAGTTAAGTGCTGTCGAGTTGTTTCTGACTCATAGCGATCCCATGCACAGCAGAACGAAACACTGCCCGATCCCGCGCCAGCCCCACAATCCCTGCTATACTTGAGCCCATCATC
>NW_006921937.1:3477880-3484500 GCF_000298275.1 Orycteropus afer afer
CTGAGTTGTCTCTCCTCACCTGTAACCCTGGGGCTGACTGCTCTTCTGTCCGGGTTCCTGGCTTTTATCCCCTTTCTCCTGCTCTTCCGGCCTGCTACTCTGGGCGGGCCTGAGTTGCCTCTCCTCACCTAATCCCTTCAGCTGATTGCTCTTATTTCTGGCTTCCTGGCTTTTAATCCCCTTTCTCCTGCTCTTCCCGCCTGCTACTTTGGGCGTCCTTGAGTTGTCTCTCCTCACCTGTAACCCTGGGGTTACACCAACCAGAGAAGGACTAAATTCAGGTATATGTCATGCAGCTGATGTTGTTAGCTGCCACTAAGTTGATCCCTGACTCAAGATGACCACATGAACACAGAGGAAAGGCTAGCTACCCTGTCCCCAGTCATCCCCGTGAATGGTTGTAGATTGGACTGTTGTGCTCCATAGAGTTTTCATTGGTTGATTTTTCAGAAGTAGATGCCAGAACTTTTTCCCCCATTCAAATGATATGTATTATTTAAAATGTAAATATAAATGAAGTGCTTTATTTGAGAGAACTTTGATAAAATAATACACAGTATGTGAACAGAAGGAAACCCAAGTCCCTCGGGACTGTGGGAGGAAACCAAGGTAAGAGGTTACTTAACAAGTAACTTTGGAACATATTATCACCTGATTCAATGGGGGGTGGAGAGAACATGTAGCAGGTTGATGGCCACAGTGAACATGGAATCTGAGGCCCAAACGGCTTTGCCTACCTTCACTGCTAAAAAAATAAGTGTTTGTGTTTTGGGAATGCTGAAATCAAAACAGCACGTGAAGCACTATAAAGCTTGCATTAATGTTTCTGTGGCACGTTGGCCTTCTGCTTATTTGCAGGGAGGTAATGGACATTCTGATGAGGCTGCCTTGATCCTTCATAGGAAAGGGTTTGATTGCCGGCTCCCTAGCAGAGACACTGGGCTGCTTTGTTCCACTACCCAGGGGAAGGTAAGTTGAAAAGTGATTTTTGTTTGTTGAGATAACATGCTTTGAAGTCCACACTTTCTGCAAATAATCCTGACAATAAGATGATGTTTCATTTCCTTTTCACTAGCTAATTTCCCTCAGCCTGCAAATTAGCTCAAGTCTCCCCATCTTAAGAAAACACTCTCTCAAGCTCTGTCTCTTTTCCTTGTCAGCATCAAAATACATAGCTTGAACAGGCCCATATGTGAAAACAATTCTTGCCTCATTTCCCAGGCCTTCCATGTCCAATCCTCTGAGCCTCTTCTCCCCACTTCTCACATTTCCTTCTTCCCTGGGCAATACCCACCCACATACTGTCTTGTTCAAGGAGGGCAAATCCAAGTCCTTCAGGGGCCAAGGCAAGTTTTGTAATAACTGAAATAGGGTGGATGTAGCAATTGGGGAGTGATCAGGAGAGTTGAGACTGTGCCCAGTGAGATAGTCAACCACAGCCAGTGAGGCAGCTATAATTAGCTATCTCTTCATGGGAAGTGCAGTTCTAGGTCTTCTGATTAATGCAGATTTGCATGTGAGCCAACAGCCCCTCAGGCTGGACACTGCTTACAGGCTGCCTATTTTTTATTTCTGTTCAAGTTCCCCTTTCTGGCAGTTCCATGAAGATTTCCTTGGAAGTAGTTGAATCTCCATTCTTCTGCCTCCGACTCAAAGTGACAGTAATTCAGAGAAGGCAGTCAGATTTGTCCTAGCATCAGGAAGATCTGCCTACTAGACAACTCAGCTGACCAGCTATCACCCAGAACCCCTCAGATATACTGTAGGCCAAGGCTCAACAGATTCACTTCCAACCCTACAAATGAGTACGGGCACAGGCTCTGAAAAGAAAAGAAGGAAAAAATCTGGTAGGGAGCCTAAATCTACTCATAAGTGTCTCTATTCTTTTACTCCACCCAGAATGGAGGAGGTGCTAAGAAAACACCGATAACTATTATTTTTTTCATTGTGTTTGTATTGTACCTTATTATTAATTGGCTTTGAGCATTTGTATTCTAACATTAAAACACCGATTTTTGTTTTAGTGGGGGTGGTGAAGTTCATAGAGCAAATTGGTTTTCCATTCAATAATTCACATGTTTTGTGACATTCATTACAATCTCCATAATGTAACAGCACTCTTCCCATTTCTTCCCTGTGTTTACTATTTCCCTTCACCCTTCTTCCCTGTCCCTTCCTGGCCCCTTTATTCCTGGTCAAATGCTGTCCTTTTGATCTCATATGGTTGATCATTCTAATGAGTGCATACTTTCCTGGTATTATTGTTCTCCTTATAGCCTTGTCTATTATTTGGCTGAAAGTTGAGCAACGGGTTGAGTTCATTTCCCAGCTTGAAGAGTATCTAAGAGCCAGTCTCAAGGGTTCCCCCAGTCTTCCTCAGACTAGTAATCCTGGACTTTTTTTATGATTTTGAGTTTTTTCCACATTTTTCTCCCACTCTATCCAGGACCTTGTGATCCCTTTCAAAGTGATCAGCAGCAGTAGCAGGGCACCATCTAGTTCTTCTGGTCTCAGGGTCACGGAGGCTGCAGTTCTCAGGATCTATTGGTCATTTGGACTAATTGTTGCCTTGCGTCTTTGATTTTTTTTTTTCCTCTCATCTTTACTCTGGCTATGAAGAGAGCAGTAGTTGCACGTTGGGTCGCTGCTCACACACTTTGAAGACCCTCAATCACTACTCACCAAATTAGGATGTATAAAATTGTCTGTGGACTTTGTTATGTCAGTTGACCTTAGTGTTCCCCAAACTATAGTCCTGAGCCCCCATGCCCAGCAACTCATTCTCTTCAACGTTATGACTTAGTTATGACTGAGAAATTTTCATAATTTTGCCCCTTGTATGTTCTCCTGTAAGGAGCTCTGGTGGCATAGTGCCTAAGGCAGTTGACTGCTAACCAGAAGGTTGGCAGTTCAAACCCATCAGCCACTCTGCAGAGGGAAGATGGGGCAGTCTACTTCCATAAAGATTTACCACCTCATAAACCCAGTGGGGATCACTATGAGTCAGAATCAACTTGATGGCAGTGAGTTTGGTTTTTTAGTTTGTTTGTTTATGTTCTACTATATTTATGGATATTTTGCAACACATGAATACATAGGTAAAGATATCCTCTGTCAAGCCTATATATATTCTTGAGTGTGGTTCCATTTGCCTTTCCACTCAATTCACTTTAAGTGTCTATTTATATATCCATTTAATAGATTATTGTTATTACTGTTATTGCAGGATTATGCATGTCATATTCACCTTTGTTGCCTTTAACTCTTGTGCTCCTCTCTGTCTTCCACTGCTTTGGTGGTTTTGTGCTGACCTCCTCCTTATTGTATATTGCCTTTTCCTTCACCCCAGTTAATATGTATCTACCTTCTAGTTGGTGATTTTCTCTCCCTTCCCCTCTCACCTCTGATAACTTCAAAGAATGATTCTTTCTGTGTGTAAATCTTTCCCTGAGTTTTTACAGTAGTAGTCTCATACAATCTTTGTCCTTTTATGATTGGCTAATTTCACTCACATAATGTCTTCTCACCAAACCAAACCAAACTCACTGCCATCAAGTAGATTCTGACTCATAGCCACACCCTTTGGATTTCCAAGGCAGTAAATCTTTATGGAAGTAGATTGCCTCATCTCCTTTCTGTGGAACAGCTGATGGGTTTGAACCGCCAGCCTTCTGGTTATAGCAGTGAAATGCTTTAGGCACTGTGTTCCTAGAGCTCTTTTATAATGTCTTCTAGGTCTATTCATATTATGAGGTGTTACACATATTTATGAAAGGAGCTCTGGTGGCGTAGTGCCTAAGGCATTTGACTGCTAACCAGAGGATTGACAGTTCAAACCCACCAGCCACTCTGTGGAAAGAAGACTGGGCAATCTAATTCCATAAAGATTTACTGCCTCAGAAACCCAAAGGGGGTCTCTATGGGTCTGAATTGACTCAATGGCACTGAGTTTGGTGGTTGTTTTTATTTTGACACAGATTTATCATTATTTTTTAATATTGCATAGTATTTCATTGTGTGTATGTATGATAGTATGTTTATCCATTTATCTATTGATGGTCACTTTAGGTTATTTCTGTCTTTTTGCTATTGTGAATAATGCTGCAATGAACATGTTATGTTATTGTTGTTATGTGCTGTCGAGTCGGCCCCGACTCATAGGCAATGAACGTAGGCATGCATATATCTGTTTGTGTCACCACTTTATTTCTCTAGGATATATACCTAGTAGTGGGATTGCTGGATCATATGGTATTTCTATTTCCAACTTCTCAAGGAAGCACTATACCATTTTCCACAGGGTTGTACCATTTTACATTCCTGCCAGCAGAATATGAGGATTCCAGTCTCTCCATACCCTTGCCAGCTTTGTTAATACCTGTTTTTTGAACTTTGCTATTAATGCTGGGTTAAGATGATGTCTCATTTTTGTTTTGATTTGCATCTTTCTAATGGCTAATGATCATGAGCATTTCTTTGTGCATTTGTTAGCTGCCTGGAAATCTTCTTTGGTGAAGTGCCTATTCATGCCCTCTGCTCTTTTTTAAATTGGATTGTTTCACTTTTTGTTGTTGAGGTGTTGAACTTTCTATAAATTTTTGAGATTATTACCTCGTCTTATATGTCATTGCCAATTTTTTTTTCCCTGTCCATAGGTTCTCTTCTTACTCTTTTGCCAGAGTCTTTGATGGACATAAATGTTTAATTTTTAGGAGGTCCGAGTCATCTCTATGTCTTCCACTATTTGTACATGTTTAGTTATGTTTGATCCATGACTTACCTGTCAGTTTGTCATACTGTGGTGGCTTGCATGTTGCTATGGGACTGGAAGCTATGCCACCAGTATTTCAAATACCATCAAGGTCATTCATGGTGGATAGGTTTCAGCAGAGCTTCCAGATTAAGACAGACTTGGAAGAAGGAAGGGACCATCTGCTTCTCAAAGAATTGGCCAGTGAAAACCTCATGAATAGCCCTGAAACAATGTCCAATATAGTGCTGGAAGATGAGCCCCTCAAGAATACAAGAAGGCACTCAGAATACAACTGGGGAAGAGCTGCCTCTTCAAAGTAGAGTCGACCTTAATGACTTGGATGGAGCAAAGCTTTTGGGACCTCCATTTGCTGATGTGGCATGACTCAAAATGAGAAAAAACAGCTGCAAACATCCATTAATAATTGGAACGTGGAATGTAAGAAGTATGAACCTAGGAAAATTGGAAGTTGTCAAAAATGAAATGGAATGCATAAAGATCGATATCCTAGGCATTAGTGAACTGAAATGGGTTGGTATTGGCCATTTTGAAACAGACAGTCATATGATCTACTATACTGGAAATGACAAATTGAAGAGGAATGGTTTGGTATTTATTGTCTCAAAGAATGTTTCAAGATCTACTCTGAAGTACAGTGCTGTGAGTGATAGGGTAATATCTATATGCCTACAAGGAAGACCAGTTATACTACTGTTATTCAAATTTATGCACCAACTACCAAAGCCAAAGATGAAGAAACTAAAGATTTTTACCAGCTTCTGAAATTGATCAAACATGCAATCAAGATGTGTTGATTATTACAGTGATTAGAGTGCAAAAGTTGAAAACAAAGAGGAATCACTGGTAGTTGAAAATATGGCCTTAGTGACAGAAGTGACACTGGAGAGCCCATGATATAATTTTGCAATATATAATATAATATAATTTTGCAAGACCAACAACATTGCAACATTGCAAATATAACATAAATGGTGGCTGTATACATGGACTTCACCAGACAGAGTACACAGGAATTAGATCAACTAAGTCTATGGAAAGAGGCAGTGTAGAAGCTCAATATCTTCAGCCAAAGCGAGGCCAGGAGCTGACTGTGGAACAGACCATCAAACTGCTCATAGGCAAGTTCAAGTTGAAGTTAAAGACAATTAAAACAAGTCCATGAGAGCAAAAATATGACCTTTATTATATCCTACCTGAATTTAGAGACCATCTAAAGAACAGATTTGATGCATTGAACACCAATGACTGAAAACCAGAGGAATAGTAGGATGACATCAAGAACATCATCCATGAAGAAAACAAAAGGTCATTAAAAAGACAGGAAAGGAAGAAAAGACCAAAATGGATGTCAGAAGAGACTCTCAAACTTGCTCTTGGAGAGTAGTTAAAGCAAATGGAAGAAATGACAAGATAAAAAGAGCTGAACAGAAGATTTCAGAGAGCAGCTTGAGAACACAAAATCAATTATATTACAATGAAATGTGCAAAGACCTGGAGTTAGAAAACCAAAAAGGAAGAACATGCTCAGCATTTCTCAAACTGAAAGAACTGAAGAAAAAATTCAAGCCTCAAGTTGCCATATTGAAAGATTTTATGGGCAATATATTGAATGATGCAGGAAACATCAAAAGAAGATGGAAAAAATACACAGAGTCACTGTACCAAAAAGAATTGCTTGATATTCATCCATTTGAGGAGGTGGCATATGATCAAGAACCAATGATACAGGAGTTCCGGCAAGATGGAGGACTAGGCAGAAGGATTGCACAGACCCTCTTCAACAAAGAAAAGGAAAACCAATTAACACAGACACAGAAGATAATTGTGGACCCCTGAGCCTTGAAGG
>NW_006921937.1:3487975-3506351 GCF_000298275.1 Orycteropus afer afer
AAAAAAAAAAAAAAAGAACCAATGATACTGAAAGAAGTCAAAGCCGCAGTGAAGGAATTGGTGAAAAATAAGGCTCCAGGAGTTGACGGAATACCCATTGAGGTGTTTCAACAGATGGATGCTGCGCTGGAGGCACTCACTTGTCTATCCCAAGAGATTTAGAAGACAGCTACCTGGCTAACTGACTAGAAGAGATCCATATTTGTACCCATTCCAAAGAAAGATGGTCTTGGTTGTTAATGAATCTGTGGATATCACAGGTTGTTCCTCCAATCCTGATGCTGCATTCTTCTTCACATAGTCCAGCTTCTCAAGATTATTTGCTCAGCATACAGACAGCCCTGACACACTCCCTTCCTGATTTTAAAGCATGCAATAGCCCCTGGTTCTGTTCAAATGACAGCCTCCTGATCTATGTACAGTTCCTCATGAGCACAATTAAGTGATCTGGAATTCCCATTCTTAATGTTATCCACATGTGGTACGATCCATACAATCAAATGCTTTTGCATAATCAATAAAACACAAGTAAACATCTTTCTGGTATTCTTTGCTTTCAGCTAAGATCCATCTGACATCAGCAATTATATCCCTTGTTTCATGTCTTCTTCTGAATCCAGGAGTTCTGGTACCGTAGTGCCTAAGGCACTTGACTGCTAACCAGAAGGCTGGTGGTTCAAACCCACCAGCTTCTCCTCAGAAGGAAGGTTGGGCAGTCTAGTTCCTTAGTGATACTGCCTCAGAAACCCAAGGAGGGGTCACTATGAGTCAGGTCCGACTCAACGGCACATAATAGCAACAACAACAGTCAGCACCAATGGAAGCAGCATTCAAGAAATCAGACAATGTATTGCATTGGGCAAATCTCCTGTGAAAGACCTCTTTAAAGTGCTGAAGAGCAAAGATGTGTTTTTGAAGACAACCTAACCCAAGCCATGGTATTTTCAGTGCCTCATATGCATGTGAAAGGTGAACAATGAATAAGGAAGACTGAAGAAGAGTTGATGCCTTTGAGTTGTGATGTTGCTGAAGAATACTAAAAGTACCAGAAGAATGAAAAAAAATCTTTTTGTCTTGAAAGAAATGTAGCTGGAATGCTTCTTGGAAGTGAGGATGGCCAGACTTCATCATACCTACTTTGGTAATGTTGTCAGAAGGGACCATTTCTGGAAGGATATTATGGTTGGTAAAGTGGAGGGTCAACGCAAAAGGGGAAGACCCTCAACAAGATGGATTGACACAGTGGCCACAACGATGGGCTCAGGTGTGGCAAGGATTGTGAGGCTGGCACAGGACCAGCAGTGTTTTGTTCTGTTGTGCATAGGGTCACTATCAGTGGGAGTCGACTTGATGGCATCTAACAACAAGTTATGTTTGATAGTGTATTTATGCCATGTACTAGGGCCCTTGGAGTCGAGAATGGCCAGACTTCGTCTCACGTACTTCAGTAATGTTGTCAGAAGTTACCATTCCTTGGAGAAAGATGTCATGCTTAGTAAGGGGAGGGTCGACGAAAGAGAGGAAGTCCCTGAATGAGGTGGATTGACAAGGTGGCGGTGGCAATAGGCTCAATTGTAGAAAGAATTGTGGAGCTGGCTCAGGACTGGGCAGTGTTTCATTCTGCTGTGCATAGGGTCGCTATGAGTTGGAGACAACTCGATGGCACTTAACAACAACAACAAGAGACCCTAAGTTTTCCCCTATTTCTTCTTTGATGATATTTATGAATTTGTGTTTTACATTTGTCTTTGATTCATCTTGAATTAGTTTTTGTAAATGGGAGAAATATAGATAGTTCCATTTTTCTGCAAATAAATATCCAATTTTGCCGACACTATTTGTTAAAGAATATTTCTTCCCCATTTAATGTGCTTCAGCCTTTGTCAAAGATCAGCTATACATATGTGGATGGATTCACTTTTGGGTTATCATTTGTATTCTATTGGTCTATGTGTCTATCACTATACCAGTGCCAAGTATGAACTACAAAAATAGTCAAACCTATTATTGGCTATATAATAGGTTTTGAGATCAGAGAGTGTGAGTCCTCCTACTTTGTTCTTCTTTAGTAGAGTTTTGGTGTCTGGGGTCTCTTTCCTTTCCATATAAAGTTGGTGATTAGTTTTTCCACCTCTTTAAAGAATGATTATGGAATCTTGGTGAGGATTATATTATATCTGTAGATTGCTTTGGGTAGTATTTTCACTTTTACAGTGTTAAGTCTTCCTATCCATGATTATGATTCATTTTTCCATTTATGTAGATCTCTTTGGGTTGCCTGTAGTAGTGTTTTCTAGTTTTCTTTGTATATGTCTTTTTTGTCTCTGGTTAAATTTATTCCTAAGTACTTCATCTTTTGGGTGGCTATTGTAAATGGTATTGTTTTCCTGATTTCAGAGCTCTCTTGGTTAGTAGAGAGGAATTCAACTGATTTTTGTATGTTTATCTTGTACCTTGCCACTTTGCTGGATCCTTCTATTAGTTCCAGCAGTTTTCTTGTTGAATCTCTAGGGTTTTCTATGTATAGGATCATGCCATCTCCAAAAAGGGATAGTTTTTTACTACTCGGTGAGTTTGGATTCCTTTACTTTCCCTCTTTTGCCTTATTGCTCTGGCTAAGACTTCTGATACAATATTGAGAAAGAGTGGTGATAAAGGGCATCCTTGTCTGGTTCCCATTCATAAGAGGAGTGCTTTCAGTCTCTCCATTGAGAATTATGTTGGCCGTTGGGTTTATGTATATGCCCTTAATTACGTTGAGGACATTCCCTTCTATTCCTACTATTTTCATCAAGATTTTGTAAAATGCCTTTTCTGTTATAATTGATATGATCATTTTGTTCTTTTCCTTTGTTTTGTTTGTGTGATGGATTACATTGATTGTTTTGCTAATGTAGAACCATCCTTGCATACCCGGTATGAATTGCACTTGGTCATAATATATTACTTTTTTGATATGTTGTTGAATTTTGTTAGCTAGTATTTTCTTCAGAATTTTTTGTGTCAATGTTCATGAAGGATATTGGTCTGTAATATTCTTTGCCTGGTTTGTATATCAGTGTTAATGCTTGCTTCATAGAATGGGGAATTCCATCCTTTTCTATGTTCTGGAGTAGTTTGAATAGTATTGGTGTCAGCTCCTCTGAATGTGTGATAGAATTGATAGAAATCTCTAGTGAAGCCATCTGGGCCAGGACTCCTTTTTGTTGGGTGTTTTTTGTTTGTTTGTTTGTTTGTTTGTTTGTTTAATGCCTTGTTCACTTTCTTCTTTTGTGATGGGTCTGTTCAAATTTTCTACCTCAGATTGTGTTAGTTTTAGTGGGTAGTATGTTTCTAGAAATCTGTCCATTTCTTGTAGGTTTTCAGATTTGTTAGAGTAGTTCTTCATAGTATTGTTTTATTCTTTTTCTTTCAATAGGTCCTGTTGAAACATCACCCTATTTAATTTCTTATTCGTTATTTGCATCTTTTCCTTTTTAAACTTTCCAGTGGTTTGTCAATTTTATTAATCCTTCCAAAGAACCAACTTCTAGTCTTCTTGATTCTTTCTATTGGGGGTTATATGATGTGGAGAGACATATAGAATAACTGACTCTGGTGAGGGTGGTGTACTCCATATGACCTCCTCACCCTATGGAACTGAGATTCTCTGGCATAGAGAACCTTTCTTGTGATCAACTGGTGTCCTAACTCCCAGGTGTGTTGAAAACAGAAAAAAAAAAAAGATTAAGAACCACTGTTGTTAGGAATAAGTGTTGGGTGAAATAGAAGAAAAACCAAACCAGTTGTTGTCAACTTGATTCTGACTTGTTTCACCCCATAAGTGCAGAGTAGAGCTGTATTTTATAGGACTTTTAGAATGTAGATCCCCAAGCCTTTCTCACTGCCTGCCATCGAGTTGATTCCAACTCATAGCAACCCCACTGGGTCTCCAAGGCTGTAAATCTTTATGGAAGCAGACTGCCTTATCTTTCTTCAATGGAGTGGCTGATGGTTTAAACCACTGACCTTTTAGTTAGCAATCAAATGCCTTAACCACTACACCACCAGATGAGCTTGTAGGTGGATACAAACCACCAACCTTTCAGGTAATAGTTGAACATTTAACCATTTGTACTAACCAGGAACTTGAAAGAGAATAGAAATGTTTTTAGATCTATTGGCTCATAGATAACTTTTTCCTATTGAAAGAGTAACCCCTGCATATGATAAAGTCTCAATCAATACAGAATGAAATGCAAAACAAGTCATTCTCTCCCCATTACCAGTTTCTTATGTTTCCTCCCAGGACAGATTATATGTTCAAGTGTATATAGCTATATATTGCCAACCCCTTTTCTTTTCCTTATTAAAACAATGGGGGAGGGGCAAAAAAAGAAAAGGGGAAAATGTATTATAATAAATATAGTCCAAGTAGTAACTGTCAAAAAATGAAAAAGTGCTAGAGCAAAATTATTTCATCTAATAGTGAAATGTCAAAAGTTTTATCTCTGAAATTATGAGTAAACAAAGTTGTCCAGTGTCACCATGTCTGTTCAACATTACATTGGAAATCCTGGCCCCGTGATTGGCCCATAAGGCAAGAAAATATAATAAGAAGAAGAACAATTAGAACAGTGAGGTAAACTCATTATTTATAGGTGATATGGTTGTATATATAGAAATTGAAAAATAATATATAAACAAATCAAATTAATATCTTTTTCATTGAATATATAGTAATCTCTGTTCAAAGTTATCTAAATAAACCAGTGTTTTCTTACTTACATTTTAGATGTTGGTACAGAAACTTTTTAACAAGTTTACTGTTGAAAGTCTCACACCTTCATCGTTATCCTTGATGCATTCACCTCCAGATGCTCGGAATATAAGTGAGATCAACTTGAGTCCCATGGAAATCAGCACATTCCGAATCCGTTTGAGGTGAACCTGGCTTTCACATTTGGATTAGGAAGCATTGGCTTTTGTACCTTCTTGGTTTGACGTGCAATAAAGAAGCACACGTTGTTTTAGCTTCTGGCTACTGTGAGAACATGAATTCTGTGATTTTTTTTTTTTCCCCAATACAGTTTAAAAAAAAAAAAGCCATGCTATGAACCAATTTTTTTTTTTAAAGTTCCTTCCTTGAACTACCATCATCAGTATATTTTGATGGAACAAACAAACAAATGTCTAAAGTCAACCTCTCAGCAGATTGTATCTCAGGTTAAATGCTAACTAATTATGTCTGTGTTGGGGGTTGTGAAGAGAGTCTTATAAATACTCATGTTGCTGATCCTTCATTAATTTTATAAAAACACCCATTTGACTGAAAGGGAATCAAAGCTGGTGGTAATAGCTAATGGCCAAAATGGTTGCAGTCATTCATACAAAGTAGAGAAATTTTTTGTGTTGAAATCCATGGAAAAGTGCAATCATCAACTCTTAGAATACATATAGTTGATTCTACACCTTTTGCTAATGTACCTCTTAACGCTTCCCTTCCCACTCTTTGCTAGTAGTATCAGAAGTGTCAGGTTTTGACTCATTCATCAGTAGAGAAAGAGGCATATTTTCATTACTTGACAACATGGGATAGGTGCAATTTATTCCATTGTCATTCAAATTGAAGAAGCAATTCCGTGGGTACCATAAACTTATTTTAGGTACCACAGGTGTCTTTTTACACAGCTCATTTGAATACAGGTGTTCTGAGAGGGGTTTTCTATTGTAAAATTACCATATCAAAATAAATGTGCCTTATTTTTTTATAAAGTCTTGTTAAATCTTTTGGTGTCCATATTACTGTTTGGGGTAGAGGAGGCTGGGTGGGGGTGGGGAGAGGGATGGATACTTTCTTCAATATATAAATTGTATAATTTTTGCCTGATAATGCTGGCCACATTCTGATCTGTTTCATTAAATTTGTGCTGATGTTATGCTAAATATTTTGACTATTTGAATGTACTGAGATGTCAGAAAACAAAACAAGGAAGAAAAATATTGTTAATTAAAATACGCTGCTGCCAAGGAAACTGCAACTTGATGCAATGGTTTTATAACTTGCAAAATCCAGATACTGTTTCCATTTCACAGTAGTGAACCATATCCAAGCTAGAATGCTTTAAATAGATCCTGTGTTAAAACCCACTAATATGTAGCTTATTATGACTTATTAATCATTTATTCAGCTAATTCCAAACTTGTGTGTGCTAAACTCAAAGTGAAATTCTAATAGAAGCCCATGTGCCATTACAGTACTTTTAATAAAATTCATTTGAGATCAGCATTTCCTTAACATTAAAAGAACAGCATCATTAGCAACATTTAGAACATTCACTTTTAGCCTACAGAGGATTCTTCGTGTAGGTACAATTTTAAAAATTCTTTGTATTAACTAATAAATTTAGTATACCTGACTTTAAATGCCCATTTACCTCTCATCATTCCAACATATTTAACAGATATTAAAATCGAATTTCTGTTTGTTTCACCATGTAGTCTATCATCTGGATTTTCACTGGAGATGCAGTTCCTAAAATTGTTAAGTTATGTTAAATTCACAAACTCTTTAGCCTTTAATAATTAAGGAAATAATACCACTGTTGATAAAGATATTATAAGGGGGTAATTTCATGCAATAAACATGTACTGTAAGTTTCCTTCATAGGTTTTTTGAAGATAAACAACTAAAAAAAGAAAAAGGACATCTACAGAGGTAAGAATTGCCAGAAGCAAATCCCAGGAATAAGATCAGTATTCCATTGCATCTTTAAATGCAAAACTTCCTATGGGAGTTCACTGTGTTTTGTGGTTAAGTAGGTATGCTTAATCATTTTATAAATTCTGATCAGCTGATACTAAAAAAATAATAATAATTGATGCAATAAGAGTGGTTTTGCCACTTCTGGTTGTTTGAGATGGATCTGTCCCACATCAGTTGGGGTTCTTATTCCATGTGTGTTGCCACCAGCTGTTCATAGGTAAAGCAGAAAGTCTCTTTAACCAGCAAGTTTCTGCTTTTTCTAGCTATTTTTAGAGTATACCATCAGGGAAATGAAGAGAGGATGCTTTTGCTTTGGATTGTGGTCAAGAACTGACTAAATAATTTACTGTCTCTGGCGCACGCTAAAAAACCGTACACTTAGTTGTGATCTTGCTGGCATATTTGTTTGCTTAGGTTTTATTACATGTATTATCATGGATGTCAGTTGACCAGGTAGTTAAGTACTTTCCTCGTTTGTTTATGTTTTTTATAAATTTTAATTTGGGGTTATAACTATGGTGTTTGAGAACTCAGCATTGTTCTTGTTTTCTACAAATACTGGTTAAAATAAAACATTGTAAAATGTATTGTAAAGCATTGTAATTACCTTTCCATGTCTTTGTTATACTTATGCTGAAATGTTTCCACATTCCTTTGTCTAGAACAAAATCTTTGCTTTCATTTTGATTATGTTGCTTACCTTGGAATCAACAGATTTTGATATTTTCTCTTGGAAGATTTTATATCTTTTTGGGAATATGTTATAATATCTGTAATAAAAGATAATCTTATCATGTGCATGGTCCTTTAGAGTTGTTCTTAATCATGCTTTATAAACATGATATATTAAAACATTTTAGGGAATAGTATAGGGTAGTGGGAAACTGTTCATTATCCATGAATTAATGAACCGTTTCTTCTTCAGTCGTGTTGGAAAAGTTTGTTAGAGAGCAAGTGGAAGGGGTGGTAATGGATTTTGCATCTAGGCTTGGAGGCACACAAATATCCGAAGAGAGGTTGTAAGGAGCAAGATTCTGTGCAAATTAACTTAACCAAAAATAGGGAATTTATGGGATCCAGTGACTAAAGTTCAAGAATAGAGAGCTCTTAAAATACAGCTGTAGCCAGGTGTGAGATGATATAATGCATGAGCTGTTTTTATTTCTTGGTTTTGCTTTCTTCTGAGTTGTCTTCACTCTCAAGCAAGGTCTGCCCTTTGATGGCAAGACGGCTGCCAGCAGATCCAGACTTGGACCCAACCAGCTTTTACCTCTAGTAGGAAGAGATCACCTCTTAATTAATTTTCTCAGCAAATGTTTTGGGATTGATGTCACACTCATCTGGCTCATGTGCTAATGTCTGTGACTAGGGATAGAGTTGGGTTCAACTGAATCACAAGGAAAGAATGGGAGAGAAGTAGTGCTTCCTCTCCAAAGGAAAATTGGGAGAAGGAAATTGGACGCTGTGCAGACAAAATGCAATGGAAATATATTGCAGAGGAAAACCAAATACAAAGGAAGCAGAAAGCATACCTACTTTGAGTTTCAGGAAAGGTTCCGTAAAAGAGGTAGATTTGAGATAATTTGTAAAAGATGAGTATAATTTTATCATGGAGACAAGATGTGTGTTCTAGGTAAAAACATCAAAATGAGAAAAGATATGGGGACACCAAATTTTTCATTTTAATTAATTTAAATTGCAACAGGTAAGTGTTCTATTATCATTGGAGCATATAGTAATGTGTAGAATATTAACAGGAAAATAAAAACCAAACCAAACACACTGCCGTTGAGTCAGACCTGATTCATAAAGACCCCTCCTTGGGTTTCCGAGGTGGTATCACTACGGAAATAGATTGCCCAACCTTCCTTCCGAGGAGTGGCTGGTAGGTTTGAACAACAGCCTTCTGGTCTGCAGTCAAATGCCTTAGGCACTAATAGGAAATATAACTGAAATGTAAATTAAGGCTATATTGTGCCTAGGCTCCTGTTATTCAGAGTATACTCCTCAGATCAGAAACATTTGTGTTACCTGGAACTTGTTAGAAAATTTGGAATCTCAAAACACATCCTAAACTTGCTGAGTTAGAATCAGTATTTAATAAGATCCCTTAAGGACTCTTGTGCAGTAAAGTTTTGGTATAGAACATTGTTTGAAAAAACAGAATCCCTCTGTCTCCTTGTGAAACTTTTCTAAATAACGCCTTGACAATAAATACATAGTGCCTGCTTCCTAACTGCTCTGCCTACTTCTAGTCCCACACCCTTCAGGTCTTTCTTCACATGAAACATATGAACACAGTGAGTGAGATATATTGCCTCTTCCCATAGAAATGAGATTTTAAAAAGTAAAATCCAGTAAATTGTTGAAAATCAGAGTTTCCTATCACACCTGGAATAAAATAGAAACTTTTGTTTTGTCTTAAAAATCCTATGTGGCCTGGTCCCTGTCTATTCCACCTCAAATTAAAAATCTAAGTGTCCAAATAGAAGACTGAAAAATTTTTCCCCTGCTCAAAACCCCTCAAGAAGTTTCCATTGCCAAGAAATTACAAATATTTCAAACTGCATTCCTAATTCCCCAGAGCACTTCCCCTACACTTTCTTCCTTTATGATAAAACCTTGATTTTATTCAAATGTTAGGCAGCCTTGGACTTCAGGGAGTGAATTTTGATTGGTCTAAATTGGTCATGATAGCTTCCTGTTCCTTTTGGGGTGATTGATTATTGATATGTGACACAATTCTGGCCAGTGAGATACTGTGAGAAGTCAGTTGGAGGACTTCTGGGAAAGGCCTTTTCCCTTTAAACAGGAAAGAGCATCTCATCGTCATACAAAAATGTTCTAAGAGAGTATCATGAAGTGTTACTCTCAAGATGCTGCAGCGTCACCACTGTCAACCACCCAGAGGGAGATCTATGTAGAAGATCCTGGACACAGAGGGAGAACAATGTGGAACAAAACTCAAAATTATTTGGGGTGGGGAGAGGGTGGGTGGGGGGACCAGGTTTGCTGGTCTGATAGAGCCTGGTGGAACCACTGAGACAATGGTCCCTAGCTGCCCTTCAGGTCTGGAATTGAACCCACATTTGTGGCTTCCAGCCGAACAAAAGACAGGCACGTGAGTTGAACATTTACCTGAGGTAGATAAACTCCTGGAAGAGAACAGTCATAGGAGAAAGAAGGGCTGTGTATGCACAGGGAGACAGCTCAAGGGGCAGGATGGCATGGAGGGATGGACACAGGGAAGAGGTAACTACCTGGAGGAAGTAGAAGGGGAGCTGTTGCATTGTGGGAAATCGCAGTCAATGTCATGAGACAAAGTTTATTTGGGCTGCTGTATGGAAAGTTAATTTGCTCTGTAAACTTTCAACCAAATCACAGGAAAAAAAAAAAAAAAGATGCTGCCCCATCTTATAATCCTGAGGAGACAAGCTTGAAGACAAAAGTCAGTTGGATGACTGAGTGAAAACCTCGGTCCCTGATACTGAGTCACTGAATGAAGCATCATCACACTTACTATATGAAAAAATAAATGACTTTGCTGTTTAAGCCATTTCTAGTTTGATATTATATTACTAACAACTAAAAGCATTTAGACTAACCCTTACCTCGTCCCTACTTATTAGCACCATAATCTTATTTAGATACTTTAGCTAATTGGTGTGTACATGAGTGACCCAGACTTGAATGTAAATTCAGATCCTCAGAACATGACTTGTAGTGACTCTACTGGCCCAATACCTTGAATACTTTATTCAATAAAATGTTTAATAAATTATGCTTTAATTATTTAGAGATTTTTTCAAATCTAAAGTGGGAAGAAGAATTTTAAGACATGCAAAACAAGTCAAGGATGTACTAGCAAAATGCATGAAGATTGCAGTGTAATTTAACGAATACACACGGAGTATGTTTCCACTCAAATGTGGGACTGAAGCTGGCTCCTATGTGGCAAGGTGACAATTCAGAATGTCAAGCAAAAACTGAAGGCAGAGGAAAAGAGGAAGAAGAGCTTAGAAATAGAGGCTAGCTTCCTTGAAGTGTGTCAGCTAACCCTTTCTTTAAATATTTGATAGTTTTTCAAATAGATTTATACCATTGAAGAACTATGTTTCTGAATCTCCAAAGAGATGAAGGGGAACACTGGGACAGTGCTATTTAAAAATGCTTGTTTTTTAGTGGTTTTACAGGGAACCTAGTGTTCTTGGCTCTCATGCTGTATGTAGCTTTCCAATTATTTATTCCCAGGCTTAACCTTGGGACTCATTTTCTGGTCCTAGATCTAAAGGGAGGACCTCTGGTAGGGTAGTCCTAAGGCACTTGACTGTTAACCAGAAGCCTGGCTGTTCAAACCCACTAGCCACTTCTCAGAAGGAAGGTTGGGCAATCTACTTCCGTAGTGATACTGCCTCAGAAACCCAAGGAGGGGTCGCCATGAGTCGGATATGACTCGACAGCAGTGGGTGGGTTAGATCTAAATATGCTGTCAGGCAACATGTGTCTAGAGAGCGGAATGGTTGAAAGTCTTTACATCACTAGAGCAAACAGCCCTCCATTGGCTTTCAAAGCATGATCTGGAGGGAAGCCTTTGTTTCGGCCTGAAATTTTTTCCTGAGGCAGCAGACTCATTGCACTTTCCCACTTGCCTTTCATGGGATGGATTTTCTTGCCATACGAAGGATTGAAATCATTTCAGGCTGGCTGCATGAAAGTGAGTTTTCAAGAAAAATGATTTGTCACATTCATTTATTTTCTCTTCCTAAATGGATTTTTTTAAGTGCAGTTAATAAGATGATTTTGAAGTTAAATCCATTTTCTTAAGTAAAGTTTTCAAATTCATCCTCATTGAATTTATGGAGTACCTTTAATAGATCCTGAAGGCAATTGACTTTAGATTTTGCATTGTATTTTCAATCAATAACCATTAACTGAATTTGTCATTTAACCAGAGTATCTACACTGGGCTCTAGGGAAGGAGGGTTTTAATTATCCTGTCCTCAGCCCTCTCAGTATCGTAAAAGACCTGCATGTGGTTAAGATGCCCTAAGAGAACAAGAGGACAGTGTTAGTGGCACAAACGATAAGCACTCTTGGGGTACAGAGGAAGGAGACATTTCTTCTCTGCAGTGACAGGGAAGGCGACGAGGTGGAATGATTTGAATTGAGTCAGGAAGGATAAGTATATTACCAGCTATGTGTGGGAGTCGGGTGGCATGATGCCAAAGGAACAAAAAAAAAAAAGAAGTGTCAATTGTGGTGGATGTTTTGTGAAGAGAAAGTATTGGGAGTGAGGCTGGAAATGTTAATTGTTTAAAGACTCTACAGAATCTGTATCTAGATTTTGGATTCTTTTCTTACAGAAGAAAGTAGACATTAGTGGGCATTTAAGTATGTGGAAGGAAAGAAGCATGTATGTAGAAAACTTGGTATAGCTACATATTATTGCCCATAATTGTGAAGGAGAAGAAGCACATCACTGAACCTAAGACTTTTTCCAGTGTAGCAATGTAGTACTTCATAAAGGCAATTATGAAAGGTACATTTCTTTTATATGAGCCTAAACTCTGTAATATAATGAAAAACCCTACAAATGAAATAGTAGAGGCTAACCCAATCTCAGAACAAATTTACAGTGTATTGAACTAACTAGCTTCTTTCATTAGTCTTCAGACAACCTACTTCAGGACTGTCTCTAGGGTTTAATTTGTCAACTATTAACTCCAGAATATGTGTCAACCAGATAAGGGGTTAAAGAATTAACAAGACACATTATTTAAATACGTTTAGCTTTAAAAGGTTCTGTTATTATAAAGTTTAGTAGAAACTTACCATAATGCACTCCTTTGGGTCTGTGTCACTGAAGTGTAATAACAGTGAGGTTTTATAATCAGTAAAAACTACATAAGGTAAAGGATTAGCCCACCCTATCCTGAATGCACTCTGTCTGCGTGATGGGAGTGTGAATGTGGTTTCCACAGAGTTGTAGCTCTTGGGCACATCCCCAGGTTCTGACAGCCTTCACAAGTACAGTGAAGTTTGTACGAGTGCAAAACTTCAAACTAGAAGGAAACAACAGCAGGTGGTACCAGCAAAAATGGCTAGTCTCTGAAACTATGCATCTGGTTTCATTATAATCTCTAGAAATAAACAATGAAAATGAAAGCCATTTAATAAGAAAACTACCTAGTATCGGGAGCTCTGGTAGCATAGTGCCTAAGGCATCTCACTGCTAACCAGAAGGCTGGCTGTTCAAACCCACTAGCCACTCCTCGGAAGGAAGGTTGGGCAATCCTTCCGTAGTGATACTGCCTTGGAAACCCAAGGAGGGGTTGCTATGAGTCGGGGCCAACTCTACGGCAAATAACAACAACAACAACAGTATCAAGGAAGCAGGAGGCTACAGGAGTTCAGAATTTGCCAGGATTTCATGTAGAAGGCAAACTCTGTACCATGGACTTACAGAACCCTGGGATATGGCTTGAGCTTGATACGTATGTGACTGACAATATTTGTAACGAGTAAGATCTCATGGCAATGAGCAAATCTTGATGTGTCTAAGGACAGGAGAAAAATAAAGGGTTCCAAAATATTCTCTTTTTCTTCATTTTTCAGAAGGCTTGATCAAATGTAAGAGAAAGATAATAATAATAATGGCAGCCAACATTTATAAAATGTCGTGCCAGGCTTATGTCATGCCTTATGTCATTTAATCCTCATGGCCACCCTAACAAGAAGGTACTGTGGCGTTAGGGATTGAATTGGGTTCTTCCCAAATACGTGCTGAAATGCTAACCCCTGTACCTGTAAATATGACCCTAATTAGGAATAGGGGTTTTCTGTTGTTATGTTAATGATGTTAGACCAGTGTACAGTGGATTCTAAACCTAATCAAGTCTGAATTATAAAAAGACTAGGTTATAGACATACGCAAGGAAAAGATTCCATGTAAAGACAGACACATGGCATACACATCTACAACCCATGAACTCCAAGAATTGCTGACTACTAGAAGCAAAAATAGACAAGAACCTCCACTTTTGAATTAGAACTTCTGGCCTTCTGAACCATGAGAGAAAAAAATATATATACATATCTGTTTTTTTTAAATCTACCCATTTGTGGTATATTTTGCTAAGGCAGAACCAGGTAACTAAGACAATTATACCCATTTTCCAGAACAGGAAATGGACATTTAATTAAATTGAACTCCAACCTTGGTCTATCTCAAGGCTTGGCAAACTACAGCCCGTAGGCCAAATTTAGCCCACTGCCTGTTTTTGTAAAGTTTTATTGGAACACAGTCACACCTTGGTTTATATATTGTCTGTGCCTGCTTTCTTACTAAAAAGCAATTGAGTGGTTGTGACACAGACCATGTAGCCCATAAAGTTGAAAATGTTTACTATCTGACCTTTTACAGAAAAAAAAAAATGTGTTGATCTCTTTATCTGATTGTAGAGTCTGGCTCTTAACACTATCCTTCTACTTCATGTGAAGTCTGTAGAGTTTCCACATCAGGGAATATTTTAATTTTAGAAGACAATGGAGAACATGGCAGTAACTAAAAAGAACACTAGGCTAGAAGTCCGGCAATCTGGATTCAGGTCTCATTTTTAATGCAAAGTAACCATGCGAACCTGGACACGTTACTCTACTTCCTGAGAAATGATTTTCCTGATCTGATAATTAAAGCCACATTTCCCTCTAAGTTTCCAAATTAGAAGGTTTCCTAAACACATATTGACTTACAAAAAGCATATTTCAGCAGATGAAATAAAATGCATTTTAACCAACTTTCTGTGGCAACGCTTAAAGTTCTTTCCAAATAATATTTTGAGGGCCTCTTCTTTCTATTTAGGTTATGACAGTTTTAGGGCAATAAATGTTCAGAATGAGAATTGAATGATTTGTTTAATGCGGGAACTTATTTTTGTTCTGTTTTGTTTTTGTGAATGCCAATATTTCCTCCCCCTGAAATGACCTTAGGCTAAAAGTGTGTACCTGAAGTTTTCTCTGGGAAAATTGAAGCCCCTAATATGAAGGATAAAATGAAAAATCCTAAAAGGATTATATGAAAACAGCTGAATTTCAACCTGTGAATCAGACTCACAGCTACTAGATGTGGTGGACTTCAGATCAGGGCAGAGGCTTATGGATCAGGATATTCTCTTAGACTGAAGGACTAAGGTGAGAAGTCATTGTGGTGGTATTAGGTGCTGTCAGGTTGCCTCCAACTTGTAGCGACCCTATGTACAACAGAACAATACACTACCCAGTCTTTTGCCATCCTGACAATCCTTGCTATACTTGAGCCCATCATTGCAGCCACTGTGTCAATCCATCTAATCCATCTCATTGTGAGTTTTCCTCTTTTTACTGAGCCTCCACTTAACCAGGCATGATGTCCTTCACCAGAGTCTGGTCTCTTCTGACAACATGACCAAAGTAAGTGAGATGAAGTCTGGCCATTATTGCTCATAAGGAGCCTCCTGGCTGTGCTTCCTCCAGGGCAGATTTGTTCATTCTTCTCCTGGCAGTCCATGGTATTTTCACTGTTCTTCGCCAGCACCACAATTCAAAGGCATCAACTCTTCTTTGGTCTTCCTTGTTCATTGTCCAGCTTTCAACATGCATAAGAAGCGATTGAAATGTAGACCTCAAGAAGTCTCAGTTTTTGGTTGTCTGTGATTGAAAATCAGTCAATTACACCTTTGGCCTGAAAGATTAAGGGAAAAAATAAAGGCTGCCTTGTGAGTAGTGCCTGAGCTATTCCTTTGAACAAACAAACTGGACTTGATGAGAAGGCTGGTGACAAGACTTTATTTTGTTCCCTGATGCATCATGGTGGTTTGAAATGGGAAGCAAATTTTAATGTGTTTGAAGTGAAGTTTTGAAGTGGGGACAGGAAGAAGATAATCAAAGATATATCTTCTTTGAATTCAACCTCAGCCGAGTTTGATTCTGAGAGAAATTAGATGCATATTTTAGGAACAGCAAAATATCAGAACTTCAAGCCCATCATTTGAGAATGAACTTCCTTTCCATTTGACTACAGTGTTGGGCCTATACTTTACAAAACAAGAGTGAGGCTGCTTTGCATTTACCTCTTTTTCTGATATAAGGCACTTGTAGTGGTGGCCCCTAAAAAGATTTCTCCTCTTCCTAATCCCCAGAACCTGTGAATGTTATCTTACTTGAAGAAAGGGCCTTTGCAGATGAAATTAAGTTACAGATCTTGAGTTGGGGATATCATCCAAGATTACCCAAATGGACTCTAAATCCATTGACAGATATCTTTATAGGAGACAGAAGAGGCGAGGACACAGAGAAAGGAGGAGGCATTGTCACTATGGAGATAGAGACTGGAATGATGTGGCCACAATCTGAGAAACTTCATCAGAAGTTGGAAGAGGCAAAAATGTTTCTCCCCAAGAACCCCTAGAAGTGCCCTGTTAGCACCTTCATTTTGGACTTCTGACCTCTAGAGTTGTGAGAGAATAAATTTGTTGTTTTAAGTCACCAAGTTTATGATAATTTGCTCTAGGTCAGGAAACTAATACAGAATTTGAAATACATTTGATCCATTCCATCCCAATGCCCTTCCAGAGATGCACTAGGGAGATTTCCTCACCTCTGCATTATCCTGTTAGAGGATGAAGGGTTGAGGGATCATGTGGATTTGTGCAAAACACAGTGCTGTGCCAAGAAGGAGGAGATGCAAAACTAGACCTTCAGTATTTGATATATTTTATGGGAATATTTATCCACTCGCAAATTAGAATACAACTTGGCATCAAAACAGGAAGATATTTTCGGTGATTTGCCTCTATTTACAACACAATGCTACTCATCTGCTTCCAATCAATTTGACTAAAGTCTCAAAATGAAGTTGTTGTATACTTGTCATTAATAGGCAGTATGATTAATTTTCACTTCTCTTGAACTTTTAATTTTAGAGCATTTTTAATATACAGATCAATTTGCACTCTCTAGTCTCACAATAACGCTGTGAAGCAGGTCAGACAGGTATGATTATGGATCTTTTATAGCTGTGCAGTTTAAAGCCAGGGAGTTAATGAAGGAAGCCAGACTGAAAGATCGTTTTCTTGATTCAATGCCCTGCTCATTGGCTGACTCGGTAGGGAATGACTGAACTCTACAGGGAGTCAATAAATTGATACCATATTTACCTGGAAAAATCCTTCCTTGAGAAGAGCAAAAAAAAAAAAAAAAGAGGAAAAGACAGAGATTGGCTCTATCATATATCAAAACATATGTATGTATCATAAATACTTGTGATTCATAGAATCTGGTAAAGATTACATTTCACATTGATGGTAAACAGGTAAATTTTTCAATGATCTTCATTCAGCAAAAAATAGGATTGGATATCTATTTCAAACATGCACAAAAAATAATTTTCAGATTAAAAATTCAATTGTAAAATATACAACTATAAATATATAAAAATACAAGAGTATTTTAATAATTTAAAAGTGAAGAAAGCCTTTTTATTGATGGTATGAACTTCAGGTGATGAAGAAAATTAGACAATTGATTATAAAAATTAAAAATAGTGTTGCCAAAGGTGACATACTTAAAAAAAAAATAAACAATTGTTAAGTACTTGCAAAATATGTGACATTCATTAATTTTTTTGCAAATAGTTTTGGAACATTAGGTATGATGTAGACACTGCAGTCAGTGCTGGGAAAAAAAACACTAAGATAAGTACAGTGCTTGACCTCATGGAATTCATGATCTAATGAGTGAGGAACACACAAAGAACAAGTACTTTCCATTGTAATGAGTATTATAAATGCCAAGGTCTTAATGCCATGGGAAATTATGATATAATGAGGATTACCAAGCAAGGGCTAACATCTCTAATTTATTTAAAAAAAAAAAACATGGAAATCAATGAGAAAGACACTAATATAGAAAAAATGACAAAAGATAACTGGCAATTTTCAGATGAAAAGTTCACCAATAAACATAAGAAAAGATGTTCATTCTCATGAATCACAAAGGTAAGTAAGATAAGACAATGTTTTAGATATAATGTTTTACCTATTCTATTATCAAATAATAAAATAAGTGTTGTGGTTACCTAGTGCCACTCTGACAAGAATATATACCACAAATGTGATGGCCTTAACAAACAGGAGTTTATTCTTACAGTTTGGAGGCTTTAAGTCCAAGTTCAAAGTGCCAGGATCTAGGGGCTGGGTGAAAACCCCTCAACCTTGGGGTCCAGCTCCGCCTCCTGCTCCTGGCCCATTGGAGCTAGAGGCGTTTCTTTACTCAGACAGCTGCTGGCTTCTGAGACTGAGAAGCCCCAAGGTTGACAAGTAAAAAGTCACAGTCCCAATATTACCAAACCACACAGCAGACCATTAACTTAAGTCCATTGTAAGTTCCAAAGTTGGCAGAGCATAGCAGGCTGCTGAGCAACAACACGGCTACATGCAGGGTCCAGCTGTGCCATAGGCTAGAGACCATTCCCCAGGCCTCTGCTTAAATACAGGAAGCAGACCACATTCCCTAAGGCAACTACTCAGCTGCTCACAGTAGATTCCACCATGGAGTTGATCACCAGTCTCATCATGGGGAATACTACATCCAGCT
>NW_006921937.1:3506689-3512702 GCF_000298275.1 Orycteropus afer afer
GGGTCGCTATGAGTTGGGTCTGACTCAAGGGCACATAACAGCAACAGTACAACAAGATATATGAAAGTATATAGGTATGTATGTATATATGCATATTTTTAAAGGAATAATAGAAAGGAGAACGATAAATATGTTGTTGTTAGGCCATCGAGTTGATTCTGACTCATAGTGACCCTATGTACAACAGAAACACTGCCTGGCCCTGCACCGTCCTCACAATCCTTGCTATGCTTGAGCCCATCATTGCAGCCACTGTGTCAGTCTGTCTCATTGAAGGTATTCCCCTTTTTCTCTGACCCTCCATTTTACCAAGCATGATATCCTTCCTCAGGGAGTGGTCCCTTCTGACAACATGACTCAAACTATCAGACAAATGGTGGTCATATGTGGTTGTGGTGGTTGTTAGGTGCCATTGGGTCAGCTCCAACTCATAGCCATGCTATGTACAGCAGAGCAAACTTGGGAAGTAGGGGTGGGAATAGGAATAGAACTGTAGGAGCTTTTAATTTCATGATGTTACTATGTTTACTGATAATGTCTAAGTGTTGTTAAAAACCCAAAGGCTTCTATTTTAGAAGAAAAATAACATATGAGATAATTCCATGATCTTTACCTGTCTATATGCTAACATTTATAGTTAGTAAATTTTGATAATATCACATTAATCCAAAATACATTAAAATTATTACTTTATATCATTTTCTAATCAACTAATTAATTGTTAGCAGAAAAATCCATTCCGTTTATAAAGGAAAGAAAGCTTTAACATCAATTCTTTGTCTAGGAAACTTGCAAGACAGGGAAAACTATAAAATATCAAAGCTTGGAGTAACTACCATTGAGTCCATAGTTTGCATTATTTAAAGGGATACACTTTGCACACTACATCATTTGATAGGAACAGTTGTGGCCTGGTGGAAATAGCTTTATGTGGAAAAATAAATTTGATTGAATTAAATTAAAGATCTAGATTTATATCCTGCCCCTGACCTTTCACCAACTAAATTATTAAATCACAAAAAAATTATTTACCCTCTTTATAGCTAGTTGCTTAATATTTAAAATGGAGATCTAAGTCCCCATCTTTCTATATTAAATCCTTAACATTGTCAAGCACTTATTGTTATATAACAAGTCGAGTCACTTCCAACTCTTAGTGACCCTATGTTGACCCTATCTGTGTACAACAGTATGAAAAACTGCTTTGTCCTGTGCCTCCTCATAGTCATTACTACACTTGAGCTCATTCTTTCATTCACTGTGTCAACCCATCTCATAGATGGTCTTTCTCTTCTTCATTGACCCTCTATTTTACCAAGATTAATGTCCTTCTCCAGAGACTGGTCTCTCTTCATAACATGTCCAAAGTACATGACATGAAGTCTCACCATCTCTTTTTGTTACCTAGTGCTGCTCTGAAAAGAATTATATCACAAATGGCATGGCTTGAACTAACAGGAATTTATTCTCCTAAAGTTTTGTAGTCTAGAAGTCTGAGTTCAAAGTGCCAGGTTCTAGGGGCTAGGTGAAAGCCCCTTGAGCTTGGGCCCCAGCTCTGCCTCCTGCTCCCAGCCCATGAAGCTAGAGGCTTTTCTTCACTCAAGCAGCTTGACAGACCCAAGGTCGACAAGTAAAAAGGCACAATCCCAATATTACCAGACAACACAGCAAGCCACTAATTCAAGTCCAGAGATAGTCCCAAGATCTGCAGGGCATGGCAGGCTGCTAAACAATGACTTGGCTACATGCAGAGTTCAAGTGTGCCAAAAAGCTGGCAACCTTCCTCAAAGTTGCTTCTTATATACTGAAAGCAGCCCCCATGGCTAAAGTAGTTGCTCAATTGCTCCAACAGATTCCACCATGGAATTAATTACCAATTTCACTATTGGGAATAAGTATATCCAGCTACCCAGGCATTCAAAATCAGGCCCAGCCAAACTAACACTTAACCTTAACTACCACACCATCCCTGCTTCTAAGGAGCATTCTGGCTATACTTCTTCCAAGACAGATTTGTTCATATTTTTGGCAGTCCATGGTACACTCAATATTCTTCACCAACTGTGTTAGGCTGGGGTCTCTAGAGAAGCAAAACCAGTAAAGCTTAGAGAGAGAGAGAGAGAGAAATTTATCTTCTTAACCATATATAATCTTTAAATAAGGACAATTAAAAACCCAAAACTAAACGCACTGCCATGGAGTTGTTGGATCTGACTCATAGCCACCCCTCTTTGGGTTTTAGAGGCAGTATCACTATGGAAGTAGATTGCCCAACCTTCTTTCTGAGGAGTGGCTGGTGGGTTTGAACCACCAGCCTTCTGGTTATCAGTCAAATGCCTTAGGCACTATGCCACCAGAGCTAAATAAGGGCAATTATAAAGTCATATTTGTGCCTAACATGATACACTAACATACATACAACTGAAACACATTAACCTTATTTACATTTCAAAGTTCATAGCAGAAGGAAACAAAAATATTTGATGCACATATACAATGAAGATATATAATGATCTCATCAGTCCTCGTTTCTGCAACTGGTCACATGGTCGTAGCTGATATTCTGAACGACCTCTTCTACCACCCATTCCACCAACCATTACAGATAGTTCTGCGTGATATGCAGGCACCACACGAAAGTGGAAAGCAGTGGCACTGCAGCCCCTTTCCTGGACTTCCCTGAAGGATAGCAGTGAAAGGAAATCCTCCCAATGAGCAGAACTTCAAGCCATGCATTTGGCTGTTCACTTTGCATAGAACAAGAAATGGCCAGATGTATGATTGTATACAGATTCACAGGCTGTGGCCAATGGCTTGGCTGGATGGTCTGGAACTTGGAAGGAGCATGATTGGAAAATTGGTGGCAATGATGTATGAGAAGAGCTATGTAGATAGATCTCTCTGAATGGGCCCAAGGAGTAAAGATATTTGTGTCTCATGCCCTCAGCATGCACCTCAGCTGGTCATGGTTCTTTGCTTGGTGGAATGACCCAAACCTTCATTCCTGAAGGGTCTGGGCCATTAGTAGTCATATCAGAATTAGGTTGCTATGATTTTCCATTAACTTTAATCACATGGCAATGGTAGTGCTAAGAGATGTCCTAAAGAATCTCCTGTATTCCAGACATATTCTTCTTTGCCTCTGTTATGTAATGTCAATCCAATTTCCCTTTGGTAATCAGGATCTATCACACCAGATAGTACAGTAACGCCCTTCTTTCTCTGTTGATCCAGAGGCATGAGGAAGCCAAAATGGCCAGGTGGCATCCTTAACTTCCAGTTCAATGCAATCAGGATTGTCTCCCCAAGTGGGAATGTTCCTCCTTTTGGGACTAAGATCTCCAGACCTGCAGAGCATAGGGTAGCAGGGACAGGAAGCAAAAGTTTTTTGAGTGTGTCACTGGGGGTAATGGTGAGTGGTACCACTCCCGTTTCCATCCTTTGGTTCCTGGATCCGTGAATCCTGGCTATTAGAGAAACGGAACCATATATTGGATGCTGGTTTAGAGCATATACAGCCTCCTGAAGAACATTGCCCCAACCGTCCAAGGTATTGCCACCTAACTGATGCCATGATTGTGTATTTAGTAGGCCATTCCATTGTTCTATCAAGCCAGCTGCTTCAGGATGATGGAGAACATGTTAAGACCAGTTAATTCCATGAGCATAGGCCCATTGCCACATGTCATTTGCTGTGAAGTGAGTCCCTTGATCTGAAGCAATGCTGTGTGGGATACCATAACAGTGGATAAGACATTCTGTAAGTCCACGGATGGTAGTTTTGGCAGAAGCATTGCATGCAGCGAAAGGGAAGCCATATCCAGAATAAGTATCTAATCCAGTAAGAACAAAATGCTGTCCTTTTCATGATGGAAGTAGTCCAATGTAATCAACTTGCCACCAGATTGCTGGCTGATCACCCTGAGGAATGGTTCCTTATCTCTGACTCAGTGTTGGTCTCTGCTGCTGGCAGATTGGGCACTCAGCAGTGGCGGTAGCCAAATCACCCTTGATAAGTGTTGCTGAACCCATGCATAACCTCCACCCCTGCCACCATGGCTACTTTGTTCATGAGCGAATTGAGCAATGACAGGAGTAGCTGGGGAAAAAGGATAACTGGTTTCTACTGAAGGTGTCATCTTATCCATTTGATTGTTAAAGTCCTCCTCTGCCAAGGTCACCTTTTGGTGGGCATTCACATGAGTCACAAATATCTTTACTCCTTTGGCCCATTCAGAGAGCTCTTCCCATACATCATTGTCACCAATTTTCCAATAATGCTCCTTCCAAGTTCCAGACCATCCAGCCAAGCCATTGGCCACAGCCCATGAATCTGTATACAATCATACATCTTGCCATTTCTTGTTCTATGCAAAGTGAACAGCCAAATGCATGGCTTGAAGTTCTGCCCATTGGGAGAATTTCCCTTCACCACTCTCCTCCAGGGAAGTCCAAGAAAGGGGCTGCAGTGCCACTGCTTTCCATTTTTGAGTGGTGCCTGCATATCACACGGAGCCATCTATAAACCAGGCACGAGTTGTCTCTTCCTCAGTCAACTGATCATAAGGAACTCCCTATGAGGCCATAGGTACAAACTGGGAGAGGGAAGGTGACTGGAGTGGAGACCACAGGCATTTCGGCCACTTCCTCATGCAACTTACTTGTGCCTTCAGGTCCTGCTTGAGCTCGATCTCTTATATACCACTTCCATTTACTGATGGAGTGCTGCTGTGCATGTCCAACTTTATGACTCTGTGGGTCAGACAACATCCAGTTCATGATGGGCAGCTCAGGCCTCATGGTGATTTGGTGGCCCATGGTTAGGCATTCAGTCTCTACTAAAGCCCAGTAACAGGCCAAAAGCTGTTTCTCAAAAGGAGAGTAGTTATCTGCAGAGGATGGCAAGGCTTTGCTCCAAAATCCCAAGGGTCTGCATTGCGATTCACCAACAGGGACCTGCCAAAGACTCCAAATAGCATCTCTATCTGCTACAGACACATCAAGCACCATTGGATCAGGCAGATCATATGGTTCAAGTGGCAGAGCAGCTTACATGGCAGCTGAACCTGTTGCAGAGCCTTCTGTTGTGCCGTCCCCACTCAAAACTAGTAGCTTTCTGAGTCACTTGATAAATAGGCTGAAGCAACACACCCAAATGAGGGATGTGTTGCCTCCAAAATCCAAATAAGCTCACCAGACATTGTGCCTCCTTTTTAGCTGCGGGGTAAGCCAGATACAATCCTTCACTTTAGTAGGAGTATCTTGACATGCCTTGTACCACTAGACCCCTTGAAATTTCACTGAAGTGGAAGGTGCCTGAATTTTTCTCAGGTTAATTTCCCACCCTCTAACATGCAGGTGTCTCACTAATAAGTCTAGAGCCATTGATACTTCTTCCTTACTAGGACCAATTAGCATAATGCCATCAATATAATGGACCAGTGTGATGTCTTGTGGAAGGGAAAGGTGATCAAGTCTCTTATGGACTAAATTACGACACAGTGCTGACGAGCTGATATACCCCTGAAGAAGCACTGTGAAAGTATATTGTTGACCTTGCCAGCTGAAAGCAAACTACTTTTGATGGCCATTTGAAATTGGTATTGAGAAAAAGGCATTGGCCAGATTAATAGCTGCATACCAAGTACCCAGAGATGTACTAATTTGCTCAAGCAATAAAGCCACATCAGGAACAACAGTTGCAATTGCAATCACCACCTGAGTAAGTTCACAGTAATCTACTGTCATTCTCCAAGAGCCATTTGTTTTTTGCACAGGCCAAATAGGCTAATTATACGGGGATGTAGTGAGAATCACCACCCCTGCATCCTTCAAATCATTGATAGTGGCAGTAATCTCTGCAACCTCCAGAGATGCAGCATTGCTTTTGGTTTACTATTTTCTAGGTGGATCATGACAAATTATGGATAACATTGAGAAAAATGGGAATTCCCGAGCACTTGATTGTACTCATGAGGAATCTGTACCTTGACCAGGAGGCTGTCGTTTGAAC
>NW_006921937.1:3513447-3517066 GCF_000298275.1 Orycteropus afer afer
TTGGTAGGGTGGAGGGTCGGCGAAAGAGGGGGAGGCCTTCAACGAGATGGATTGATACGATGGCCGCGATGATGGGCTCAAGTATAGCAGGGATTGTGAGGCTGGTGCGGGATTGGGCAGTGTTTCATTCTGCTGTACATGGGGTCGCTATGAGTTGGAAACGACTTGACGGCACTTAACAACAACAAAACATTTTTCTAGGTAAAGGCAGTTCTAATGGCATCCACTTGGCTTTTCCTGACATAATAGCCCTTACTCCACATGTCAGGGACCCAATGTGGGAATTCTGCTAATTGCTTAGTATATTTACCCCAATTATGCATTCTGGAACTGGGGAAATCACTACAGGATGGATTCAGGGACCCACTGGACCCTGAAATAAGACTCCATCAATAACTTGACCTCCATATGCCCCCACTCTGACTGGTGGGGCACAATGATGCTTTGGGCTTCCTGGAATTAGTGTCAGTTCAGAGCCAGTGTCCAGTAATCCCTGAAAAGTCTGATTATTTCCTTTTCCCCAGTGAATAGTCACTCTTGAAAAAGGTCTCAGATCCCTTTGGGGAAGGCTGGGAGAAAGATTGACATTATAAATTTTTGACAATGTAGTAGAGTCCTTCCTCAAGGGGACCTAGCCTCCCTTTCATTCAAGGGGTTCTGGGTCTGTAAACTGACTCAAGTCTAGGTATTGATTCCATAGGCCATAACTCTGTATTCTGGTGATTCAATCTAGATTTCTATTCATGTGACCTAGAATTTTTCTGTCTATACTGTTCAAGTAAATAGTAGGTGCACCATGTATCTCACTCCTAGGAACACCATGCCTAAGTAGCCAATGCCAGAATTCCACATGAGTCAGAGTATTCTGATTACTGTTTGGACTCTGCTGTCCATTATGGTAACCACACCCACCTTGTCTTTGTCAATTAACTGCTGCCAATTTGCCCCTAATATTGGTCCAATCAGCCCCATCATAGTTAAGTGTCTTAGTTCAGTTAGGGCAGTTCCCACTGCCAAATCTGGCTTACATAAAATAGCAGTCACAGCGGTCTTCAAGGATGCTGGGTCTCCCTTCACAAATTTGTTCCTCTCTGTACTGGTGAAAAGTGTGTCCTCTGGATTCTCCATTTCTGCCTCTAGGGGTCTAATCTGATAAATTCATTCTAACATGTCAATTTCCCTAAGCCTCTGGATACCTTCTTCTACATTATACCAAGGCAAATCTGGTACTTCAACTTGACTGAAGGTAGGCCACTGCATAATCCATGCTTCAGTAAGCCAACCACATAAAGTTAGATCCTTTCCTAATTTCTGGAGCTGAAACATTGAATGAAGAATATGTACTTAGTGGGCCTAAATCAATAAACTCAGACTGATCCAATGTCTTGCACCATTATCTCACATCCTCAGTAGCCATTCCCATACATATTCTCCAGGTTTCTCTCTGTATATGTTAGCAAAATCAAGTAGATCTTTTCAGGTGTAGGGTACCACCTCCTTAGTCACACTTTTTATTTCACCTTTTAGGGCTCATTTGGACTTAACTTTAGTTATACATCTAGCAGCAACAAATGGTGGTTGGGAAAGTTCCTGAGAACATTCAGCAGTGTCTTCCATGGCATCTACCTCAGACAATGACCCAGCAGGAACAGTTGGGTTAATCCCATCAAATGGAGGTAGAAGGGATGATGGTTTTATAGTAATTAATTCAGATGGGAGGGGTTCAACAGAATTTACAGGTTCCATATCCTCATCTTCCTGACTGCCTATGTGTTTCCATTCCAGGTCTCAAGATCCCATTTTTTTCCCAATCAATGACCTCACTTTAACTTCAGACACCATTTTGGGTTGGCAATTCAATTGGCGTTATAATTCAGTCACCCTGACAATAAAACTCTAAGTTTGTTTCTTGGCAGTATCAGTTCTTTACTAGAAGAAACAAGGCTTTCTTTCAGAGCCCAACTGGAAACATTGAGGTCTTTTATGTGGTGCTTGAGCTCTGACTCATCAGCACTGAGCTCATCTCACTCTTTTACCACTTTGTCTAACAATAAGTAGGACCAACCAACCAGCTTCCTTATACTCCTCATGCTGACAAAATTGCAGAAAAGTATCAAATATGCAATCACCCAGAGCCTCACTTCTCAAAAATACTTGATCTATTGGTGCTATTTTGCATATTAACATTGCCACCTCACACCACGGATCAACAGGGCCCTCTTTACTAATGGAGGCAGAATCACCAATGCCTTTATGATGAATCAAATTGGAGAACCAAAACAATTGATGAGAACCAATTTAGGAAACCCATCTTTATGATTTTGTCTCTCTAGAACCACTCTCATTACCAAAAATTGTTAGACTGGGGTCTCTAGAGAAGCAAAACCAGTAAAGCTTATTATGTATCTATATATATATAGAAATTTATCTCAGGAAAATGGCTCACACACTTATAGAACCTGGCAAGTCCCAAGTTCTTGGATCAAACATCAAGCTGGAGGCATTTCCTGATTCACACAGCTGCAGACGCTGAAGAGGTCAAGGTTGGCATGCAGTATACTGGCTATTGACTCCAACAAATGACAAACCCAAGATCACCAAATGGTGGATTGTTCATTCATGGACAGTTGTAAGCAGCACAACAGGATCCTGATCCATAGAAGTGTGTCCCTTTTCCCTGGATGTCCATAAATATATTGGAAACAGGACACACCCCAGGGAAACTGCCTTTCAAAGGATTGGCTGCTCAAAATATATATATCCTATCCCACCATGGGAATAACCCACATTACAGCTGCTTAAACCACACAGAACTGTAGTCTAGCCAAGTGGACACAGAACTCCAACTACCACACCAACCATAATTCAAAGTCATCAATTCTTCTGCAGTGTTCCATATTCACTGTCCAGCTTTTGCATCCATATGAAGTGATTGAGAATACCATAGCTTAGGTCAGGTGCAACTTAGTCTTCAAAGTAATATCTTTGCTCTTTAACATTTTAAAGAGGTCTTTTGCAGCAGATTTGCCCACTGCAACAATCACTTGATTTCTTGACTACTGCTTCCATTGGTGTTATTGTGGATCCAAGTGAAATCTCTTTACTCCATTTATCATGATGCTGTTTGTTGGTCCAGTTGTGAGAACTTTTGTTTCCTTTATGTGGAGGGGTAATCCATACTGAAGACTATGGATTAAATTTAAAGATCAAGGTTTTGATCTTCATTAGTAATGCGTCAAGTTCTCTTCAATATCAGCAAGCAAGATTGTGTCATCTGCATGTTGCAAGTTGTTAACGAGTCTTCCTCCAATCCTGATGCTGCATTCTTCTTCATACAGTCCAGCTTCTCATATTATTTGCTCAGTATACAGATTGAATAAGTATGGGGAAAGAATACAGCCCTGATGCACACCTGTCCTGACTTTAAACCATGAAGTATTCCCTTGTTCCGTTCAAACAACAAGTTCTTGGTCTACAGGATCCTCATGAGCACGATTAAGTGATCTGGAATTCCCATTTTTTAGTTCTGGTAAGGCAGAAAGACTGTACAGATCCTCTTCAACAAAGAAAAGGGATACCAATTAACACAGACACAGAAGATAATCCTGGACCCCTGAGC
>NW_006921937.1:3518681-3520342 GCF_000298275.1 Orycteropus afer afer
CATTCAGGAAGTCCAATGAACCCCAAACAGGACAGACCCCAAAAGAAAATTACCAAGACACATCATCATCAAACTCATCAAAACCAAAGACAGAGACAGAATCCTGAAAGCAGCACAGGAAAAACAAAAAGTTACCTACAAAGGACAGCCAGTAAGAATAAGTTCTGATTTCTCAGCAGAAACCATGGAATTCCCAATTTTTTGCAATGTTATCTATAATTTGTTATAATCCACACAGCTAAATGCCTTTGCATAGCCAATAAAAAAAACACCGGTAAACATCTTTCTGGTATTCTTTGCTTTCAACCAAGATCCATCCAACATCAGCAATAATATTCCTCCTGAACCTGGCTTGAATTTCTGGGAATTCTCTGTCAATGTACTGCTCCAACCATTTTTGAATTATCTTCAGCAAAATTTTATTTGCCAAGCACTTACCCACTACCACCAAGTCAGTTCCAACTCATAGCAGCTCCCATTGGGTTTCCAAGGCTGTAAATCTTTATGGAAGAAGATTACTTCATTTTCCTTGTGTGGAGCGGCTGATGGGTTTGAACTGACCTTCTCATTAGCATCCAAATGCCTTGCTCGCTGTACCACCTGACCTCCTTTTGCTGAACACTTAGTAGGTGATTAATAAACAAAGATACAGTTGAGGCTGTGAAGTAGAAAATTAAATTGGTCATCTTAGATTTTCTTGTGCTAGCTCCACTAGTCCAGAAGGAACATGGTTTTCTCCCACTCACGAGCATAAGCCAGCAACAGCACCATCCAGACTGGATGTTCATCACTATGGTAACAACCGTGGTCTTCCTGCTTTCTGCATAGTGTTTATTCTCCCATTTTCTCCCTCTCCTCAGAGCCAGACTCAGCATTGTGGCTCCCACTCAGAAGTCCTTTTGAAAAGAAGAGAAAAATTATAGCAAATGGAAATTGCAAAGGATATAATCTCATTTTCTTCAAAGTAAGATACTATTGTTTCTAATTTTTTTTTTCCTCAAGAAAAGCCTAAGTATATATGGACCTTCCAAAGCTTGTGTTGTGACAACACAAGCTTTCTTTGTTTGATGGAACTACAAACAGGAAGCATGTGTTTTTGACATTGTCTTAATTCTCATACTTACTACTAGTTAGAGCACTGACCTAGGGCCATTCCCACTGAGGAAATGTAAGAGCCAAGAAATAAGAATGCAATTAATGGAACTAAAGGTCCAAGTATTGGTTGACCATGTTGTAAGAGAAAATTTGCATAGGTGAGGAGTGAGAAATAAGGCTAGGGTGCTAGACTGGGATCAGATTTTTAGAAGAATTGATACCACTGATCTGGTCTGTTTACTGTGAAAAGCCATTGACTTAGTTTCCTACTGCTGATATAACAAAATACTATTGTAGGTTGTTTTCACAAATAAAAATTTATTTTCTCAGAGTTTAGGTGGCTAGATGTCTGAATCCAAGGCATTGGCTCTAGGGAAAGGGTGTTTCTTTGTTGACCTTGAGCAAAAATCCTTGTCTCAGGCTTCTCTGGATGATCACCCTTGGAATTCCTAGGCTTGTAGACTAGTCTGTCTCCTTTGTCTTCAGATAGTGGCATTCTTCCCCCCGTGTCTTCTTTTCTCTTTCTTCTGTGTCTAATCTGCTCTTTTATATCTCAAAAGTGATTG
>NW_006921937.1:3520542-3544849 GCF_000298275.1 Orycteropus afer afer
ATATATATATATATATATATATATATATATGTATATATATACATATATAAGTTTTTATTGTGATTTGGGTGAAAGTGTACAGAGCAAATTTATTTTCCAGTCAACAATTCATACACATTTTGTTTTGTGATATCAATTGCAATCCCCGCAATGTAACAGCACTCTTCCGATTTCCTCCTTGTGTTTACTGTTTCCGTTCATCCTTCTTTCCTATCCTTTCCTGCCTTCTGAGCTTTATTTCTTGGCAAATACTGAACTTTTGATCTCATATGATTGATAGTCTTAATGAGTGCATACCTCCCTGGTGTTATTATTCACCTTATAGTGCGCTTTACTGTTTGGCTAAAAGTTGAGCCATGAGGATGGGTTCAGTTCCAGGCTTGAAGAATGTCTAAAGACCATAGACTTGTGGGTTCCACCAGCCTCTATCAGGCCAGTAAACCTGGTCTTTTTTCCGATTTTGAGTTGAGCTCCACATTTTTCTCCCACTCTATCCAAGACTTCCTGTTGTGATCCCTTTCAGAATGTTCAGCATTGGTAGGCAGGTACCATCTAGTTATTCTGGTCTCAAGGTTGTGAAGGCTGTGGTTCATGTGGTCCATTAGTCCTCTGGACTAATTATTTCCATGTGTTTTATTCCTTTCTTCATTCTTCTTTGCTCTGGATGGAGGTAGAGCAATAGTTGTACCTTAGATGGCTGCTCACAAGCTTGTAAGACCCCAGTCACTATTCACCAAATCAGGATATAGGACATTGTCTTTGTGGGCTATATTATGCCAATTGACCTTGATGGCTCCCAAGACTATGGTCATGAGTTCTCAGGCCTAGAGACTCATTCCCTCAAGGTTTTTGGTTATGGCTAAGAAGTTCTCCTATCTTTGCCCTCTAAAACCAAACCAAACCAAACTAAATCCCAGTCATGTAGTCGATTCCAACTCATAGCAACCCACATTGGATTTTCAAGGCAGTAAGTATTTATGGAAGTAGATTGCCTCATTTTCCTTCTGCAGAGCAGGTGGAGTATTTGAATCACCAACCTTCTGGTTAGCAGTCAAATGCCTTAGGCATTGTGCCATGCCACCAGAGCTCTCTTTGCCCTCTATGTTGTTGTTGTTGTTGTTGTTATGTGCCGTCGAGTCAGACCCGACTCATAGCGACCCCTCCTTGGGTTTCCGAGGCAGTATCACTATGGAAGTAGATTGCCCCATCTTCCTTGCCATCTATAGGCTCTTCTATATTCATGGATGTATTTGTAGCACATATAAATACAATATCCTTTATCAAACCTATACATATTTGTGGGTGTCATTCCATTCACCTTCCCACACTTGTCCAGCTTGTGTGTCTACCTATGTATCCACTCACAGATCATACTTATTATAGTAACTGGAACTATAGTTACAGTTATTACTCTTATTGCATGATTATGCATATAATAGTATTTACCTTTGTTGCCTTTAAGGAGCTCATGTGGCGTAGTGCCTAAGGCACTTGACTGCTAACCAGAAGGGTGGCCTTTCAAACCCACCAACCACACTCTGCAGGAGGAAGACTGGCAATCTACTTCTATAAAGATTTACCACCTCCGAAACTAAAAGGAGGTCGTTGTCATAGTGCCTAAGGCATATATATGACTGATAACTAGAAGGCTGGTGGTTAAAACCCACAAGCCATTCCACAGAAGAAAAACTGGGCAATCTACTTCCATAGAAATGCTGCCTCGGAAACCTAAGTAGTGGTCACCATGAATATGAATTGACTCGACAGGAGTGAGGTGGTGTATGAGTTGGAATCAACTCAATGGCAGTGAGTTTAGTTTGGTTTTGGTTTTTTTGCCTTTAACTCTTGTGCTCCTCAGTGTCTTCTTTTGCCTTGGTCATTTTATGCTGACCTCCCATTATTGTATATTGCCTTCCTCTTAATACATGTCTACCCTCTAGTTAATGATTTACACTTCCTTCCCCTCCCACCCCTGGTAATCTTTAAAGAATGTTTCTTTCTGTATGCAAATATTTTCTTGACTTTTAATAGTAGGGTTCTCCTACAATATTTGTCTTTTTTGTGATTGATGAATTTCACTCAGCATATCATTCTCCAGGTTTATTCATCTTATGAGATGTTTTACAGATTCATTGTTATTTTTTAACATTCCATAGTATTACTTTGTGTGTATGTACCATAGTTCATTTATCCACTAATCCATTGATAGGCCCTTGGATTGTTTCCATCTTTTTGATATTGTAAATAATGCTACAATGAACTTGGGTGTGCATATATCTATTAGTGTCACAGCTCTTATTTCTGTAGGATACATACCTAATTAGCTGGTTTTCTAGATCATATGTTTTTTCTATTTCCAACTTTTTATGGAAACGCCATACCATTTTACAGTCCTACCAGCAGTACAACACATATTTTGGGGGGATAAAATTCAATCCATAATAGTCATCTCTTCTCATTATGCCAAATTTTTCTATAATGATCTCTAGAATTCTATACTCCTTACGTTTGTATCTGTTATTCTAGCACCTGCAAGGGACCCAAAGTAAGGAAACTTAACAATAATTTATTTTAAGCAATTTACCATCTGAGGTCCTAGACACAATGGTTATACCTGCTTAAATTATATTCTTAGCTTCCAGTTTCCCAAAGGTAGACCTACCAAATTATTACAATAACAGGGATAATATTTTTGCAAACACTCAACTGACAATATTTATTCCCATAAATGATGTTACTGTAAGGTTCTGTACCTGTTGAATTAATTAAAAATAAAAGTTATCACCGAGTTTGTTCTGACACATGGTGACCCTGTATGTTGCAGAGTAGAACTGAGCCATAAGGTTTCCAATGGTGGTGATCTTTTGGAAATAGATCATTAGGCCTTTCTTCTGAGGAGACTCTAGGGTAGTGGATTTGAACTGCTGGACTTTTAGTTAGTAGCTAAGTGCTTAGCAATTACACTACCTAGGGACTCTATTGAACCAATAAATGACATCATTTTAGGAGAGGTTGGAAGAGAGAAGTCATTTCTTGGCTGTCAGTGGAAGTCTATATTGAAAAAAAAAAATCACAGTAAGACCATAGTGTCAAAATCTAGGCTTTGTTTTTAAAAAAAGAAAAATATTACTTAAATTTTCCAAAATTCCTTTTACATATTAAATCCTAAGCCTAGAGGACCTGGATCACTTATTTATTATAAGCCATAGTTTAGAAAGGACAAAGATATGCTGTAAGGGAATTTTCTATCTGAGAGAAACAAGGAAAGACCTTAATATTTCTTAGAGGTGTTGGCTGGGAGAAGAGAGAGATTAGTAAAAATACAAGTAATCAGACATGAATATCCCACCTCACTGAAATCTGAGATTATACTTTGTTGGAGGATATGGTAGAAACTGTTCCAAAAGAGTGAGCTAGCCTAGCATATATTTCACAGCATCCCCACAGGTGGTATAGCACTGCTTCTGACATGGTGCCAGGCAGAATGTTGGGCATAGCTGAGGGAAGTGTTTAGAAGACTGAGCTTTAGATGTCACCCCATTTCTTCATATCCTAACATATGCCCTATTCTGTCAGGGATGGAAAATGAAAGAAACAGTGGACTAGGATTAGAAAGAAAAGGTCACAGGTATAGCCATAAATTCAGCAGAGGATGCCAGCATGACAGCTGAAGGAACCAGGAAGTACAAATCACACCCAGTGGGTACCACCAACTGGTTAGAAGACCAGACAAACTATAAAGTAAGAGACTAGCAAGAGGGAAACGACAGTGCGTAAGATTAAGGCCTTCCATTTTCAGTAAGTGTACCTCTATGCCCAGATAACATCTTGCGAAGGATGAAGAGAAGGAAAGAGGGCAGAACAATACTTTGAGGAGGTCAAACACTGAACCGTCAAGAACTAAGCCATTTTTAGCAAGTAAACAGACAACAAAGAAACTTAAATTTTTGTTCAGAGTGTACAAATTTTGGACCCTCAATTCCAGTATTCTCAACCACATGGAGAACTTCTTGGAGGACTTCTAAGGGTGAAAATATACGTAACCAGCAGAGAAATTGAGCAACTCCTGATGGTAGGCCTAGTGATATAACAGGAATCAAACTCACAGCATCTTTGGTTAATGGGAGTCTTATTTCAACCATCAAGCTAACCCTGAGTGGTGCAAACAGTCAAGTGCTCAACAAAAATTTAGCTGTTCAAACTCACCCAGCAGCTCCTTGGGAGACAGTCCTGGCAACCTGCTTCCAAAAGGTCACAGCCTTGAAAATCCTATAGAGCAGTTCTACTCCACACACATGGAGTCATTATGACTTGGAATCAATTCCACAGCAACTAACAATAACAACAACAAGCTAACTTATGGTAGCAGAAAAAAACCACATGTCAGTCTGCAGAATGCCATGATATAATATGGATTTTGTGATATAAACTAGATTCCTTATTACCTAATCCCAGCACCCAGTGAGTATGAATTTCAAACAAAAAAAAAATATTTAATTGAGCACACCTAGCTTTATAAGGTACCACGCATTCTGTATATGCTCAACAAATATTTGTGATAGTCTAGAACAGAAGAGAGGGATAATGTTTCAAGATTTGTAGGCCCTACCCTTTATCTGCTGAATTACATACTTATAACTGGGAACAGGGTGTGAAGGCAGCATCCTCTAACCTCTAGACCTCCTCTAACTTCATAAGGGGGAGAGAGAAGGATCGACAGCGACAGCCCAAACCCGATTCTGAAAAGATGAAAGTCAGGCATGTTGCCACCCTCCAGTCTTTTTACCAATTCTGACATCAATCATCCCTCCCACAGCACTCTCTACTTCTCTGCTGGGTTCAATAATTCAATAATTTGTTGCAATGGTCACACAATTCACAGACAATACTCACAATTATGGAGCTGATTAGGGAAGCAACAGGTTACAATTCAGGTTCAGGAACGTGCTCAGGATACACCTCCTCCATCTGGACAGTCTCCTCTCTGCCATGCCCCCAGGCATGTCTCTTGGCCTTTGGCCTCTCAGACTGATCTCAGGCCTGCTCAGGCAAGTGTCACAAAGTTCTTTTAGCCCTGCCAATAGTGCCTAAGGAGCTCTGGTAGCATAGTGCCTAAAGCACTTGACTGCTAACCAGAAGGCTGGCGGTTCAAACCCACCAGCCACTCCTCGGAAGGAAGGTTGGGCAATCCTACTTCCATAGTGATACTGCCTCGGAAACCCAAGGAGGGGTCGCTATGAGTTGGGGCCTACTCGACGGCATATAACAACAACAACAACAACAATAGTGCCTAAGGCATTTGACTGCTAACCAGAAGGCGGGCGGTTCAAACCTACCAGCCACTCCTTGGAAGGAAGGTTGGGCAATCTCCTTCAGTAGAGATACTGCCTCTGAAACCCAAGGAGGGTTCACTATGAGTCGGATCTGACTCGATGGCAATGTGTAATATGTGCACATGGATGCACTTAACTCTTAAAACACTCAGCTTTCTTGCTCCATGGAGTCACACAAGTCTGCTGCTCTGTCTCATGTTGATGCTATCTCTCTGCTAACTTTCTGCCATCATCTCAGTGCAGGGATCTCTAGTTCAAAGACATGCCCACTCTTGGCTTCTCTCTCTTGATAACTGTGAGATACTACCTCTTAAAAAAAGAAAAGAAAAGAAAACCAAACTCACTGCTGTCAAGTCAATTCTGACTCATAGCGACCCCTTTGGGTTTCTGAGGCCATAAATCTTTACAGAAATAGATTGTCCAGTCTCCCTTCTGCAGAGTGGCTGGTGGGTTTGAACCATCAACCTTCTGGTTAACAGGCAAATGCCTTAGGAAGGATGCCACCAGAGCTCCTTTTTCTGCCTCTACCAAAAAAACCAAACTCACTGCCATGGAGTCAGATCCAACTCATAGCAACCCTCCTTAGATTTCTGAAGTGGTATTACTACAGAAGTAGATTGCCCAACATTCCTTTCAAGGAGTGCCTGGTGGGTTTGAACCACCAGCCTCCTGGTTAGCAGACAAGTATGTTAGGCACTGTGCTACCAGAGCTCTTACCTCTAGGAAGGCTCATTTTAAGCCCAGCAAAATGGCCAACTGACCAAGTCCCATATTAGGATTTCATATATCTTATTTCCATGGTCCCATCCCCACAAGTGTGCCATGCACTTTACATTCCTAACAAGCTATCAGATCCCTTTGTGGTAGGCCACAAAACACCTCACATTTGCATAGTTTCACCCTGACATCTAGTGGGAGTTACAAAGATAATAGATAGAAGAGCCATACCAAGTAATTCACAGTATCACAATACTGATGGGCCCAGGTTCTGCATTTTAAACAAGCTTTCAGATCTATTTTGAAGGCATTTTACTGCTAACCAGAACATTGGTGGTTCAAACCCACGAGCCACTCTGTGGAAGGAAGATAGGGCAATCTACTTCTGTAAAGATTTACTACCTTGGAAACCCAATGGGGATTGCTGTGAGTCGGAATCAACTTGATGGCAGAGAGTTTTTTTTTTTTTTTTTCCTGACACCACTGACTAGTCCAATCTCCCCATTTCCCAGATGAGAAAACTGAAGCTTAAAAGTACAAATGACTTGGCCTTGGTCACTCTAATTATTAGTGGAAGAGCCAAGATTGAATCCTAATAACAGCATTGATAGTTTGTCAGTCGACAGAAGGAGGTGGTTTCTATACTTAGTCAAAAAAACAAAACCAAACTCATTGCTGTTGTGTCAGATCTGACTCATAGTGACCCCTCCTTGGGTTTCAAGGTATCACTATGGAAGTAGATTGCCCAATCTTCCTTCAGAGAAGTGGCTGATGGGTTTGAACTGTCAGCCTACTGGTTAGCAGTCAAAATACCTTAGGCACTATGCCACCAGAGCTCCCTTCTATACTTAGTAAGCTGGAGATAGGATGGAGAGATAGTGGGAATGAATGACTGTATGAGATACACCAGGCCGATTGATCTTGGCTTGTAGTGGACAATGCTCATTTCCTTCCAACACTCTACTTCCATGACTTTCTTGAAGCAATTGTGCCTAATGGATACAGCTGTTGTTGTTGTTGTTGTTATGTGCCATCGAGTCAGCCCTGACTCATAGCGACCCCTCCTTGGGTTTCCGAGGCAGTATCACTGCAGAAGTAGGATTGCCAAACCTTCCTTCTGAGGAGTGGCTGGTGGGTTTGAACCGCCAGCCTTCTGGTTAACAGTCAAGTGCCTTAGGCACTATGCTACCAGAGCTCCTGAGCTAACTTAGTAAATTCTTTTAGCGGACATTTGGACTTTCATTCTGTGTCCATGGCACAGGAATTTTGATGACCAACACATTTTAGAGATAAGGTTCTGGAAGAACTGACTTGTTACCCAAAGTCACACATAACTTATGGGACATTAAATTCTTTGTTTATAGTGGAGGTATATTTTGCCCCAGAACCAAGCCAGTTGTCTGTCCACAAGTGTTACTCCTTTCTTATTTGATGGGTTTACTGAGTGATAGGAGCTCCGGTGGTGTAGTGCCTAAGGCATTTGACTGCTAACCAGAAGGCTGGCAGTTCAAACCCACTAGCCACTCCTCGGAAGGAAGACTGGACAATCCACTTCCGTAGAGATGTTTGTTGTTGTGTGCTATTGAGTAGGATCCGACTCATAGTGACTTCTCCTTGAGTTTCCGAGGCAGTATCACTATGGAAGTAAATTGCCCAACCTTCCTTCCCAGGAGTGGCTGGTGGGTTTGAACCATGAACCTTTTGGTTAGCAGTCGAGTGCCTTAGGCACTATGCTACCAGAGCTCCTTCTGTAGAGATACTGCCTCGGAAACCCAAGGAGGGGTCGCTATGAGTCAGATTCCTCTTGATGGCAGCGAGTTTGGTTTTCTTTTTTTTTTTTTGGTTACTGAGGGATACCTATTCCAAGTAAGTAGTTTGTTTTTATTTTCACCAGGAGAAGAAAGTTAGGTTTTCAGTCCAGAGATAGTTTCTTTCGAATGGAATAGTTTGAACCAGTTGTGGTTATTAAAAGTCACTTTGTTTCCACTCCCCTGTTTTCTAAATGCGATGCAAATTCTTGCCTACAGGTCTTTTTATCTCTGGCAGATTTTCAGTCTTTCTAACCCTCTTTGATTCGAACTGATGGATTTGAAATATGGTGCTGGCAAAGAATACTGAAAATACCATGGATTGCCAGAAGAATGAACAAATCTGTCCTGGAAGAAGTGCAGCCAGAATGCTCCTTAGATGCATAATTTGTTTGGTTGTGCTTTCAGAAGGGATGAGTCCCTGGAGAAGGATATCATGCTTGGTAAAGTAGAGGGTAAAGAAGGGGAAGACCCTTAAAATGATGAATTGACACAGTGGCTACAACAATGGGCTCAAGTATAGCAAGGATTGTGAGGATGGCACAGGAGTGAGTAGTGTTTCATTTTGTTGAACATGGGTTTGCTTTGAGCTGGAGCCAACTTAATGGCACTTAGCAACAACAACAACTCCACTTTTCAGTAGAACATTTTTTCATTCTGGAGATGTTCTGCAGTCTGCTTTCACCTACGTGATTGTATGTTTGTGTTCATTTTGGTGTTATCATTACATTAAACAGACAGGACTTTTAAAGAACAACAATGAAGTAACTTACTTTTTTTTTTTTTTTTTAATTACTACTGTTGCAGCAAACCTGATTTCAGGACTATTTTCCCTCTGTCCCCAAAGAAAATAATGGTTAGGTGCCATTGACTTCCCTTGTCACTTTTAGGAAGTAAAATATTCTCCAGTCACTTTAATCTCCAGGATAACCTGGATGTCCAACTCCAAATTTCATTCAAAGTTGCAATTTCTCCCCTCCCCAAGCTTTGGTCTACTGAGGGCCCAAGGTGGGAATGTGAACAGGATGTGATTGACTCCTTTACTCTGTCATTCTTCTCTGTTCTCCTCCCCAGCTCCCTAAATGGCTTCTGCCCACTTCCAAAATAAGAGGAAAGTGGAGAGGCAAGGGGTTGGAGAGGTCTTACTTTACTGCCGTCAATTTGTGACAGACATGTAATACTGAATTTATCCTGGACAATGTTGTGAGTTATTTGGAGACACTCATTGCTTGACATGGGCACATGTTTTGCTAATCACTTTCTCTCCTTTCACAGCCCCTGGGCATCCTGTGATGCACCTCTATCTCTGAATGCAATTTCTTTCCAAAACATAACCCATTTTTCCTTTAGCACCTAGAAGGCATCCAGCCCCAGCCACAAAATAAACTTTTAGATTTCTCCAGCCTGAGTCACATGTCAGTCCACTCTGTCCCCAGAGATCACATCACAAGTTTGCCTTGTGGTCTATTTTAAGCCTTCTCAGTAGACATGAAGTCATAAGAAAGCAAGGTCGATCCTTTACCCAGGGTGGGAAAGGTGCAGAGTTCAGTAACTGATGAGATTCATTACACTGGGAAACATCTAAGAAATATTTCCTTTAATACCAATTTTCCACGTACTCAATTTCAACTATTTTATAACCTTACTTTTGAGCGAGGGTAAGGGTTGCAAAACTGGCTTTGGGCCACCTCCTTTGCAAGTCTTGCATAAGTAGTTTTGCATTACTTTGGAATTTGGGAGCATTTTCCACTTAGTGTCTTAAAGCCTCAGCCTAACTGAGACCCTGTCCTATTTATCTTTCCATTGCATCCAGTTGGAGATAGATCTGTGCAACTGGATGGCAGAGTGGTGTATACACAAGCTCTGACAGCTCATTGGCCCTTGTAACTTTCTTATATCTAGGATTTCTTCTTCTCTTATACCTGATTAATGCTTCCTCTTTTCATGAAGTCAATCCCACATCATTTAATTCATACCATTTCACATTCCTTGATTTTGTGGCTCTTTCTAATTTGATATTTTCTTGCTTTATATCCCACACCCCCAAAACCCCTAAACTGTGAGATTTCTAATTTTTGTTCCTAGTGTCCACTCAATTTGAGACTTTTGTAAAAAGGTAAAGGCTGTTTTTCTTAGGAAGGGAAGTTAGGGAAGTTTTTCCAATATTCTGGGCCTTTGGTCCCCTGAACAATTCATCATTCAGTCCTTCCACAGATTCCTGCCCTGTTTTTGTTGCCTACATTAGTTTGGTATCAAAATTGGAAAGATATTATGTTGAGAATTCTATTTGTTAGTTATATTTCAGCTTGTGTGTACTTTTTTCATTTCTTTTCTTGTAGTAGAAAAACAAACAAAGGTCAACTTTTAAAAATGGTTTTGGTGAAAGAACACAATTAAAACAAGCATAGCAATTTTTTTTTTTTTTTTAAACACTAAAGGTTTCTGCATAGTGGCTAAGACACTTGCCTGCTAACCAGACAGCTGGCGGTTCAAACCCACCAGCCACTCCTCGGAAGGAAGTTGGGCAATCCTACTTCTGTAGTGAAACTGCCTCGGAAACCCAAAGAGGGGTCGCTATGAGTCGGGTTTGACTCGACGGCACATAACAACAACAACAACAACAAAGGTTTCTGCAGTATTTTACTTACTGCTAAAGAGAAAATACAAAAAATAGATTGAAGTGATATGGTTGTGGAGCTAGGAAGCTATTCGAATCAACACACTGAATTGAATCATTATCAATCATTCATTTGACTACATGATAGATGTCATTAATACTCTCAACATTCTTCCAGATCCTAAAATGAATGTTATTTGTTCACATTAGACTAATATACTTTGGAAAATAATCTATAGGAAGCTAAATATTTAGAACAATTTTGATTAAATCGTGTATTAAAGAGGGTTGATATATTCATCATTAGTAATTCCAAATCTAATATTGCCAATGAGGAAACTCTGAACAGCTGCCATCTAGAATTCTAAAATATCACTCATTGATAAATGTGCAATATAAGCACCATAGCTCAACAAAATGAAGTGCAATTTTCCCTTCAGTCAGAGAAAAGAGTAAGTTCAAGATTAGTTATGCATTAAACAGTCCATTTGGGAGACTAATTAGAGAAAGAAGACCTTGAAATAGAAGTCATCAGAAAAAGCAAGTAGATGAGTCTTTTTGGAGACTTAATTTGAGCTTTGTCACAGACAAGAACACCTGTGAAAAACACTAGCTGCCCTCATCCAAGGTTCAGAAGATTTTCTGATACCCATGAAACAAAAAACAAAAAACAAAAGCAATAATAGTTCATAAGATCAACTTCAGGGTACTGGACATTAGAGTGTCAGATTTCCAAATTGGGATAACAGATATGTAAGCTAACAGTGAAAAAAGTGACATAGTACAAGAATTTGGGATGTTCCTTTTAAAAGGGCTGAGAATAAATAGAACAGATAGTGTTAAAATAGTCACATTTTTTCACAGAAAACCTAGCATGTGAATAAAAGTATCTGAATTTTATTACATTTTAGTGCAACTCAACTTAGTATAATTCTTACTCCAACCAAATGGCAATGCCCCGGAAGCTGTCCCAGTATAATACCATATGCCATCTTTGGAGCACATTAATCAAGAACAAGAAAGGAACAATCCTTGGGTAAGTTGTGTTCACTTTAATACCATGAATATGCAGATTTCTAGAAAACCTGGACTTGATATTTTTTCTTAATAATTTGTGTTTGATTCTCAGCATCCAAAAGGGTTCTCAGTGTTACTTCTATATAATTTTTGTTTGTTTGTTTGTTTTGGAGGAAAAGGGAAAGAATAGTGTTGATTGTCCATAATGGAGGATGTCTACCAGAATTAGTGATCACTTCCATGAAATATCGCTGAGCAGACTGTCCTAAGCTTGTCTTTTCTAAGGAATGGAAATAATGCCTTCTAGAAAAGACCAGGATCATAAATTAAGGTGTTTTTTTTTTTTTTTTTTCCCAAAAGCTTCTTTTTTTTCTGAGGAGTTGACAGCCCAGCCGTGAAGCTAGATAGGCCAGATGTTTGGCTCTTAAACTTTACCAGTGTTAAAAACTTTCAGATGATCTATTAAAACCTAAGACCATGTACTTTCTCTTCAGAAAAATTATTTTTATTGTTGAAAAAAAAAACCTAGTTCTGTTCATCATATAAAAGTAAGAAGGCTAAAGGCCACTTCTGGTGATTTCATAGCGAGGCTTAAGGACTTGTGGAACTTGCCCACCCATCTGAACATAGAGTAGGTCAAGAGTGCTGCTTTTTGTTCACACTACTCACTGCTCTTTAGCCCTCCCTTCAAGATTTCTTTTTCTCCTCAAGTGTTTCTCATGTTTCTAGGAGAAACATCTTGGTCCCAAGGAGGAAGATATATACATATAATCTTTATTCACCTGGTTAGATGCAAGTATATACTTCTTGAAAGAAAAAAAAAAAAACCTCCAAATCTATATAGTCAATAACATATGTGCATCACCTCATTGATATTCAATTCACATAACTTGGGAGAATATTAAAAATATTAACTAATAGGGCTCAAATGATCCTGCAATAGTGCTGAAGCAGAGACTTGGATGTATTATAAGGCTCTGATGTATTATAGTTGCAGCAGATGCTCTAAGTGTCGTGGATTTTAGCTCCTGCTCTCATGCATCTATCTTCCACGATGAACCAAGAATATCTCAGTGGATCCTTTTTAGCCGGGAATGGGAAATCATGTATAGTTGAGTGAAGCCAGTGAAGCCTAGCAAAACCATAGCTGACATAAATGCTTGTCATAAGCCATTTAGACATTGGAGATATTTGTTATCACAGAAAAACCTGACTAACACAATAGCCAAACTTCCTGAAAGAACTGTCCATATTCACTCTCATTATTTTTTCATTTCCTGCTCTCTTTCCAATTCATGCTGTTTGACTTTGGCCTAATTGCTCCACTGAAATAGTTCTTGACATGATCAACAATAACCTTCTTGTTGTTGTTAAGTGCTGTCGAGTTGGCTCTGACTCATAGCAACACTATGTACAACAGAACGAAACACTGCCTGGTCCTATGCCAGGCTCACAATCCTTGCTATACCAGAGCCCATCATTGAAGTCACTATATCTATCCATCTTGTTGAGGGCCTTCCCCTTTTTCATTGCCCCTCCAATTTACCTTATTTACCAATATCCTTCTCCAGGGAATGGTTCCTTCTGACAACATGACCAAAGTAGGTGAAACGAAGTCTGGCCATTCTCACTTCCAACAAGCATTCCAGCTGCAGTTCTTCCAGGACAGATTTGTTGGGCATGTTTCAACCCTCTCTAGATTTTCCTCCTACATCCCTGGCTATTCTTTTTCTGTCTCTTTTACAAGCTCTTATCTAGAAATGAAATACTAGTGTTGTTTTTCTAGATTTTCTCTTCTTCTTCATACTTTTTCCCTTCCAAAACCAAAAACCCAAACTCATTGCCTTGAGTCAGTCCCAACTGATAGCAACCACTCCTTGGGTTTCTGAGGTGGTATCTCAATGCAAGTAGATTGTCCAGTCTTCCTTCCAAGGATTGGCTGGTGGTTTGAACCACCAGCCTTCTGGTTAGTAGTCAAATGCCTTAGGCACTACGCCACCAGGAGTTCCTTACGTCATCCAAATTTACAGCATCACTTAATATTATAAACTCATAACTACCTGATTTGAATTACAGCCCAGCCTTACTCATTCAGCTAACAGCTTGAATCTAAACCTCCTCATCTGAACACAGTCAGAGTTGAATTTAGGATCTTCCCTTTATCTAGTATTCTTCCATTGTTCTTATTCAGTAAATGACATCACTATTCCTTTAGTTGCTCAAGCCTGAAACTTAGACATTGTCTTACTTCCATGCACCTTCTTAACATTCAATCCATTTCCAAGCCCAAATGATATGATACACAAAATCTCTCTTAATATTTTCATTTATCATATTCACCATCTTAACTCAACCCACCATCACTTCTTGTATCTGCCCTAATTATTTAGGATTCTGTGTCCAGTCTATCGTCTCCCTCTGAGGAATATATTCAAAGTTTCAAACAGATCTTGACTCATCCATTGAACTTAGAATAAAACCAAAATCCTTAGCATGACAAACAAGATTTTGCATTATCTGATTCCTACCTCTTCCTCAAACTTCCTCTCATACCTCCCTTTCCCCATTCTCTGTGACACAGTCATACTAGTCTTTTCTAGCTCCTGAATATGCCCCTCTCCCTCTTGCCACAGGGCATTTATACCAGCCATTTATTTTTTTCTAGAATGTTCCTTTTCTTCTTCCCACTTTTACTTGCTTAAGTTCTACTTTCTTTAAAATTTCCCACTCTCAACACTTGGAGTTAGATTATTTTATGATATTATCTCATAGATCTACCTTCCTCTCCTTTGGGACACTTATTATGGTTCTACATTTATTAGTTGATTTATTTATGTAATGTCTTCCTTCTGTATTAGATCCATAAACTCTATGATGGTGAAATTCAGGTGTATTTTTATCTACCATTGCATTTCTTTCACTTAGTGGATGTTCAATAAATAATTGATGGATGAGTTACAAATATATTCTTAAGTTTAAAAATAAATAATAGAAGAGTGTGTAATATTTGTTCATCATGTAAAATGAATGCATCTACATATGTACTAGTGTCCCTCACTATAAGAACTCACACCACCCAAATTTGGAAAAAGAACATATTTGAATAATGTGGATATTTGTATATACTTTGTGTAAAGTATAAAAATGTCTAAAGATATTCAAAAAGTTAAAACAAACGTTTGTGAATATGCTTTGTAAATAATTAAATGAACTTCACTAGACATCGTTATATATAAATCTTTGGACAAATCTCTCATTATTTCTTTTTGGAATGTTTCTAGAAGCAAAATTGCTGAATTTAACTATATAAGCACTTTTATAACAGTTGATGAATATTGTCATATGTTATCGAATGAGCAGTGACTAGGTTCATCCTTGGAATCAATATGAGTTAAAATAAAAAAAATTATATATTCATTGGTAAATATTAGTAACCCATAATTTAATCACAATTGAAGTTAAATATATTTTAAATTTACTTAATGGCCATTTGTGTTTTTTCTTTTCTGAAAAAGCCCTTGGCCACTTTTATAAGCATGATAGCTCTTTTCTTAACTTTTTTTCTCTATATGCTTAAGATGTTATGTTTTAAATATTTTGTGTCAAATAATAGCTTAGTATATTTATTGTTTGTCATTTAAAATTGTTTACCGTATTTTTAGTTATTTATTTTCTGACATAGTTTTTCATTTTATGACCAATTCTATACTCTGATTCTGTTGTGAACCTTACATTGGTCAATGCCTTAAAAGTAATTTCTCATTTCAAGATCGAATAAATAGTAAACACATTTTGTTCTACTTTATTTGAGGCTAATTTTTAACATTTCACTCTTCAAGCCACCACAAATTTTTCTTAATTAAGCACTCTTTTTTTTTTGCTAAATAATGATCTAATCATTTCAGCATTATTTATTGACTGTTCATTCTTTCCCCCATTAAGTTTTGATACTACATTTATCTTACACTAGATTATCATATAATACTGTTGGTTTCTTGGCTATTTGTTTTGTTCTATTGATTTGCCTGTAATTTCTGAAGCCAGTACATGTGACTTTCTTTATTTAAGCAAGAATTACAGGGTTACTAAAAATGATTTCTACCTCCAAAAACCATTTGAAAAAATCTTATTTGTATGAAACAGTTGACAGACTTACTTATTAAGATATGTACATGTTACAGATTAAATTGTGTTCCCCCAAGTATGTGTGGCAATCCTAATTTCTGTACTTGTGAATGTAATCTTGTTGGGAAATAGAGTTTTCTTTGCTATTAGTTAGAACATACCTGAGTAGGGTGGATTCTAAATCTAATGACTTTTGAATTATATTAGACACAGAGACTCACACACAAGCCATGTGAGGATGTTTTGTGAGCCAAGGAACAAAGGAATACCTGAGACAATCTACAAGGGAAGAATCAAAATGACCAAAGCCCTGATTTGAAGTTTTAGCTTACAGAACTGTGAGAAAATAAATTTCTGTCTTTGCAACCATCAGGTTGTGATGATTTCTGTTATAGCAACCCTGGACAACTGAGACAATACCTATCTAATTTATCTATGCACCTTCCATTACCAAACAGATTTGAGGTATGCTGTAAAAACATTCTTAGCATTAGAGAAATAAAATAAATGAGGATATTTATTATTGCTTTTAAATAAGATAAACCCAGGAGTGAGACAAACATACAAAATGACTGCTATAATGAACTGGAGTTACACTACTCTTGTTAAGGCCCCTCAAATCAGCTCTGACCCACAGTGACCTTATATACAACAGAACAAAAAACGATTCTGTATTGTGCCATCCTCAAAATCCTTGCTATGGTTGAGTCTATCGTTGCTACTACTGTGCCAATCTATCTTACTCAGGGTCTTCTCCCTCTTCTCTGAGTCTCTACTTTACCAAGCATTCTGCAAAGAATGGTCCCTTCTGACAACATGATTAAAATAGGTCAGACGAAGTCTGACCATTCTCGCTTCCAAGAAAGATTCCTGCTGTATGTCTTCCAGGATAGATATGTTCGTTATCTGGCAGTTCATAGTATTTTCAGTATTCTTCACCAACACCATAATTCAAAGACATCAACTCTACTTCAGTGCTGCTTATCCATTGTCCAGTTTTCACATGCATGTGAGTCTATTAAAAATACGATAACTTGAATTAGGCTCACTGTACTCTTCAAAGGAACATCTTTGCTCTTCAGCACTTTAAGGAGGTCTTTTGTAGCAGATTTTCTCAGTGCAATATGATGTCTGGTTTCCTGACTTCTGCTTTCATGGGTGTTTACTGTGGATTCAAATAAAATGAAATCTGTGATAACGTCAGTCTTTTCTGTTTATTGTGATGTTTCCACATTCTGTTGGGTCATCTTTCTTTGGAATGGTCACACACACTGATCTCTTCCAGTCAGTTGGCTAGGTAGCAAATTTCTTGGTATAGATGAGTGAGCACCTCTAGCATTGCATCCATTTCTTGAAACATTGTAATTTGTATTCTGTCAATTACTGGAGACTTGCTCTTCACCAATGCCTTCAGAGCAGCTTGGACTTCTTCCGTCAGTACCATTGGTTCTTGATCATATGCTGTCTCCTAAGATAGTTGGAAAAAACCAATTATTTTTGATACAGTGACTCTGTGTAAACCTTCCATTTTCTTTAGATGTTTCCTGCATTATTCACTATTTTACCCATAACTCAACCCACTCACTGCTGTCGAGTCAGATCCAACTCATAGCAACCCCTCCATAATATTGCAACTCAAGGCTTGACTTTTTTCTTCAGCTCTTTCAGCTTGAGAAATGCCAAGCTTGTTCTTCCCTTTTGGTTTTCTAACTCAGGTCCTTGTACATTTCATTATAATACATTACTTTGTCTTCTCAAGCCCCCCCATTTGAAAACTTCTGTTCATTTATTTTATTTCAGAGTTTCTTCTGACATCCATTTTGGTCTCTTCTTCTTTTCTTGTCTTTTTAATGAATGACTGTTTGCTTTCTTCATGTATGATGCTCTTCATGTCATCCCACAACTCATCTGGTCATTGGTGTTCAATGTGTTAAATCTATTCTTCAGAGGGTCTCTAAATTCAGGTAGGATATAATCAAGTTTGAATTTTGGCTCTTGTGGACTTGTTTTAATTTTCTTCAGCTTCAGCTTGAACTTGCATATGAGCAATTGATAATCTGCTCCACAGTCAGCTCCTGGCCTTGTTCTGACTAATTGTATTGAACTTCTGCATTACCACTTTCCACAAAAGTAGTTGATCTGATTTCTGTGTATTCCATCTGGTGATGTCCATGTGTATAGCTGCCGTTTATGTTGAAAAAAAAGTATTTGCAATGAATAAATCATTGATCTTGCAAAATTCTCTTGTATGACCTCCATGTCATTTCTATCACCAAGGCCATATTTTCTAACTACTGATGATTCTTCTTTGTTTCCACCTTTCACATTCCCATCACCAACAAATATCAATACATTTTGATTGAATGATCAGTCAATTTCAGACTGCAGAAGTTGATAAAAATCTTCAATTTCTTCCATCTTTGGCTTTAATGGTTGGTGGGTAAATTTGAATAATAGCAGCATGAACTTCTTTGTAGGTGAATGGATATTATTCTCTAACTGACAACATTGTTTCAAGATAGATCTTGAAACATTCTTTTTGATAATGAATGCATCACCATTTCTCTTCAATTTGTCATTCTCAGCATAGTAGATTATCTGATTGTCTGATTTAAAATGGCCAATACCCATCCATTTCAGCTCACTATGCCTAGGATATCAATTTTTATGCATTCCATTTCATTTTTGACAACTTCCAATTTTCCCACATTTATACTTCATACATTACATGTTCTGATTATTAATGGTTGTTTGCAGCTGTTTTTTTTTTTCCCCCATTTTGAAGAATGCCTCATCAGTAAATGAAGGTCCCAAAAGTTTTATTCCATCGATGTCATTAAGGTCGACTCTATGTTGGGGGAAGCAGCTCTTCCCCAGTTGTATTTTGAATGCCTTCCAATCTGAAGGGCTCATCCTCCAGCATTGTCTGATAAGACAATGTTTCATGGCTAGTCACAAAACTTTCCAATAATGTGTCAGTGTTTCACTGCTATTCATAAGGTCTTCAGTGATCAATTTTTTCAGAAGTCAATGGCCCTGTCCTTCTCCCCAGTCTGTCTTCATCTGAAAGCTCCACTGAATCCTGTCCACCATGGATGACCCTGCTGGTATTTGAAATACTGGTGGCATAGCCTCTAGCCTCATAGCAACAGTCAAACCCCAGGGTATAACAAACTGACAGGAAAGGGGTGAGGAGTTACATTAGATTAGACATGTATTAGTTCTAATGGTCACACTATTTAACCATCTTCATGGTCAAAGCAAAGAAAATATATGACCAGTTACAAGATTCCAAGATTATGCGATTGAAAAAAAAAAAAAAAATCAGGAGATTTATTGATTCCCATGTACTGAATTGAAGAAGTGGTAGAAAACATCCTTAATTCCATCCCTACAATCAGTGAAATGAATTTCTCCTTCCTTACATTTCCACAGCATTTTATATCATTAAACCCTGGTTCTCAAACTAACAGTGTGGGAAGAAGATGAGGCACTGTATTTCTGTAAAGATTTGCAGCCTTGGAAACCCAACGGGGGTCATTATGACTTGGAATTGACTTGATGGAAGTGTATTTGTTTTTGGTTTAAGCCCTGGTGGTGCAGTGGTTAAGTGTTCTGTTGCTAACTGAAAATTTGGAAGTATGAAACTACCCAGGGACTCTGAGGGAGAAAGACCTGGTGATCTCTTTCCATAGAGATTAGAACCAATAAAACCCTATGAGGGAGTTCTGCTCTGTTATGTGAGGTCACTATAAGTCAGAATCAAAGCCACCAAACAACACAACATTAACTCACTTATTGTACTATGGTACTATCATGATCCATGCCTCTCTCTCCTCATAACAATGGCCTTCCCAGTCCTGCCTGTAAACTTCAGTGCCTATCTTCCATTACCCTAGTGCCTGGTACCGTCTTTGAAACAGTGGAGGGCTCCATAATTATTTAAGGGGTGGGGGAAGGAAAAGGGAGAGAAACAAGTAGCTGTGGGGGAAGCAATCTAGAAATCAACACAACTTTGTTTGATATTAGTACTGTTGTATATGTGCCTCCAGCTTCTTATCCTGTGCTTCTAACTTATCCTGGGAACCATCCAGTGTCCCAAATTGTGTTCCCATCATTCAGAGCAAAAGGAATAGCAATATTTACCTCTACTGCTCATTTCACCCACTCTATGCCTTGAAAGTACATTGTATATTCTCATATTGAATGGCACAAGATTATTTTTATTGTTAAAGTACTGGGATTTCAGGGCTAGAATCATTTCCAGTTAATAGAGTGACATTAGTAGTTGATAGATTTAGCTTCAGTCTCAAGAGCTAAGGCCAGTTCACTCATCTGCCTTTAGCGATGCTATAACTTAGTTCAAAAGAATCACTTGCAGAGTAGAGCTGCCAGCTGCCAGTGCCTGCTCCTTAGATAAGGGAGGCCCTTTCCCTTGGCTTATTCTTTGAGCATAATGTGCTCACAGAATCTGTCAGGACTCATTGCTTACAAAAGACAAGAACCTACCTTAAACCAGGTTAAGTATAGCATGAAAATCATGTAACTAACTCATGCAACTAAAAAGTCTAGGCAAAGTTGAGATCAGGGCTCAAACTAAATCATGTCCTCAAGACTCAGTATCTCTCTGTCTCTGTTTCTTTCTCTCTGTGTGTCTTTCTCTCTTCTGTTAGCTCTGTTCCTCTGGGTTGGCTTCATTTTTAGGCAGTTTGTCTCTACATGGTGGTTCCCACAGTTCCTGCCCTACATCCTACCCACATAACAACCTCAGCAGAAAGTTTCTCTTTTATTTTCTTTTTTCTTAACAGTTATGGCCAAAGTCTCAAAATGTGCCACTCACTGGCTGTCTCAGAATCTGTCACTCTATCCTGGGAGTTGGAACACTTGTTGCCCATTCCTAGAAATTCAGGATTGGGATCAGCCCCAAGACAACAGCACAGATGAGCACAGGCAAGGAGTAATCCCCAAAAGGAAACCAGGCCAAGGAGTTGAAACAAAGGGGAATGAATGTTGAGCAAGCAAATTAGCAGAAACCCTCCACACTCTCCATTTCCTCTTTCTAAGAATCTCTTAGATTACTTGGATCCACACTTGACACCCATGGAAGTGGCAGTCAAGAAATCAGAGTCATATTGCACTGGAAAATCTGCTGCAAAATACTTCTTTAAAGTGTTAAGGAGCAAAGGTGTCCTTTTGAAGACTAACGTGAACCTAACTCAAGCCTTGGTATTTTTAATCAGCTCATATGCATGTGAAAGTTGGACAATGATTAAGGAAGACTAGAGAAGAGTTGATGTTTTTGAACTGTGGTGTTGGCGAAGACTACTGAAAATACTATGGACTGCCAGAAGAACCAAGAAGTCTGTTCTGGAAGAAGGGCAGCCAGAATGCTTCTAAGAAGTGAGAATGATGAGACTTTGCCTCACCTTCTTTGGTCATATTGTCAGAAGGGACAATTCCCTGGAGAAGGATATTATGCTTAGTAAAGTAGATGCTCAGTGAAACAGAGGAATCCTTCAACGAGATGGATTGACACAATGGCTGCAATGATGGGCTCAAGCATAGCAGGGTTTGTGTGGATGCAGCAGTACCAGGCAGTGGTTTGTTCTGTTGTATGTGAGTTTCAGCCAACTCAACAGCACCTGACAAAAACAACAACAAGAATCTCTAGTCCTTTTAAGGTCCCTGTGCACTGTCTACTGTCTACCCATATCTTCTTCTTCCTGTCCTGATAATATGTTCGGGAGCTTATTCCAGGACTCACTGCTGTCCTCTTCTTCAGAGAGTTTTTTTATTTTATTCTTGGAGAACTCTGCATAGTCCACCTTATATTTCACTAGGCACAGTAGTTTCCTCACAATGTACACATTATGATTCCATATAGACTTCTCCACCTTGCAGGAGAAAGGACACTTTCCTTTTGTGTATTTACTGTGTACCTGACACTGTGCCGCATGTTTTATGAAATACAGATGGTGAACACTTGGTTCTTTCTCTCAAATGAGGCAAGAGCCAGATAATCATGGTCTTTTCCTCCACTCTCCTTACTTTCAGGAGCTCTGATGGTGGTACAGTGGTTAAGTCATATGGCTGCTAATCAAAAGTTTGATAGTTAGACACGGAATTGGGTACATAAGATATAAACGACAGAAGCTAATACCAGTATATCTACAATACTGTATTAACTTTCGGAAGGAAGATGAGGCAATCTACTTCTGTAGTGATACTGCCTCGGAAACCCAAGGAGGGGTCGCTACGAGTCGAGTCTGACTCGATGGCATATAACAACAACAACAACAACATATTAACTTTAACACCAAACACCAGGCTACAGATAAACACATAAACATCTGAGAAGATCAGATGGGGGTCAGGAATATACTCTTGACCAAGGATAGATTCAGTGGAGGCTAATCTTGCACAGATACCAATGATACAAAATGCCCACAATCCTTACAGAAACAACAGAAGACAGACATAAAGCAATCCCTCACAGATATCCAGACACTGTGGGAGAGAGATCCAATGGATTTACAGACTCAGGACCATAGTATTAGGGGACACCACACTCAATCGGCACAACAAAATGCATAAAAATCTTGTTCCACAATCTATATTGGTGAATAGTGAGTCGGGTCTTAAAAGCTTTCAAGTAGCCATCTAAGATGCAGCTAATGGTCTTCTATCATAAGAAGTGAAGAAGAGTGCAAAAAACCATGGGCATTTGGAAGCAATCAGCTCTAGGACATGATGGACCTTGAGACCAGAAGAACTAGATGGTGCTCAGCTACTAATGCCAACCACTCAGGAAAAGATCAGAACTGGAGATCCTGGATAGAATGGGAGGAAAAATGTGGAAAAAAATCCAAAAACACAATAATAACCAGAATTACTGGTCAGATGGAATCTGGTGGGACCCCCAATGCTATGGCCCTGGGATACACTTTGGGTCTGGAATAAAACTCACTCCCAGAGGCTGCCTCTCAGCCCAATAGTAAACAAGACATACACACAGACCACTCAACCAGGGGTGACGCACCTACATCCTCTTTAGAGATGCATCCCTTGGAGCAATCAACCACAGGGCACCAGAGGGCCAAAATTTGCATGGAGGAAGTGCAGGAAACACAGGAGTGCGTAACTATGAGAGGCATGGGGGGAGGGGTTACTGGGAAGGGAGGGGAGGAGAGTGGGTTAGGGTTGGGGATGGTAATTGGGGTGTGAAACCAAATGTACACGAAATGTTGAATCTAAAACTCTGCTCTGTAAATTTGCACCTAAAGCACAATTAAAAAAAAAAAAAAATTTTGACAATTGGAATGCACCAGCAACTCCATGGGAGAAAGATGAGGCAATCTGCTTCCGTAAAGATTTATAGCCTTGGAAACCCTTTTGGTGGTGTTGTTGTTATGTGCCAAACCCTATAGGGAGTTGGAATTGACTCGATGGCAGTGGGTTTTTTTTTTGTTTTGTTTTTTGTCTCCTTACTTTGCTTTCTAACTCATGTCTGTTAATTAGGCAGTTCACAACATTTCTTAAAGCTGTACTCTGTCCCACCTACTGTTGCTATGGTGGTAATTAAGTTCCATCATTGGTGACAATAAGGTAGAGCAGTGACTAGAAAGAGTAGTGGAATTATCTTGAGTGAAAAGCTAGAAGTAAGCAGTACTAGAAGTGGCTCTTACTCCAGGACCAAGGGGTAATTGGAGCCAAGACTGGATATGGTCGTGGTGCTTCTCACTGGGACAAGGCATCCATTACAAGCTAATAGTAAGACTCACCCCAAAAAGTCTGGTTTCCTTGTGGGGGCCAATCTGACATATTGTAAATAATTAGAGACCCCAGGCTGCACATCTTGTGCTATCACTGACCTAATATGAGGTCATGGGGAGGCCACTTTCTTTCTCTTGTTTTCACTTTCCTCTTCTGTAACTTAAAGATAATGGGTATGCAAGGAACCCTGGTAGAAGCAATTGTTAAGTGACCAAAAGTGACAACTACTAACCAAATGATTGGAGATTCTAAACCACCCAGCAGGTCCATGGGAGAAGAGATCTGATGATCTTTTCTCATAAAGATTACAACCTACAAAACCCTGTGGAGCAGTTCTAATCTGTCATATTAGGTCACCTTGAATCAATAATTGACTCAATGGTACCTAACAACAGCAACAATGAACCTGCAGGACTGGCTTCATGGGTGGACAAACATACAGTCATTAAGATCCCATTGTTAAGAGTCCATGCTTGGTTTAGTACTCTTCTATCTCTGTCTTCACATTTTTATGATATTTTAAAAAGAGGCTCACCACTTTCATTTCACACTGGGCCCTACAAATGATGTATCTGGTCCTATGGGCCAGACCAGTGGTTCCATGTGATCCCTAAAGAATAAGGGAACTGAGGTCTTATTTGTTTGGGAAAAAAATGGGTTAACCATTAGACAAAGCTAAATAAGTTTCTTGCCTCAAGGACATCTCAATTTTAACATGTTAATGTGCTTTGTAACGCTTCAGAAAAAGGACATGAAAGTGAATTTCTTAAACTTATTTGACCACAAAGCCCTGTTTTCAAGAAGCATCCCACAGAACAAGTATTAGCTGGCCTCAACGGCCTCAATGTTTGCTTTGGGGTCTGGAAATTCTACCATATTTTTTATATATATTGTTGTTGTTGTTGTTGTTATGTGCC